>NC_061121.1:109388500-109698933 GCF_002878395.1 Capsicum annuum
AAGGGATTTGAATTAGCATCTAGGATAGGGATATACCTAGAAGCCTTGCTTGGTTCATTCGCAAGAAGACAACTTCATGAATCTAGAGAATTTTTGTATCTCTACGGGAGTTGTAGTTACAATTTTTACTAGAAAGAATATTTGAAGTCGAGAGACTAAAATCATAGTGTAAACCTTGCGAATCAACAATCTGATAACCAACGAAATTGCGATAGGAATAGAGATTTGTAGGATTGTTCAAAATGCCTCAACCCTGGGTTTTCTTCCATTGATTTTCCCAAGTGTTTTATTTTTACGCATTATTTATTCTAGTTCTAATTTGAAAAATTACAAAATCTCTCCTTGTTTACTTTTTCTCAATTAGTTAAACAAGAATTAGACAGGCGGCGAATACAAGTCTGTCAGAGATCGATACTTGGGCTTCCTTGAAGCCACTATATTACTTTATAAGACCACGTAAACTTGCTTTTGCACTTGGGCACTATCATTGGGTAATAGTAGTGTTCTCTGGTCCTAGTCAGACTTGAGATGCCTATTTCTAGAAGGCCCTCGGTCGGGTTAGGTCTTGATACTAACCTGAGAGATGAGAGCAAGTACCTCTTGTTTTCTAGTATATCTTTAAATTTTTTCAAGTATAATTTTTCCACTTTCAAAGATGTTCCCATTAGTGTATATCTTAATCTCTGCACGCGCCTTTTATTTTAGACTTTGTTCCCAAAGCAGGTCTAGGGACTAGGTCTTGTACTTGACTTTATTCAAGCTGCTAAAGCTTCTCCTTCTAAGATGCATTTCCTAGGGATTAGGTCCTTAAGAATCAAGGCATTTGCATTTTTCATCCTTTTGCTCATCATTTTCATCACCACCAAGGATTAATAATTTTCTTGACCAATTAGGAACTATATGCACCTCTTACATCAACCCACAAAATTACTTTTCAGTTTATTCTCCAAAGTATTTTCATTTTATCACATCTGAAGGTTATTCAAGGGCTTCTTTTTGAACACAAGATTCACACACCTCCTTTTTGAATATTAGCTTTTATAAGATAAGGACTAGGTCCTTTAGATCACTTTTCACAATAAGACACCTTTACCAAAAGTGTCTTGAAATATAGAACACAGTCAGACCTTTCATCATTATGTTTTGAACCCTTTAAATCAATGAGCTATTCCTGACTATAATCCCCTTCCCGTTCCTAGAATCATAATCATAAGTTAGGCTTGGGAACCCACTTAAGTTTGAGTTCCCAGTAGGAGGATAATGGTTTGATCAAATTCTTCTTAGCCCATCCAGGCAGTGATAGCTTCCTCTTCACCCTTTTTAAAGACTCAAATCCCTTAGGATATGCATTCTCCTACTAAATATTTTTAGTATTCCTTTGTTACGCTTTAAGCTAGTGCTGGCATATTTCTTTCAAATGTCTGTATATTCTATGATGAGTGCATAAGAGTTTGTTTCCTTTACTTCTATCGTCATGAATAGCCTTTTCTTTAGACTCAACAAGTTTGTTTTTATCTTGATAGCCTAAACCTCTACCATTATTAACACCTTGATTGGTTATGTCAGAAAGGATTAGTGAGGAAGTAGTCCATTTTAGTGATTTTTGCAACTTTTCTTTCAAGTGGACCAAGTCCCTCTAGAACTTTTCATTCCCATAAAGTTCATCCATAAGGTATTTTTGAGAATTCCTCAGCCTTTCCTCAAGATCTATTTGAAACCTTGTAGCTTCTTTCTTCTCTTTTTCATCTACCTTATTTACCTTATCCATATTGCTCACTAAACTCTAATTTTTAGATTTTACTTTAGTGAACAACTTTTTAGTTTCAGAATTTTGTAAAGTTAAGAAAATCAGCTTATGCTCTTGATTCTCTACTTTTTGTTCTAAGGCATTCTTGTCCATAGTAAGTTCACATAGCGAGTCAATCAAGACACTAGCAAGACTTTTTATCTTTCTAGTAGTATAATTATCTAGATTCTCCTTAATATTAAAAAGAGTTACCTCTTTTTCATCCTCAACATTTTCCATGAATGCAAATAGGAAGACATAGATAACTTGAATTTTTCCCACTACAAGCATAGAAATGTATCCAGTTCTTTCGTCTTCACCTGCTTCACTAGAATAGTCTCCCCATGCTGCCAGAGATTGCTTTACATTGTATTCAACTGCTGCCTTTCTTTTTGAATTATTAGGGACATAGTCCCTGTTCTTTCATTTGTCATAATCATTCTTAAGGTAATCCACTTTGTGAATGGGAAAATCCTCAATGAAATGCTTAGGATCTCCACATTTGTGACAAACCTCAATATTGCCTTCTCTTTTGTTGTTGCTTCCTATTCTTTGAAACTGACCATATTTTTCTATGGCACTAATAATTATTTTTTCTATATAGGATACCATGGTATCATCTTCATCTGGATCATGTTTTGAAGCTTTTAATACTAAGGATTTTTATCTTTTTGCTTCTTTTTTCTCTTGTTCTTGCACCTTCTAGATCTCATGAGTAGTTAGGTTTCCAATAAGTTCATTCATGGTGAGGGTTTTTAGGTTCCTTTCTTCAGTTATGGCATCCACTTTGCTTTCCCATAACTTAGAAAGAACACCAAGAATTTTTCTCACTTGTGTGTACATTGAAATCACTTCTCCTAAGCAATGAATCTCATTTGTGATTGAAGTGAATCTTGTTTCCATTTCTTGGATATATTCTTCTTTTTCATGGTGAAGGTTTCATACTGAGTATTCAGCCTATCTAATTTTGAATCCTTCACATCAGTGTACCTTTATGTGCAGTCTTCAAGTATTCCCAGATCACTTTGGCATTTTCACAAGTTGAGCTCCTGATATATATTCATCAGGCCCTATTCCACAGACTAATAATTTCTTGGCCTTGAAGTTTTTCTGAATATTCCTTCTATCTTCTTCATTGAATTCACTCCTGCTTTTTAAAACCAATTTATAACATCTTATTCTTTGACTTATTTTATTTGAACATGAGGACCATTGATAAGTATGCCCATAAGTTTATGATCTTTAGCCATACTGAAGTCAAACATCCTGGTTTTTCACCACCCATAATACTGCCCATTGAATCTTTGTAGTATAATGGTATATTTCCCTTCTTCTAGATTAGGTGGAGCATCCATGCTTAGCCAAGACACTCTAGGTATAAACCTTTTAGAGTGAACATGATCCAATACCAACTGTTAAAACCCTTGAGGTTTACACTACAGTGAGTAACCAGGTCCCTCAAGATCAATCATAGGAAAACAAATACTAGTCGTGGTAGAAGACAAAAGACAGTATTGGTAGAGTAAAAACAAATAGATTTTTATGTGGAAACCCCAGAATAGGAAAACCACGGCTTTCACTCACAAGCACCAAAGAAATCAACTATAATTAACCTCTTAATTACAGTCTAGATTTTAGCCTACCTCTAGGCTCCTTTTTCTTCTATCAACTCTACTAGAAGCTCATCTTGGTAACTCTACTGAGGACCCTCTCTATTGATTAACTTTACTCAGCAACTAGCATAAGAAACTCTACCTAAGCTCCTATCTCAAAGAGTAAAAAAGACGTTACTCTTATAGTTTGAGTAATCTTTTAAAAATTAGTACTCAATAACACTCACTCATTCTTTAAGCATACTATAAAGATAAGAACATAAGTAATGATTCATCAAACTTGTAATTAAGTTTTTCCTAACTCTCTTTACTCTCTAAGATATTATAAGAACTACTTGATGAAAGGTGTCTCTTTTCATTTATAGCTGAGTTATGATTAGGGCTGAAAGATCATTAGACTAACTATCCTAATTAATATAAAATATCACCTGCAATTTTGTTACACAAGAGGATAAACCTGTGCACACAATGTGTGCCAGCTGTACTGAATCTTGCACATTGAGGGACTAGGTCTTTGTGCCCTGGTAAAAAAAGTGCAGGAATTTCTATTCTAGTCATCATGACTCACCTTATTTACAAGTAAAATTCCCTTCCCATTTGAATTTGTGTTCTAGGTCATATATGAGTTTCTTAACTCTTCTTAGTTCATGTTTATAATTAGACTATGTGTATGTTCTTTCCATGAGATTATTGATTCCCCATATTTAAATCTATTATTTTCCCTTCAAAACAAGTTGTTTAGTTAATGGCTTAGAATTTAGAAACCTTCTTATTATATTTAGTAAATACTATCATGTTCAGTTGTACCAGTCAAAGTTGGTGGATTACCAGGAAATTTAACATGCATCAGTTTACATATTCATGACTACTTCAGTATGTGCATGTATGATTATTTTTAAAATATAATGACTTGAGGATATCAGTTATCAATTCATGTTTTACTTATACATTTGTGTTTGTTCAAAAGTGAGTAGTCCTTTGCACCGAATGAATCCAAGGATAAATGATCACCTTCCAATTAAGGACTGAGAAACTTATAAGATGTCCCTAAGTTCAAGAAATATGGTTCCATAGTAGGTTATGAGGGGTCAGCCGCCACTTGAGGACTAACTCCTTAGTTCTCTGGGATATAAGTTTAGTGGATCCACATCAGCCTGTGTTGGTATGTTTGGAAAGGCACTGATATCCTTCTAATTGGGGTTACAGGTTCAAACCTGATTAGCTTATCTTAGGGAATTTCAGTTACTGTTAGCTCCAAAAGTACCTAGTGTGGTATAAATTTATGTTCAGTTCAGGCTTTCTTGACCAAATATTCGGTAATTAGTTTTTCAGTTTATCCAACATATGTTCATACATGGTCTTGCATTCAGTTTACATATTCATGCATTCATGTCCATTTATACTATTTAGCTTCTAATATCGCATACTCAGTCCATTCAAAGTACTGACCGCATACTTTTTTTGTGCTATAATATCGCATAGTATAGTTTTGGACGCTCAGTACTCGAACCACGTGTAGCTTATTCTAGTATCAGTCAGCAATATTTGTGGTGAGTCCTCATCATTGTAGTACTATTTATTAGTCTGCTATTTCACTATTTTCATTTATTTTCATTTGGTGAAGTTAGTTAGGGGTTTGTCCTAATAACTCATTCTAGTTAGATGGTTTCAGAATGTCAGATATGTTTTCAATTTTTAGTTTATTTTTAGAAGGTCTTTTCATTGATTTTATTATTATTTATTTCCATGTTACTTATAGCTCAGCTTCTGCGCAACATTTTATTTTTTACTTCTGTATTCATAGCATGTGCCAGGCCATGGGTTAGCTTAAGTGACACTTGGGTCGATTAAGTAAAGGTCTTTTAAGCGAGCTGGCTTAACCAGCTGAGTGTCGCTTTATTGATAGTCATCTCGCTTAAGTTAGTGTTGCTTAAGTGGCATAAATTCCACTTAAATGACATGTGCAGATGGGGTGGGTATCTCTAAAGCGGTACTTGGTTGCTTAAGCAGTCCAGTGTCTAATTAAGTGACCCCTGGGTAATATATATATACCCCTTTCTCAATATTCCTTCCATTTTCCATACTTGGAGCTTGGGGTTTTAGAGTTTATCGGTGATTTCTCTATTTTCAAGATTGGGTAAGCTCCAGATCCCTATTTCAATTATTTTTCTTCGATTATTATCATTTAAAGCTTGTTAAAACTCGATTTCAAAAGTGAAAATCAGGAATTTTTTCTTGGAAAGCCTAAATTAGTAATTCTTAGATTTAAAACCCTATTTACACATGGGTTTTATTCTATGGGTTTCTTTAAAATTGGGTAGTATATATTTGAACAAAATATCGATTTTACCCTTCTATTTCGATAACCCATTTGAAGAGTCCATCTTGACCCTGACTCGAAAATGGAAATATGGGTATTGTTGGCTTCCTTTTGACACATAGATTCTATATTTATATCTTTTATTTGATCTCGAGTCTATTCGTAAAGAGAATGCTTTGTGTAAAAGGATTTTGAACCCAGTTCTCTTTATTCGTGGTAGTATATGGCATAACTTTCTTCAAACTAGGATGGGTATTTAATGTTGATATAAAATCACATTATGGGTGTGAGAACTAATCATGAAAATGACATTATTACTATTTTATACCTGTGCGGGGGTCTATGTTGTTCTTATAGTGGTTTTGAGACATTACTTTCTTTGTGTGACCATGTGGGTTCTTATATGATATTGTTAGCCTAGTATATACATAATCAGTAATTTCCTTCGTGGAGGAAAATGTCTAAGATGGTATTTAAGTAGTAGTAAATAGCCTATTGTCTATCTTTCCCCATTGGTGTATGGAGTATATTAGATTCATGGATGGTTGACATATTTAGGGGATTTTTGGCTCACATACTTGGTATATTGGTTGGATTTTGAAATTCTCATTCTGGTTGGTTATGTGAATTTGACACGCATATGCAAGTGTATGTGGTCTACCAAGTATTAAAGTGGCCTTAAAGAAAGTCAAGTATATATCCCACAGGGACTTTCTCTAACAACTATCCAATTCTAGTTTAACTTTTAAGATTAATTTGACGCAAAGGTAACCAAAAGAGAGTTTGTAATGTGTAAAGTAAAGAAAATTAAATAATGCCTAAATTAAAGTCTTGCAACAATAAATGGAGTAAAGCACAGGGTTAAAGCACTTTGAACAATCATACTATGTTATTAAAGTGCATTCGTTAACTTGCTTATCTTGGTTGTTGATTTGTGGGTTAATTGCATGTTCGTGGTCTCCCGGCCTCTAACCGTTTACCTAATTTGGACATTACAACTACATCATTGAGCGGGAATGTAATAATCTAATTAAGTTATTAAAGCTATCATTCTACCTTTGAATTAAGTGAGGCATTTAAGTACATCCCTATCCTAGATGCTAATTTGAATTCCTTATTTTATAAAAAAATACATACCCTACTTTGTTAATTTCTATCTTCTATCGCCCAATTCCCTCTCCCGAGATCATCCAGGTGACAAAATATATATTTTTTGAGTGATCAATCCATCAAATAATTAAATCAAGAATAAACAAACAACCAATAACGAAAAGCAAATTAAACAAATTTAATCCAAAACAATAGTACTCATGTTCTTGGCTTTAACCCCGGAAAGAAGGTGTTTAGCCAATAATAATCATAATCATGATCCAAATTTTTGAACACATGTTATGATATAATTAAAAGATAAATAAAAAAATTATAAAACCTAAATTACGTACAGCCTCCTCCTCTTTAATCTCCACTACCGTCACAAAATTGTCCAAAGGTCTTCCCAAAATTATGTGTAACGTGTGTATAGATAATAAAGTATTCCTAATCCTTGTAGGATTAAGGGACTGCACATGATCCAAGATAATTCCCACAAGATTCCTACATAGGAAATATATTATATTGTTATTGTGCATAATCTTTATCTGTGTCAGCAAAGAATAGAATTTTTTGCAAGGCATCGACACAGTGATGCATCGCGTCGACCTATGTGTTGGGTATATCAACGTGGCATATTGGTCATAGAGTTGTTGGACTGGTGTGTCGCCTAGCTATCGAGTTGGCTCACTGGAATTAGCCTCAAAAATTTTGGTTAAGTGTTAAACGTCGCTCCTTTTTCCCATTCCTTTTGTGGTGTATTTTCGATAAATTTCCGGCCTTTAAATCATCAATATATCACCATATTAAGCTTACAAAGCTTCCTACATCATCCCACACCACAAATTAGAGATCACAATAACACAATATCCTCAATGATGAATCAAAACAAGAGCTATAATAAGGCTAATCTCCATGATCTTCACTTATTATTCCAACTCTTAACTTAATTAAATTGAACCTTGAACATTCCCAACAAGTTATTCCACATATAATTACACTATTAAAACAAATTTAGAACCTTTTAAACATAATAGAATCCAATGAAACCAACTAGACACACACCTAACTCAAGCTAGTACACTAGTTTTCCTGGTTGAACTCTAAATGACTCAATTATATACATAATTTTTTGGAAAAATCATTGAACATTGTAAGTACGTACTTGGACACTTACATGCTTATTTATATCATATTAACACATAAAGCACACGAATTGTCCTCAAAACAAGAATAATTAAGCTAGGATAGTCATACTAGAGTGCATAAATACACCGAACATAACCACCCCATACTTAAATCCTTGTTCGCCCTTGAACAACTCTTTACTCTAAGAATCATCAGTTGAGGAGACTCTACATATCTATGAAATGAAATACACTCAATCTAATACTACAATGACTACATAGAACGCAAGTTTCTACACAAAGCACGTTATTTACACTATTGATAGCTCCTGAACACAACTCCAAAACATCCTAACCTCAAGATTTGACTCACCAATTGGAAAACTCTTGCATATTTCTCAATAAAGAACATCATACAAATCACCAACATTCATCAAACATGTGCCCCTCACAATAAGAGAGTTACCCATAATCACTCACATAAAAGCATTTTATAACATGATGGGTACAAGAATCAAATAACACTCACTCTCATAAGGAATTCACAAGTTATACACAATGAAACATAGGCTTTCCCTTAGTGTAGTACTCCACTAATATCAAAATGTAAAGCTTGGGATCAATTATGTCTTTTTCTGTTTTTAATGTAGGCTAAGGGACGGGTGGGAACTATTAGTGAATAGTGACTAACCTCTGTAAGCACTATAATACACTACATCAAACATTTAAAACCAATCTCCAACAACCAAATTACACCTTTTCCATCTACCTATATCTTTTGTCTTTCCCCATCTCTTTTAAGCATTTTCACAAACACATGGTAGAAGTATTGTTTATTACCACATAAATTATTTATTTTTGCTTTTTCTTTTATTTTCTTTTTCACAACCATGGTAATATATTTGGATCAATATATATAACAACCAACCACCACATATCAATCATTAACACCAATAACTATTACCTTGGGACATCAATTTCATCTTTCTCCTCTTATTTTTCAAACTCCTTACTAAATTAATTTTTCATTAAAGCACTTAGGAGCTCTTTTGGATCAAATTAAGGTCTATCAATGAAGAGGATTAGGCTACATATGACTCTAACAAGTAAAATAAGCTAAAGGCTCAATGGAGTTTAACTAGAATTATGCTCAAGGGTAGTTCAAAAAGAAGGTACAAAACAAGGATATCAAAGAAATGCCTAAATCATCTTCTAAACTCTCATTCTTTATTTTGCTTTGCACAAACACCAGAAAAGTTCAAACATCATATACAAAAAGGAACATACAAAATACCTTATATCATACATAGAACATGCTCAACTCAATAGGATCATCTTAGACTCCCAACCAAACAATAACATGAATTCAAATTTAAGCCAAAAAGTACAAGAGTCATAAACTTTAGCCGAAGAGTCTCACACATAGTAATTCACATAATTAAACATTCTTATACAACTAAAACACTTGCCCCATGAAATTAAAAATAGCACTAACTAGAATATCTTATACAAAAAATATTAAAATTAAGCCAAAAATGGGAATTTTCCTACCCCACACTTAAAAATCTACTTTGTCCCCAAAGTGAACTTAAAATTAAGAGATAGAAATACTCTCTGAGGTCTGTATGCCTAGCTAGTAGGATCATTCGCATAAAAAGGGATCCGGGGAACCCCATACTCAGTTTATACCATGCTCTTAGCTCAGGTTTTCGTACTCAAACTTCCTAATAACCTGTGACTCAAAGAAAAATAAAAAAACTACGTGAAATAAAACTAAAAACTAAAAATAAAACATACCTACTTAAGTTGGGTTGCCTCCCAATGAGCGCCTGATTGAGTGTCGCGGTACGACCCAATTAACAACTTAGCCATTCTCTTTTTTTCTTTTTCTCACACATGGTTTGCATCTTCTTATTCTTTTCACTCCTCTTGGGTGTGAATTCTCAAGGGCAGCTGATTTGTCAACTTTAGCCTTTTTAGGCTTATCAATTTGCTTCATGTAAGTTTGTGGTATTAGAGGCATTGGCTGCTCATTGAGGCTATCATAAGAGTCCTTTGGCAGACTAACTACCCCACACTTATCCCATTCAATAACATTAATCATATATAATTCTTTATATTGGGATGTTATGTTAAGTGCTTTGTAAAATTTAAATACTGCCTCTTTATTCTCCAACCTCATCATAAGAAGTCCTTCTCTAACATCAATCAATGCTCCTCTAGTTGCTGAGAATGGATTCCCCAAGATGATTAGTGTCTGCACGTCTTCTTGAAAGTATAGAATCATAAAGTCAGCAGGAATAACAAATTTACCAACCTTTATGAGGACATCCTTAATGATTCCTTCTAGATAAGAAATGGACCTGTCTGCCAGCTGTAGACGCACAGTGTATAGTTTGGACTCACCCAAACCCAATGTATTGAACAGAGATAGAAGAATCAAGTTGATACTCGCCCCTAAATCACTATGTTCCTGAACTATCTCACTATTGCCAATCTGTATGGGGAGAGTAAACTTCCTAATGTCCTTAACCTTTTTTGTCATATTTTGTGTCAATACTGCACTACACTCTTTAGTGAGTACTACCATTTCCACATCCTACAACTTTAAAATATTAGCAACCACATCCCTCAAGTACTTATCATACTTGGGCATACCTTGAAAAACACCTAACGAAGGTAAGTTAATGTGAAGCTCTCTGAATGTATCAAAGAAATTTTTAAGCATTGCATCCTCCTTAGCGTTTATTTATCTCTAAGGGAAAGAAAGTGGTGGAATATTCTTCACTTTTTTAGTAGCTTTTTCTTTCGAGTACTCAGACTTTCTCAATTTTTCAGCAACTTCGTCATTTACCTATAGGGGAGTGAAATCTGCATCTACCTCATTTGTTACCTTTAGAGGTTTTCCTTGAAACTCTTTACCACTCCTAAAGGTGATCGCCATAATTTGTTTTGGATTTAAAGTATCTCCTAGCAAACCACTTTAAGGCCAAGTATTAAATGTTTGTTTATAACTACCCCAACTACAACTCTAAGTTTCTCTGTGCCACTTGCTGATATTTTACATCAGCAGCCAATTATGTCTGATTAGCTTGAACCTACTTTATCATCTCTTCCAAGTTACTAATTGACTGATTTAGTTGAGCCTGTGGTTGTTGAATTTTCTATTATTGAGCATTCTAAGGCTTAGTTTTCCACTTCATGTTGTAGGAATTACCACAATTTGGTCTTTGAGCATTGCCAACATATATGATAGATTCTAAATTTGAAGCACATATGGTATCTGAATGGAAACTACTCCTGAAAACTTTACACCAACCTGCAGGTTGTTGGATTGCATTTATGGTGGATGCAAACTATGCTATTCCTGACTTAAAGCTGCTAAACTAGGTGTTTATCATATTTTGCAATGCGGGAACCTGAGTTGATAAAGTGGTAAATTGGTCCATCTCCAATACATTTGCAAGTTTTATGTAGCACTCCCTGAGTCTGGATATCATTCTAGATTCCCTTGAGCGATGCGGTTAAACAAGGTGTACAACTCATCATAAGTCATCTCAAGATCTTGACCACCTACAATAGAATCTAGCAAAATTTTTGTATTATGATTAAGAGTCTCTACAAAAGTATGAGCATGTACCTCGTTGGACTATTGATGGTATGGATAGTCCTGAAGAAGAGCCTTGAACCACTCCCAAGAATAATAGATATTCTCTTTTGGATTTTGTTTGAAGCACGCTATCTTAGTGCAAATTCTCACGGTCTTACTATATGGGAAGAACTAAATAAGGAATTTTATTGCCATGTCATTCCATGAGGTGATTGAGTTTGCCGGTTTTGCATTTAACCACTTTTTTAATTCCCCAATCAATAAAAACGAGAACAAATTCATCCTCACATAGTCTGCATTTACACCCGTGGGAATAAATGTATCACTGATTTCCAGAAAATTTTGCAAGTGGACCTGTGGATCTTCGTGTGAAATTTCTGTGAACTATCCATTGCTGATCAGAAGCTGTACCATATTCTGTTTTAGTTTGAAATATCCTCCACCTGGTGGCTTCTAAAATTAGAAGGTAAAATTTGTTAGAAATGAGATTTCCACTTATCTAACAGTCCTACGAGCTGCTTGTTCATTAGTCATAATGACAGGATTCTCTTGTTCTTCTTGGATTTGTGGAATTTGGGGGAGAAGGTTTGCTTCTCTCCTGTATGGATGGAAAATTTGCTCATGTTTGGCATTTGGTTCAACCAAGTCTTGATCCCTTGCCAGCTTTTGTAAACCTATTTCTTGCAAAAACACAACTAAGACCAAGCATAAAAACACCAAATAAATATGAAAGTAAAAATAAAATAAACAGTTGCCAAATTTAAAGTCCCCGGTAACAGTGCCAAAAACTAGATAGCAGCCAAGCGCACACACAAGTGTACGTGGTCTACCAATTAGTAAAGTAGCCTTAAAGGAATCCAAATATCGATCCCACAGGGACTTCCTCTAATAACTACTAAATTTTAGTTTAACTTTTAAGATTAATTTGATATAAAGGTAAAAAAAAAAGTTTGTAATTCGTAAACTAAATATAAGTAATTAATGCATAAAGTAAAGTCTTGGAACAATCAATGGAGTAAAGCACAGGGTTAAAGCACTTTGAACAATTAGACTATATTATTGAAATTCATTCGTTAACTTGCTTATCTTGGTTGTTGATTCATAGGGTTAATTGCATGATCATGGTCTCCTACCTCTAACTATATACCAAATTTGGAAATTACAACGGCATCGTCGAGTGGGGATGTAATAATCCAATTAAGCTATTAAAGCTATCGTCCTATGTTTGACTCATGTAAGTCATTTAAGTACATCCCTGTCTTAGACGTTATTTTTAATTTCTTATTTTATAAAATAATACAAACCCTACTTTGTTTATTCCTACGTTTTATCCCCCTATTCTATCTCCCGAGATCATACGGGTGAAAATAGATTTGTTAAATCAAGAATAAACAAATAACCAATAATGATAAGCAAATTAAACAAATTTAATCTAAAACAACAGTACTCATGTTCTTGGATTTAAATACGGAAAGAGGGTGTTTACATGATAATGTTCATATTCATGATCCAAATTGTTGAATACATGTTATGATATAATTAAATCCTAAGTAAAAAAATTATAAAACCTAAATAATGTGCATCCTCCTCCTCTTTAATCTCCACTCCAACACAAAATTGTCCAAATGTCTTCCCAAAATTTTGTAACATATGTATATATAATAAAGTATTCCTAATCCTTGTAGGATTAAGGGTCTGCACGTTATCCAAGATAATTCCAACAAGATTACGAGAAGATTCTCACATAGGAAATATATTATATTGTTATTGTGCATAATCTCTATATGTGTTGGCAAAGAATTGAATTTTTGGCCATGCATGGACACATTGATGCATCGCATAGAACAGCCTATTGGTTACATCAACGAGGTGTGTTGGTCCTATCATTGTTGAACTGGTGTGTCGCATTGCTATCGTGTTGGCTCACTAGAATTAGCCTCCAAATTTTTCGTTAAGTGTTGAACATCCCTGCTTTTTCCCATGCCATTTGTTGTGTATTTCAAATGAATTTCTGGCCTTTAAATCATCAATATATCACCATATTCAACTAACAAAGGTTCGTACATCATCACATATGACAAATTAGAGATCATAACAACACAAGATCCTCAATGATGAATCAAAACAAGAGCTAAAATAAGGCTAATCTCCATGATCTTCACTTATTATTCTGACTCTTAACTTAATCAAATTGAACCTTGCACATTCACAACAAGTTGTTCAATATATAATTACACCTAAAAAAAAATTAAATTTTTTAAACACAATAGAATCCAACGAAACTAACTAGACACACACCTAGCTCATGCTAGTAACACTAGTTTTCCGGGTTAAACTATAAATGACTCAATTAAATAAAAACTTGTTTGGAAAACATGTTGAAAATTGTAAATACATACTTGGACACTTAAAAGCTTATTTATGTCATATTAACACATAAATCACCTGAATTGTCCTCAAAATAAGAATAATTAAGCTATAATAGACACACTTGAGAGCATAAATAAACCGAACATCATAATTACATCTTCATACCATATAGATTCATGAAAACATTGGTAATATAGTGGAAATATTGGATTTTTTAAAAAAATGTGACATCTTTAAAAACCCTCTGCTAATATATATATGGAAGAGGAGTTATGGGTACTATATTGGTATTGGATATTGGATTGTATATGGATTGACAGATCCTCCATGGGTTCATCCTTCGTAGCACGAATCGGTAGGTGTATATATAGGCTTTTCAATAACCTCGTGCATCATATTATTATCATGTTCATTGAATTCTTATACATTGTGCACATTCAATGTAGTATTTCATCCTTGAATTGATATCAATCTACTTGTTCTTCTTTCTCATACTTGTATTTGATATATGTATATATTGTAGAAGGGTTGGTGGAGACAGTATTGGGTACCAGTTAAATTATTTTCTGAATATAGGTGACATGCCATAGTGTGTGTTTTCGATTGCTCAATTGGCCTATGATCGTCAACTGAGGCTACCCCCTAGTCGTACCACAGTGCTTAAGGCCACAAGTGACCCTAAGCTAACATATGATCTGGTACTTGCTATCAATGTTGAATAAGATGACAATAAAGTATCATATGTGGAAGCTGAATTGACAAAAATACTATTAAGGTGAAATACTGGAACATCACCCCACACATCTGAACTAAAGATAAAATTGAAGCCAAATTTGTATGTCTGAAACCCTCTAAAAATATGAGGAGATGATGGGACAAACCCCCAATCAACTCCAAATATCTGAGATAAACAAAATACTGAAAATATCTAAATATAAGTTGTCCTCTATAGACTAGGACTCACCAAAACTATTGTTGAGAGGCACTAAGCTGGCTAACGGCGATCTGGGAACTGAGTGTCCTAACCTAAATTATGAAATTGATATAGCACAAAAGAGAGTCTTCGGTCTGTACTTTGAATGTAATGGTATGTCATCTGGGGACTAACTAAAAAACATAGGAATACTGAATGTGAATGCATGGATATGTAAGAAAAATACAAGACCAAGTAAAACATATATTGAAATAATCTATAAGAACTGAACAACTAATAAAGTAAACTCTTGGTCACATGAACCTGAGCTGAGATAATATGAATACTGAACTAAAAGCATGGAAGCTATCATGCAAGCGACATTCCCCAATCTAAGCTAATCGGGATCCAACCTATAACCCCAGTTATAAGGGTGTCAATACCTTACCACGGGTATCGACACTGGCTGTGTGGATATGCTAGACTGGTCTTCTCAAGTATTAGGGTGTCACCCTCTGCTGGAAGGTGCCCCTAACAGAGTGTTAACCCTCTACTAGTATGAAGACCTCTCAAAACCTACACTGGCTACATAGTTCTGGAAGTCAGGGACTACTACCAACGGTCACACCCTCGACTGGTAGGTGAGTCCCCATCCCTGGGCTCACTCGATGTTAAATCCTACTCCCAACTGAACTGACACTGGTGCTGATTAAAGTCAACTAGATATATCTACTGAAAAATGCTCAACATGATAATGACCAACTAGGTATGTTAATAAAACCATAATCTAACAGACTTGTTACTTGAAAATGGAAATAGGTATAAACAAATAGGTATCGGGTGTTCCTAACCCTACAGAACTGAATAATTCTTTAAATACAATTACATCATTTAGTAACACTGTGATGAAATTCATGATTTATAGACTCAAACATAGGATATACCTCTAACTAATGAAATCCATGATTTTGAGTATGGTAATCTATTAAATGTTTGAGGACTACATGCTCACATGGTTTAATTCATAAATTAGTAAATTAACATGGTGCCAACTAAGCATGATATGGATAATTGAAATCTAAAGCATATAATAACGTAATTCACATGGGTGAACATACATGCATGACTTGAATTCAAAATTACTAGGGAAACATTGAGTAAATTCACACTTAACATTGAAATTTATATAAAAAGGGGGAAAAGGGCTTATACTTGAAAGACAAGGGATTCTTAGGACTCAATGGGTGAAAGGAACTCATCGATGAATACCCTACATACCTGAGTTGCTTGAATTTTTGATGAAAATCTTGGAATTGAGACCTTGGCTGGTTGAATCCTTTAGAAGAAGCTTGTAATTTGAGTTCTTAGGAATGGGGAATGGTTTCACATTTTTAACTGTTGGGAAATGGGGAAATTAATGCCCCTTTTAGGTTTTAATTCATCAATTGGGTGATTTGACAGAGGGGGGAAAGACCTAAAATCCCCCTTGGACATTTAAAAATAAAGAAGGAAAAACTAGCCTCCATAGTATGGAAGCTATCGCAAAGACTAGCCTCCATGAAACGACGTGTATCGCAGAGGATAACCTCCATCAAACGCCATGTATCGTGGACATCCAGCCTCTGTCACATGTCCAAATCTCAAAGGCTTACTACCTCTGTGGTCCAAAATCATCCTTAACCCCTACTAAAACTTCTTAAACTCTATGGAATGACCCTTTTAACAACCCTAAACATGTTTTAACTCATAAATCAACATTTCAAACTCAAAAAACTCAAAAATGAAATGTTCAAAATCTTGGGATCTTAAAATGGATAAGTCTCTGGTACTTATGTGAAATAAATTCCTTTGGATCCCTTAAACATGCTACTAATAGCTGGAAACGTGTCTACGATCTTGTAAGTTATTATAGTATCTCCCTTTTGGGATCATTATTCCACAAATGAGATGGATTAAGCTGAGATACTAAGAAATCTAACATCATGTATTGAATACTCATGATTTGAATCTAAAACATAACACATAGACTAAATTGAAATCATGAATGCATGCTATAATATGAGGATGGTAGGATAGCTAAGATAGAAAATGAGAGAATCAATTGAAGTGAAACCTTTACCTCAAGTTGAGTCTGAATTTGTTGAGAAAAGATGGGGATACTTGGATTGCATATCTTCTTCTGCTTCCCTAGTAGCTCCCTCAATAAACTAATTTCTCCATAGAACCTTAACCAAGGAAACTTCTTTATGCCTCATCCTACAATCTAACGATCAAGAATCCCAACAGGGACTTCTTCATAGAAAAAGCAATCTTTCATGCCCACACTCTCTAGAGGAATGATAGAATCTTGGTAACCAATACATTTTTTTAGCAAAAATACATGAAAAATCGGATGCACTAATTACAAATCTACAGGCAACTCTAACTCATAAACTAACTTCCTAAAATGGCTCAAAATCTTATTTGGGCCAACTTAACGATTACTAAGCTTCCACTTCCTACCAAACCTCTTCACCCCTTCCACAATAAAAAATTTTAAATAAACTAAGTCACCAAAATCAAACTCAAAATCTATTATCCTCATACCGGTATAAGATTTCTGATGACTTTAGATTGTCCTTATCTTTTCTTGAATTAACTGAACTTTCCCCATTGCTTTATGCATTGAATCTGGCCTTAGCAAAGTAGCCTCACTTACATCAAACCAACCATTCAAGAATTTACACTACCTTCTATAGAGAGCCTAAAACAAAGCCATCTGAATACTAGAGTAATAGCTGTTGTTGTAGGCAAACTCAATCAAAGGTAAGTGGTCATCCAAAATACCCTTGAAGTCGATAATACAAGCCCTCAAAAAACCTTATAAATTCTAAATGGTCCATGATCTGAGGTGGTTTTATACACTTTTCCTTGTCATTATTATAGCTTAATTTACCTTGCTTTGAGGATAACTTGTGTGCTTAATGTGTTAATTATAATAGAAATAAGCATATAAGTGGTCAAGTGTGTGATTACAATGTTCCAAGTATAGTCCAAACAAGTGTGTATTTAAATGGGTCATTTAGAATTCAATCGAGGAAACTAGTGTTCCTAGCTTGAGATAGGTGCATATCTAATATATCTCAATGGATTCTAGTGTGTTGAATGAGTTCCAAATAGTTTACTTGTATTTTTATATGTGGAAAAACTTGCTTATAAGGTGAAATGATAAATATAATCAAACCAATAGTGAAAATAATAAGTTAAAGTTCAACATAAGCAAGCCTTGTCTTAGCTTGTGCTTTAAGTTCATCGTTCTTGATATTAAGTTATTTTGATCTCTAATCCATGGTGTAAATTGATGTAGGATTTATTATGAGATGATTATGGTGGTATATAGATGTATATAAGGCTATAAAAGTAGTGGAAACACACCACAAAGGCTTGCCACGGAGGACAAAGTGCAAGGCAAACGTTGGACATAAAAATACAATTTCCAGTGAGGTATCGCAATAGAGCCGTAATGCGACACCAACTTAACTTGATTAGGAAATATGCTGAAACCCCGAGTTGACTCTAATAATAACCATGATGTGACCCTAACTCAAGTTGACTAGACATCTCTATGCACAACATACTTCGAACACGGCCAAGACTTAGAATACTACTCCCACACAGGTTGGACTTTGGTTACTATAACTACAATGCATTATACACGATATTGAAAAACTTGGTGACATCTTGGAGGCTTAGAGGGGATGCTGATACATGTATTTTAGGGTTCATAGTCTTTAAAATCTGGTTTATTTATGGTTTGGATCATTAATTCAATAATGGCGGTGTTGGTTATGTTCATGAGTGGCAACAAACTCCCTTTCTAGGGTTAAAGCCAAAAACATGAAGACTATTGTTTTGAATTAATTTCCTTTAATTAGCTTTTCATATTTGGTTACTTTTATATCTTTATTTTAATTATTCTAAGGATTGATCACCCTTAGAATCCATATATTGTCAACATTATGATCTCCGGAGAGGGAATAGGGAGATAAAATGTGGGGATAAACAAAGTAGGGTTCTTATTCTTTTATGAAATAAGGGATTCAAATTAGCATCTACGACATGGATGTACCTATATGCCTTACTAGATTCACATGTAGGATGATAGCCTTAAGCACCTAATTGGATTATTACAGCTCCACTAAATGATGTAGTTTTAATGACTAAGTTAGGTAAATGATTATAGGTCGGGAGACCATGATCATGCGATTAACCCTATGAATCAATAACCAAGATAAGTGAGTTAACGAATAAAGTTTAATAAAATAGTTTGATTGTTTAAAGTTCTTTAACCCTGGGATTTCCTCTATTAATTATCTTAAGTCTTTTATTTTATGCATTACTTACTTTACCTTAGTTTATAAATATTTAAAACCCTTCTTTTGTTACGCTTACATCAATTCATCTAAATTGTGAACTAGAATTGAATAGTCATTAAAACAAGTCCCTATGGGATCAATATTTGGCTTTCTTGAAGGCCACTAAATTACTTGGTAGACCACGTACACTTACATGTGCGCTTGTGCGTTGTCAAGTTTTTTTCACCATTGCCGGGAACTTGTAATTTGGCAACTATTTTATCTTTAGTTTTGCTTTTTTGATTACTTTGGTGTTTTACTCTTGGTCTTGGTTTTGTAGTTTTAAGAAACAGGTTTTCAAAGTAGTAAGCTGGCAAGTGATCAGGAATTAGTTAAACCAATCCCCAAACCTGAGCAACTCTTCTATCAACAAAGGAGATATGATATCCTTCTCCCCCATATCCCACAAATTGAAGAAGATTAAGATAATCTTGCTCTTTATTTTGATGAATAAGCAACACATAGGATAGTTAGAGAAGTGGCAATCCCTTTTCTAAAAAATCTAACCTCACCTTTTTAGAAACCATCTATTGGAGGGAGATTCGAGCTAAAGAATAATATGGTGCATCTATTGATTAGCAGTGGACAGTTTACAGGGCTTGCACATAAAGATCCACAGCTTCACTTACAGAATTTCATAGAGCCCACTAACATATTCATTCTGATAGATGTGAGTGTTGATTTTATGAGGTGAACTCGCTTCCCCTATTCACTTATTAGGAAGCTAAAAGGTTCTTGAAATCTAAGCTAGCGAATTCAATCACATTATGGGTTAGCTTAGCCCAAAAGTTCCTTATCAGATTCTTTTCATCTAGCATGATTGCAAAATTTTATAGTGAGATTGTGAGCTTCAAACAAAGGCCAAACAAAAACCTGAATCATACTTGGGAATGGTTCAAGGTACTTTTCCATGACTATCCACATCATCAACAGTCCAATGATGTACTTTCTCATACTTGGAAGCACTAACCAAAACACAAAATATTTTGCTAGATTCAGTTGTAGGTGATCAAGCGGTAAAGTTGACTTATGATGAGCTATAAACTTTATTGAACCACATTGCACAAGAAAATCTAGAGTGGCATAGTTATTTAAGAAGTGCCACAAAGAAAGTTGCAAGAGTGTTGGAGGTGGACCAATACACTGCTTTATCATCTCAGGTTGTTGTATTATGAAATTTGATAAAAACTCAGTTTACTAGTCTAAGAGTAGGACCTACACACCTGCAGCAGCATTTAATGTAGTTCACTAGACCAGTGGTTGGTGTGAGGTTTTTGGCAACATTGGTCATGTAGTGGCTATGTATGCTACCAGTCCTAAGTCTATGATGTATGTATGAAATGGTCAAAGGTAGAATTATGGGAATGTCTGCAATAATAGGTGGTAGAATCAACCACTGAATCAGCCTTGGAACACCCAACAGTATCAAATTCAGCAACTACAAGCACAAGGAAATCAGTCAACTAGCAACTTTGAAAATATGATGAAGTAGACTCTAGCTAATCAAATAAAATTATCAACAAATAAAAAGAGCCAGTTAGTGGCAATGAAAATCTTAGTGTTGTTCTTGGGAAGTTATCACAAACACTAAATACCAAGACTCAATGTGGTTTGCCAAGAGATATGAAAAATCTAAAACAAATTATAGCAATCACTTTAAGGAGTGGTAAAAAGCTTCATGGAGAACCTCCAAACGAAACTAAAGAGGTAGATGCTGAATTAAGTCCTAAATAGGTATATGGACAAGTTGCTAAAAAGTTGGGGAAACCATAGTACTCAAAAGAAAAAGTTTCTAAAAAAATAAAGAATATCCTACAACTACCTTTCCCATAGAAGCATATGAAGGCAAAGGAGGATGCGTGATTCAAGAAGTTCTTTGACACTTTTAGAGAACTGCATATTAAATTACCTATTTTAGATGTTTAGTAGGGAATACCGAAGTATACTAAGTACTTGAGAGATGTGGTTGCTAGTAAAGTAAAGTTTCAAGATGCGGAGGTTGTAGTACTCACTGAGGAGTGTATCCTGGTGGTGAATCAAAATATGATGAAAAAGCTTAAGAACCCTGGAATTTTACTCTCCCCATTTAGATTGCCAACAGCGAGATGGTTTAGGCACTTATTGATTTAGGAGAATATATCAACTTGATGCCCTTATCTTTGTTTAACACATTGGGCTTGGGAAAGTCTAGAGCGAGCTCTGCGCTACTGCAGTTGGTAAACAGGACAATAGCCCATCCTAAAGGAGTGATAGATATGTCGTTATAAAGGTTGGTAAATTTATTATTCCTTCTGACTTTATTGTTCAAGATTGTTTGGCAAACGAATAAGTACTAATCATCTTGAGGAGTACATTTTTAAGGACAGGAGGAACTTAATTGGTGTAAGAAAGGGTATGCTCACAATTAGATTGGAGGATGAAGAGGCAGTTTTAAAGTGTACAAACCGCTTAACTCACTATTCCACTATAAGGACTTGTTCATAATTACTGTAATTAAAGGGGAAAAGTGTGGGGTGGTGGAGTCCACTCCACAAGATACAGATTGATGAGCCTGAAAAGGCTATAGTAGAAAAAGTTATTGACCTTAAGAGTTTACACTCAATAGATAAGAAACGAATAAGAAGATGGTCTCCAAGTGTGAGGAAAAGGATAAAGGAACTTGGTTAAGTTGAGTTGGGTCGTGCCGCGATACTAAATCAGGCGCTGCTTAGGAGGCAACCCATATTAAGTAGGTATGTTTTATTTTTAGTTTTTAGTTTTAGTTTTACATAGTTTTTGTTTTTTTTTGAGTCACAGGTTGATGAGAATTCTGAGTACCAGAAATTTGAGCTAAGAATCATGGCAACAACTACGTGTGGGGTCCCTGGACCCTCTTGATATTTAAAAATTCTACTATCTAGGCCTAGAGGCCTCAGGGAGTATTTCTATCTTTACTTTTAAAAGTACACTTTGGGGACAAAGTAGATTTTTGAGTGTGGGGTGGGGAAATTCCCATTTTAGGAGTAATTTTAATTTTTTTTAGGTTAGGAATAAGTACGATGTTCTTGTTGGTGCTATATGTGTCTTCATGATGCAAGTGTTTTGGTTGTAAGAGCATATTGATTATCTGAATGACTACTTTTTAGACTCCTAGGCTCATGATTATGACTCTTGTACTCGTCACTTAAAATTTGAATTCATGCTATTGTTTGGTTGAGAATCTATGATGATCCAATGTAAGTCGAGCATGTGCCATGTGCATGTGAGGTATTGTATATTACTTGTTGCATGTGATATCTGAAACATGCCTGGTGTGTATGCAAAATGAAATAAAGAGTGTGGGTTTAGGAGATGATATAGGTATTTTTTTGATAGTTATGTTTTATATATTCTATTGACCTACCCGTTGTGCTTAATCCTAGTAAGCCTCATTGAGCCTTTAGCTTTTTCTTTGGCAACCTAATATGTAGCCTAATCCTTTCCTTGATAGACTTTAACTTGATCTAAATCTCCTAGGCACTTTAATAAAAACTTAATTGAGTAAGGAGTTTGAGAATTAAGAAGAGAAAAGGTAAAAGTGAATCCCCAAAGAGATGGTTATTGGTGTCCAAAAAAATTATTATGTTATGTGTTGGGGAGTTGATTGATGAAAAGAATAAAAATTTATTCAAATTGAATGAGTTATGCATAAAATATTCCCACTATAGTGTATGTAAATGAGCTTAATAAGATGGGGTGAAAAACAAAAGAATAGGGTAAACAAAAATGCATAATTTGGTTGTTAGAGATTGGTTTTAACTGAATAGTGTAGTGTATTAAAGCACTTAGGAAAGATAGTTACTATTCCAAAATAGTTCCTACCCATCTATTAGCCTATATTACAACCTGAAAATACCTATTTGATCATAATATTAACATTCATATATTAGTGGAGTACTTCACTAAGGACAAGCCTATGGTTCATTATGTGTAACTCGTGAATTCCTTGTGAGATTGAGCAAAATTTTATTCTTGTACACATTATGTTATAAAATGCTTCTATGTGAGTAATTATGGGTATGTCTCTTGTTGTGAGGTCACATGTTTTATGAATGTGGTTATTTGTATGATGTCCTTGATTAAGCAATATGCATAAGTTTTCCACATGTTGAGTCAACTCTTGAAGCTGGGATGTTTTGGAGTAAGTGTTCATGAGCTTTCAATTGTGTACATTACATTCTTAGTCTAGAAACTTGAATTTTGTTTAGTCATTTTAGTACTAGCTTGAGTGTCTTTGTAGTAGTAGAAGTGTAGAGTAACCTTAGCTTATGAAGATTATAGTGAAGAGTTGTTCAAGGTCTAACAAAGGTTTAAGTGTGGGGTGATGATCTGAGGTGGTTTTATACACTTTGGTGTCATTATTCTAGCTTAGTTTGCCTTAATTTGAGGATAACTTGTGTTCTTAATGTGTTTATTATGATGGAAATAAACATATAAGTGGTCCATTATGTGATTCCAACGTTCAAAGTGTATTCCAAACAATTGTATACTTAAATGGTCATTTAGAGTTCAATCGAGGAAATTAGTGTTACTAGCTTAAGCTAGGTACCTATCTAGTCTATCTCGATGGATTCTGGTGTGTTAAATAAGTTCCAAATGGTTTAATTGTATGTTTATATGTTGAAAAACTTGTTTATAAGGTGGAATGATCAATAGAATCAAACCAAGAGTCAAAACAATAAGTTAAAGTTCAACATAAGCAAGCCTTGTCTTAGCTTGTATTTTGAGTTAGTCGTTCTTGATATTGTATTGTTTTGATCGCTAACCCGTGGTGTAAATTGATGTAGGATCTTTTGTGAGCTGATTATGGTGGTATATGGATGTATAAAAGGCTGTAAAATGACTGGAAACACACCACAAAGTCTTGGGATGGAGGACAAATTGCAAGGCAAAGGTTGAACGTAAAAATGCAATTTCCAATGAGGTATCGTGATGGAGCCGCAACGCGACACCAACTTGACTTGATTATGAAACACACCACAACCCCAAGTTGACTCAAATAATCACCGCATGTGACCCTCTCTCAAATTGGCTAGATATCTCTACGCACTACATACTTCAAACTTGGCCAAGACTTAGTTTCCTACTCCCACAAGGCTTGGACTTTGGTTACTATAAATACAATACATTACACACGATATTGAAAAACTTGGTGATGCATTAGAGACTTAGAGGGACTACTGTTACACGTATTTTAGAGTTCACACTCTTTAAACTTCAGTTTATTTATGGTTTGGATTATTAATTCAATAATGAGTATGATGATAATGTCCATGATTGGCTAAGAACTCCCTTTCAGTGGTTAAAGCCAAGAACATGAAGACTATTGTTTTGAACTGATTTTTTTGAATTAGCTTATCATATTTGGTTGCTTATTTATCTTTGCTTTAGTTATTCTATGGATTGATCACCCTTAGAATCCATATATTTTCAACCTTGTAATCTCGGGAGAGGGAATAGGGAGATAGAACAAGGGGAAAAACAAAGTAGGGTTCTTATTCTTTTATGAAATAAGAATTCGAATTAGCGTCTAGGACAGGGATGTACCCAGAATCCTTACTTGATTCATATGAAAGATGATATCTTTTAGAAACTAATTGGATTATTACATCCCCGCTCAATGGTGTAGTTATAATGTACAAGTTAAGTAAATGATTATAGGTCGGGAGACTATGATCATGCGATTAACCCTACGAATCAACAACCAAGATAAAAGAGGTAACGAATAAATTTCAATCACATAGTATGATTGTTCAAAGTTCTTTAACCCTAGGCTTTCCTCTTTTGATTGTCTCAAGTCTTTTATTTTGCGCATTATTTACTTTACCTTAGTTTATAAATATTCAAAACCCTCTTTTGGTTACGCTTGCATCAATTAATCTAAATTGTGAATTAGAATTGAATAGGCATTGAAACAAGTCCCTGTCGGATCGATATTTGGCTTTCTTCAAGGACACTATATTATTTGGTAGACCATGTACACTTGCGTGTGTACTTGGGTGTTGTTAGTCCATTCTTCTTGACCATCTGCCTAAGGATGAAAAGTTGCACTAAGATGAACTTGGGTACCAAGACCTTTCGAAAAATCCTACCAAAATATGGGAGGTAAATTGAGTACCTCTATCTGAAATAATGGTCAATGGAACCCGATGCAACTTTACCAACTTTCTGAGATAGATTTTAGCATAGTCCTCAGTTGAGTACAAAGTATGAAATGGTAAGAAATGGGCTGACTTGGCCATTCTATCAGTAATGACCCTAATTGAATCATGTTGACAACATGTACAAGGTAACCCTGTCACAAAATCCATGTTCACCATCTTCCACTTCTATGTGGGGATGCTAAACCCCTGAAGCGCACCACCAGGCCTTTGGTTCTCAACCTTAACCTATTAATAATTCAAATATTTATCCATAAATTTCTTAATATCTTTCTTCATACCACTCCAACGATTGTTTTTTTGCAAATAACGATATATCATTGTAGCTCTTAAATGAATGAAATATCCTGCACCATGCAATTCCGCTAATATTCGTTATGTTAAACCATCAACACAAGGAACACATAATATGCATTGAAAACAAAGCACACCATCTCCCCCTTGGGAGACAACCTGAACCCTATGATTTTGAACTACCTCCTTCGACTTGACTAAATTAGGATCCCTATCTGGCTTTTCTTTCATTTCAGCAACTAGTAAAGATTCTAAACTATTCTAAACCTATATACTACCTTAGGTAGAATCAAACAACCAAACATCTAACCTAAAATGCTGATGAACCTCTAGAACTAACTCCTTTTCATCATCCTTAACATGAGCAACACTTCTCATCAACAATCTACTAAGGGCATCGGCCACTACATTAGTCTTTCCCGGGTGATACATCAAACTCATATCATAGTCTTTAAATAATTCAAACCACCATATCGGACAAAGATTTTGGTCTTTCTATGTGAACACATACTATAAAATCTTATGATCCGTAAACACATCAGCATGAATATAAATATATTTCCTCCAAATCTGTAAGGCAAAGACAATTGCTGCCAACTCAAGGTTATGGATCGGGTAATTCTTCTCATGAGGTTTAAGTTTTCTAGAATCATAGGCTATAACCTTAGTTTGTTGTATCAACATTCAACCAAGACCAACTCTGGAAGCCTCACATAACTACAAACCCATCTGAACTATCTGGCAAAGTCAAGACTAAAGTTGAAATGAGTCGAGTCTTCAACTCCTGAAAACTCTTCTTGGAAGAATCTTACCATTGAAAGCTAACTATCTATAGTAACCAGCTAAACCCAAGAAATGCCTGATGTCTGATGAAAAGATGGGTCTAGGCTAATTTATCACAGAGGTCTATCTTAGATAAATAGCTTGCACTCTGAAGTTTGTAGAACAATTTATCGATCCTAGAGAGAGAATACATATTCTTGATTGTGACTTTGTTCAACTGGTAATATTCGATATATATTTTTTGGGAACCATATTTCTTGCACACGAAAAGAACTGGAGCACCCAATGGAGAAATGGTAGTCCTGATAAAGCCCATATTTAAGAGATCTTTCAACTGATCGTTTAATTCCATAAGCTCAGCTGGAGGTGTTCTATAAGGTGGATTAAAATAGGTCGGGTATCTGAGAGGATATCAATTCCAAAATCAATTTTTCTCTTGGGAGGAACTATGGAAGTTCTTTAGGAAACTTATTCACTACTAGAACTGACTTAAGACTCAAAGTTTTAGAATTGGAGTCATTAACTCAGACGAGACGGTATATACATCCCTTGGATATCATCTTTCTTTCCTAAAGATAGGAGATAAACTGACCCTTAGGCATTGAAGTAGTATGCCTGTATTCAAGAAAGGGCTCATTAGGAAAATTAAACTGGAAAATTATATTTCTATAATAAACTGAGGCATAGCACGAGTAGAGCCAATCCATGCTGAGAATGACATCAAAATCAGTCATCTCTAACTCCACAAGGTCAATTAAAGTAACTTTCTAAGACACTACAAACGGGAAATTTTTGTATACTCATATGTCTATAATAGAACTACCCGCTTGGGTAGATAGTGAGAAAGGCTCTATAAAATATTGGGACTAATTATAAAGTCTACAGCAATGTAAGGATTTGCAAAGAAAAGTAAAGCTCCATGGTCTAACAATGTATAAACATAAAGATGGAAGACATGTAACGTACCTCTAACCACATTAGGGGAACTTTACTAATCATGTTGATTCTGGAGAGCATAGAATTAGTTCTGACATTACCCAATAGTGGCACTAGATGTTTTCCCCTGCAGAGTCGAGCGACCTATTGGAGCTGATAAAAACTTAGACTAGCCCTATGGACAAAAAGTTTTTCCTTCCTGGACAACCCCTAGGCAATCTCTGATCCTGTGGCCTGGTTTGCCATATCCAAAACACACATCACTGCTTGACATGCACTCACCTTGATTATTCTTGATGTACTTCCTATAAAGTAGGTTGGCGCAACCACTTTTTAAGCTACCATATGACTTAGAACCTGGCGCACAATCCCGACAGTCCTGCCTGAACTTAGGCACTGATGTACTGGCTGAAGATGGGGCTGGAGCTAAAAATTTCTGGTAGAACTTAGAACGATTCCGACCATCATACATTTATTGTGACAATGTGAAGCTACCTGTTCTAGCTCACTTATTTTCCTTTTCTTTATCCTTATGTTTCTCCTCCTCAATCTGCTGAGCATAGACAATCAACCTAGAGAGATCCATCTCATTTATCAACATAGTTGTTCTACACTCTTTTACACCGCTATCTGACACACTATATATGAACTTACTCATTCTAGCCCTAGAATTAGCTGCCATAGCCAGATCATACCTCGCTAACTAAGTAAACTTGAGTGAGTACTCCTTCACACTCATGTTTTCTTACTTCAGATTTACAAACTCCAGCACCTTAGCCTCTAATGCTAGTGGAAAAACCCTATTTAAAAAAGTTATGAAAAAATCTTCCCACTCTATAGGTCCTGCCTCAACACCTTTGTCCTCTTTTACTGCTTGAACCAAATGTGAACTACTCCCTACACTTGGTAAGTAGCTAAATCAGTACTTTTACTAGCAGTAACACCCATAATATCTATGGATCCTCCTCAGACTTGGATCTAGAAAATGATTGAGGATTCATTCGAGTAAAGTCCCAGACCCTAGCTGCAGCTGTATTCATTACTGGATTGGCTGGAGCTATAGCTTTTTGGTTATTCTGAGAAGCCATAGTCTGGGCCAAAATAGTGAAAGAGGTCCAGAATTTGACATAGGAAACATATTCATTCAAGTGTTCTTCCAGAATATGTGGTGGTGTGGGTTGATCCCTATTTTATCTTCTATTATTTCTTCTAGGAGGCAATTTTTGTAAATGGATAAAATACGAGTTAGAAAGGGAATTCAATAGAGCTAATGCCTTTTTGCATGACATGAATGCTAAAAGAATGAAAACTTTACTAAAATGTCTCACAGATTATTTCCATAAGTGTGGCGTGCTTCGCACCAATGCACATGACTTTACTAATTCGGCTTACAGACACCCTAAGAAACTTTGAAACATATCTCTAATACCATGTTTTTTCACAACCCAAAGCTACCCCCTAGTCATAACATGGTTCTTAAGGCCACAAGTGACCCTAAACTAACCCATGATCTACTACCAATTATGAGTGCTGAATAAGATACCAATAAAGTATCATATGAAGAAGTTGAACTGAAAAAAATACTATTAAGGTGGAAAAGTTGAACATAACCCAACATGTATAAACTAAAGATAAAATTGAAAATAAATCTGTCTATCTAAAAGCCCATAAAAACATGAGGAGTTGTTGGAAAAAACCAACAACTAACTCTAATTGTCTGAGATAAAGAAAATACTAATAATAATGAAAGATAACTTTTCCTCGACAGATGAGGACTCACCACAACTTCTGCTGAGGGACACTAAGTTGGCTAAGGAAAATCGAGGAAATGAGCATTTGAACCTATATTGTGAAATTAATATAGCACAAAAGAGAGTATAAGGGCAGTAATTTGAATGTACTGGTAATTGAGCTAGGGACTAATTGAAATACATAGGGATATTAAACGTGAATGCATGGACGTGTAAAATGAATGCAAGACCAAGTAAAACATATGCTGAAATAATCTATAAAAACTAAAAAAATAAAAAACTAAGCACTTAGCATGCAAACCTGAGCTGATATAATATGAACACTGAACTAAAACCATGGGAGCTATCATGTAACCAACATTCCTCAATCTTAGCTAATCGGGGTCCAACCTGTAGCCCTAATTGGAAAGGTGTCAATACCTTTCCACGAGTACAAACACTGACTGTGTGGATCAACTGAACTAGTGTCTCAAAGGACTAAGGTTTCATCCTCTACTGGTAGGTGCCCCTAAGAGAGTGTCAACCCTCTACTGGTAGGAAGACCTCTTAAAACCTATGATGGCTACGTAGTCTGGAACTCAGGGATAGCTACAAAGGTGAAACCCTGGACTGGTAGGTAAAACCCCACCCATAGGCTCACTCAATGCTAAATCCTACTCCCGACTGAACTAACATGGGTACTGATTAAAGACAACTGTCTATCACAACTAAAAGTGCTCAACATCATCATGACCAACTGAGTTTGAAAGTAAAACCATAATGTTATTGATTTGTTTTTTAAAAATGGAAACAAGTATAAATTAAAAGGTATCGGGTGTTTATAACTCTCTGCACTGATTAATACGTTAAATACAATAGCATCATTTAATAACACTGTGAAAAAATTCATGATTTATAGACTCAAACACAAAATACACCTTTGACTAATGAAATCTATGATTTTGAGTATGGGAATATGTTAAATGTTTGAGGACTGTATGCTCACATGATTTAATTAATGAATTAGTAAATTAACATGGCTTCAACTGAGCGTGATATGAATAATTGAAATCGAAAGCATATAGTAACATAATTCATATAGGTACACATATTGGCATGGATTGAATTCAAAACTACTAGGGAAACATTGGGTAAATTTACACTTAACATTCAAATTTTCTGGAAAAGAGGATAAAGGGTTTATACTTAAAATACAAGGGATTTTTTGGACTCAATGGGTTTAAGGAACTGATCGTTGAATACCCCATATACCTGCGTTGCTTGAATTTTGAAGAAAATCTTTGAATTGAGACCTTGAATGGTTGAATCCTTGAGAAGAAACTTATAATTTGAGTTCTTGGAAATTTGGAATGGTTTCACGTTGTTAACTAATGGGAAATAGGGTAAATAATACCCCTTTGGGTTTTAGTTCATCAATTTCGTGATTTGAGAGAGGGGGAAAGAATAAAATGCCACCTTGGACATTTAAAAATAAAGCAAGAAAAACTAGCTTTCATGGAAGGTAGGCTATCGCAAAGACTAGCCACTATGACACGACATGTATCACGGAGGCTAACCTCTGTGACACGCCATGTATCGCAGATATTCAGCCTCTATGACACATCCAAATTGCAGAGGCTTACTACTTTCGTGGTTTAAAATTATCCTGAACTTCTTTCTATAACTCAAAAATTCTCTCAGATAACCCTTTTAACATCCCTAAACAAAGTCTATTATACTTAGTGTGAATTAAATGCCTTTATACTCTTTAAACATGCTACAAATAGCTTAAAATATGTCTAGGATCTTGCGGGGTATTACAATGACACCTACTAAGTACAAATGGACTGTACTCACCCGTACTGCTCTCTTTCGATGCAGATCCAAGTATGAGTATGTCGCATGGTAACAAATTCAGGTGGTTTTTAGAGTATTTTTAAGGTAGAACTCTTTATGCTTGTAGAGTTGATCTACTAATTCCTCTTATTTAATTTGTGTCTAGTTTTGGTATTCAAATATAGATCATGTTCCTTTTTGACTATCAGTTGTATATTTTGACTTCCAGATATATTTAGTTGGTTCTTCCACTGTTACACTAGATTTTGGAAAGATTTATGGTATCACTGTTATGTATTTCTGCTATTAATGTATGGGTGGTTCGGTTTCATTCTAAGAACCTTACCTTGGGCTTTGGTGTTTTTCCCCTTTTATATCAGTTTGGGTGATTGGCTTACTTGTCAAGGCTTGTCGTGACAAGTACCATCATGACTCTTAGGTTTTAGGTCATGACATACCTCTAGAATACTCATCATATCTACCTCATGAACATATCTGTAAATCTTTCCATGTGCAAAAATCCAATAAAAGTATGGATCACCCAAAAATAATTTCTACACATCATGCATAATCTTTTTTTGGTGTTGAAATGATAGATCCTTAGGCACTACATTACTTACCAAATAATTTGAGAAAGATGCAAACTATGGAATCAAGTCTGGGGATGTGGTAAATACCTGTTTATTTGAAAAAGTATCATCTATCTCAAGCTCATCCTTCAATTTCAATACCTCCTCTTCATCAATCCCGGATAAATGGTCAGCCACATTCTTTTTAGTCTACTTTCGATCCTTAACTTCAAAGTCAATTTCATGTAATAGAAGTACCTAACGAATTAAACTAGGCTTATCATCCTTCTTGTCCATAAGGTACCTAAGATTTGTGTGGTTAGAATGCATAATCACTTTCATTCCATGAAAATATGATCAAAATTTCTCAAACACCAAAACCATAGCAAGCAACTCTTGATTAGTCCTAGTATAATATTTTAGAGTAGGATTAAGTCCATTGATAGAATAACACATATAATGTACAATATTCTCTCACCTTTAGCCTAGGACTGCTTCAAGAGCCATAACATTAGCAGCACACATAACCTTAAATGACATACACTAATCATGTGCCAGAATAATAATGGCTAAAATCAACTTCTCTTTTAGACACTCAAATACTTTAAGGCAGTCATCATCAAAATTAAATTCACCAACTTATCAAACAACTTGCATAAGGGATGTTTAATTTAAGAGAATTCTTTGATGAATCTATGATAAAACCCAACATGCTCTAAAAAGCTCCAAATACCTTTCACAAAAAATGGTGGAGGCTATTTTTCAATGACCTCAATCTTCTCCTTATTGACCTCAATCCCTTTTTATAAAATCTTATGACCATGTAATATTCCTTGAAGTCACATTTCTCGCTATTTAGCACTAAATTACAATCTGTACATCTCCTTAAAACACAACCTAAAGGAACTAAGCAAACTTCGAACAAATTACAAACTACTGAGTAGTCACCCATAAATTCCTCAATAGTGTCTATTGCCACACTAGAAAATATGGACATCATGCAATGCTAAAAAGTTGTTGGAACATTACACAACCTGAAAGGCATTTTATTGAACATAAATTTTCTATATAGACAATTAAAAGTGGTATTTTCTTGGTCTTTGGGGGCAATCAAAATCTGATTGTAACCCAAATAACTATCAGGAAAATAATACCATCCTGTACCAGCAAGAAAATCAAATATTTGATCTATGAATGTCATCAAAAAGTGATCCTTTTTATCCCATGTGTTTTGCTTCCTATAGGCCATTCTGACTCTCCAACCAATTATCGGCCTCATAGGAATAAGCTCATTCTTCTTATTTGGAACAAATATGATTTTACCCTTTTTTGGCACACATAAAATAAGGCTCACCAATTTGCTATATATAATAGGGTTTAACCACTTGATAATATCCTTCTTAACTACCTCTTGCATAGGTGGATTAAGTCTTCTTAGAGGATCAATACTAGGAAAACAATATGGCTCAAGATAGATTTTATGTATGTGTATTCTATATAGAATCCCAAATATATCAGTAATGGACCATCCAATGACCCTTTATAACTTCAAGAACACATATACTAGACCCTTAACTTATTAATCTACCATATCCGCTACAATAATAATTAGAAAGGTGTCGTTGGCTTCCAAGAATACATAACTAAGATAGGATGGAAGAGCTTTGAGCTCCAAAATATGAGGTTTCTCAAAAAAAGGCCTAGGTAGTGGAGTCACTCTATTATTCAAATTAATATCGAACTTATTTTGTGTAAAAGTGTAAGAACCCAAACTAGAAAGTTCACACACCCTCTCATCATAACCATCAATATCATCATCCATAAAATTAATGATAATTGTTGTAAGTTCTTTGACTACAAGCCTCTCCTTAATTGAAGATACCATTGCATCCTTATTGATTGTATTAATCACATAGACCACAAGAATATCATTTCGTTTTATCATGGATTGACATATTAAATATCACTTCCTCATGATTTAACCAAAACTTTATCTGTCCAGTCTCCATATAAACAAAAACTCATCCAATCACAAGGAATAGTCTCTCTAATATGATATAAACATCAAATTAAAGGATGAAAAAATAAGCAAGAATAATAAAATATGAAACCCTCAATAAAACACTATATAAGATCCCCTAAATTTTCTTCATTGTGTGATTCGCCATAATGAGTCTCATCAAAATCAGTTTGGGAAACCCCAATCCCAACTGTCTATAAACTATTAGTGGCATCAAATTAATACTGGCACCTAAATCATACAAAGCTTTAGTAAAGTTTAAAGACCCAATGATACATGGAATCATGAAAGGTCTAGGACCTTTATTCTTCTTGATAAGAGACTGGGAATCTTTTTTGCTATCGAATTTTTTTTGCTACAATGGTGCAAATTATCAACCGTCTTAAAACTCATGGTCCTCTTCTTCATCACTTAGTACTTAATGAGCTTTGTGTAACCCGAAATTTACTAAAGTGCCTCAACTTGAGGAATGTTAACCAATAATTTTTTCAGTATAGAGATGAACTTGTGATACTTTCCCTTTTCAATTTCTTTTTTCATTCTTTGTGGAAAAGGAAGAGGAGGTTATGGAATAGGAGTCAATACTTGTGGGAATTTATTTTCCTTCCCCTTTGTTGCCTTATCCTCCATTTAGAAACTAGAGGTTTTATAGATGCAATCATATTATTAGATAGATTTTGAATTCATCTACTTTCTCATCATCGATAATTACCAGCTCCTCCTCATTCATAATAACCATAGGCCTGGGTGGATCAATAGACATCTTTACCACTCCTTGTGGTAATTTTAATGATGTGACTATTAATTTTCTAATTTTGGATAGTGCTGGTTAGAAGTGTACCTTGTTTATGCTATTTTATTACAGCTGAAGTCTAACCAAACTATTGCTCAACTTTCTTAATGGAGGTAGCATATAACTGGACTTTTTGACTCATCCAAAAATATCTGCTCTAATTTCCTTGAGGTATTCTTTAGACTTTTATACCCTTTTATAAGATGTATGCACGGACAAGAAATGTTCGGACTTAGTCAGCCTGTCTACAACAACCCAAATAAAATCATTATGGCAACGTAAAAGAGGCAACCCAGTTATGAAGTCTATATTCACCACCTCCCACTTCCAAGTAGGTATACCAAACTTTTGCATCACATCACCAGGACTTTGGTGCTCTACCTTAACTTGTTGGCACATTGGACACTTTGCTACGAATTCTGCTATATCCTTCTTCATACCATCCACCAATAGATTTCCCGAAAGTCGCGGTACATCTTAGTAGTGTCGGGATGAATAGAATATCGCACACCATGCACTTCATCCATAATCCTCTGCCTCAGATCATCAACACACGGAACACATAATCTACCTTGTAATCTCAACACACCATCTCCCCCTTCAGAGAAAACCTCTACCTTTTGGTCATTCACTGCCTCCTTTAGTCTGACCAAACTAAGATCTCTATCTTGCTTCTCCTTCACTTTGGAAACTAAAGAGGATTCTGAACTACTCTGCTCCAACGTACTCCCCTTGGCTTAATCAAGAAACCTAATACTAAATCTAGCCAGATAATGCACATCGCGAGGTAACTCTTTCTTACTTTTCTCTACATGAGCGACACTACCCATATACAACCTGCTAAGGGTATCTGCCACTACATTGGCCTTACCCAGGTGATACAGCACACTTATATCATAGCCTTTCAACAACTCTAACCACATCCTCTACCTAAGATTTAACTCCCTCTGAGTAAACACATATTGCAAGCTCTTATGATCAGTAAACACATCAACATAGACACCATAAAAATAATGTCTCTAGATTTTTAAAGCAAAGACCATAGCAGCTAACTCAAGATCATGGGTTGGTTAATTCTTCTCATGCAGCTTCAACTTCCTAGTGGCATAAGCTATGACCTTCCCTTTTTGCATCAACACACAACCCAAACAAACTCTAGAGGCATTATAATACACTACAAAACCATCAGGAAAAGTCAACACAGAGGCTGAAGTAAGTCGAGTCTTCAACTTCTGAAAACTCTTCTCACAGGGATCTAACCACTGGAACTTAACTTTCTTTTGGGTCAATCGGGTCATGGGAGATGCAATATAAGATAAACTTCTACAAAACAATGGTAGTAGCCCGCTAGACCTAAGAAACTTCTAATATCAGATGGAGAGATAGTTCTAGGCCAATTCCTTATAGCTTCAATCTTTTGGGGATCAACTCAAATACCTTCGGCTAAAATAATATGAACCAAAAAGGCTACCGACCTTAGCAAAAATTCACACTTACTGAATTTGGCAAACAACTATTGATCTCTAAGAGTTTGTAAGACAATTCTAAGATGAATCGCATGGTAATTCTCATTACGAGAGTACACAAGGATATCATCTATGAAAAAAATGACAAACATATCAAGATATGGCTTGAAAACTAGATTCATGAGGTCCATAAAGGTTGCTGGGGAATTAGCCCGAAAGACATGACGAGAAATTTGAAGTGACCATAGCGGGTTCAGAAAACTGTCCTTGGAATATCACATTCCCTCACTTTAAGTTGATGGTAACCGGATCTAAGGTCTATCTTGGAGAAATAACTTGCACCTTGCAACTAATCAAATAGGTCGTCAAATCTCAGATGGGGATACTTATTTTAGACTATTACCTTATTAAGCTAACGATAGTCAAAGCAGATACGCAAAGAACCATCTTTCTTCCACATGAATAGAACAGGTGTGCTCCAAGAAAAAATACTGGGCCTTATGAAACCTTTGTCTAAAAGATCTTTGAGTTGCTCTTTCAACTCCTTAAGCTTAGCAGGTGCCATATGGTATGGCGAAATGGAAATAGGATATGTCGAGAAAAAGGTCAATCCTGAATTCTATATCTCTATAGGGAGGTACCCCTGGGAGATCTTCCAAAAAAATATCTAGAAACTCATTAAGAATACTGATTGACTAAATAGTTAGAGCCTCGCACTTAGTTTCTTTGACTTTAACTAGGTGATAGATGAAACCCTTAGATATTAGCTTTCTGGCTTTGAGATTGGAGATAAAATGACTCTTGGGAGATACCAAACTCCCAAACCACTCAAAAGTTGGTTCATCAGGAAATTAAAACTTGACCACACGGGTATAATAGTCTATAGATATATAAGAACAATAAAGCCAATCCATATCCAGAATAAGGTCAAAATCCACCATGTCTAAGTCTATCAAATCCACAAGTATGACTCTATGAAGAACAGTAACAGGACAATCTCTATACACTTATTTTGCAACAACTAACTCCCCTACTAAAGTAGCAACTAGGAAGGGCTCAAAAATCTTTTCGAGACTTATTTTGAAATTCATAGCTACAAGTGGGGTCATATAAAATAAACTTAACCCGAGGTCCAACAATACATAGATATCAAAGAAAAAGACATGGAGCTTATCGATAAAAATATTAGGAGAGTCATCCTTCTCCTGACGGGATGGTAAGTCATAGAATCTATTCTGGCACTGACCCCTAGCGGTGCTAGATGAAACTCCTTGAGCAGGGGCAAGATGGGGTGCAGGAGCTGGTGCACTAGTAGCCGGTGCCTAAGGTCGGGTATCTCTGTTCCCCTATCTAGCATGAGGACAATCTTTAAGTATATGGCCCTACTTTCCACAGCCAAAACAACCCCTTAGATCTACAAAACACTCACCGGGAAGATCCCTACCACACTTAGCACAAGGAGGATAACGGGCCTAGTATAAACACTATTCTGCAACATAGACATAAAGGATCTACCCTCTTTCTCCTGCCTTCGTCTAGGTGTGGAGCACTAGCTGATGAAGGGGTTAGCATAGACGGACGCCTTTACAACTGAGGGTGGTTTCCTCTATAGAACCTAGGCTGGCTAAACTCATGCTACTCAAATCTAGCCCTCTTGTTACCTCTCACTCGATCTCTCTCCCTAATATTATCCACCTCTATCTACTAGGCATGCATAATCAACCTAGCAAAATCTATATCCCTATGCAGTATCACAGTCCTACACTCCTTTAGTACCAACCCAGAAACACCGATCATGAACTTGCTCATACTAGCCCAGGTGTCAAAACACAAATTAGAAGCATACTTGGCCAACTGGTTGAACTTCAAGCAGTACTCTTTAATAGTCATGGAGCCCTTCGTCAAGTTCTAAACTCCCTAATCTTTGCGTTTCTTTTCTCATGCAGAAAGAACTTGTCCAAGAATGCATCTTGGAACACTTACCAAGTTATAGGAGCAGCATCCTTACCTCTACCCTTCCTCCATGATATAGCCCCATCATAAGCTATGTCTTTCAACCTATAAGATGCCAACTCAACACTTTCTTCCTCAGAAACATGCATAACCTATGTGATCTTTCTCACCCCCTCAAGGTACAACTGTGGGTCCTTACCTTCCTTGGACCCATAAAACTGTGTGGGTTCATCTACATGAAATTACAGATTCTAGCTGCGGCTACATCACCTCTCTATTGATTAGTAACTGCAGGCTATTTATTGTCCCAAACATTGGCGGTGACTACTTAGGCTAATGCCTGAAAGGCCGCTCAAAACTCAACATGAGACACATTCTCGTTAAAAGGATCAACAAGTTATGGTTGCTCATCATCTTTCTCTGAGTATTCGCTCTTCAGAGAGGATTTTTTGAAAATAAAAGATCATGAATTATTAGACGAGAGGGACAACTGTAGGAACAATAGAATCTAAATGAAAGAAACAACTTTTCCTAAGATATCTTGTAGCCACTTGCTCATAGATGTGGCATGCTAAACTCCGATGATCAAGACTCTACTCAACGCAGCTTGTCAGACTCCCTAGGACTCTTTAAAACCTTAGGCTCTGATAACAAGTTTGAAAACACCCAAAATTACTTCTCAGAACATCACACAGTACTTAAGACAACAAGTAACCCCAAGTTAACCCTTTGGCCTATTTCTACTAATAACACTTATTTCAAGATAAAATAATTCAAACACTGGAATAGGCATATCATATGAAAGGAAATACATAGAAAATGTTCAATCCAAATGACCAAGCAATACCAGAAAACCTCAACACAACCATAATCTGATAACTAGTTTGACAAAGTCTCTACTAATTCGTGAACTAGAGAGCCATTTGGATAGGTCCCCAACTGACTCAAAATGAACTGAAAGTAATAACATAGTCTCTTAAATACTGAAATGTCTGACGATAGGTCATCGAACCATGAGGACTCACCACTGTAGGGAAGTAGGCAGAGGTACTCAAAAGTATCTGATGAAGTTGGGACTGAGCACCTAAACCTACATTATAAGACAATATAACACATAGACGTATATGTGGATTAGAACTTAGGAATGTACTGAGTATGTGGGGGTGCATTCATTTATATAAAACAACATCAATACTCTTTAATCAAATCATGCATGCAATAAGTAATGACACACATGGCTTGAATAAGTATAAAATGTAAAGCTCATGAATCATATAGAATGGAGCATGTAATACAAATCTCGTGAGTCATCATAGTTTAACTTTGAAATCGGTAATATTCTCTTATTATAATTACCCATAGGCTAAATGAAACTTTAAACAATATTTTCAACTCATTCATATGTCTCATAGAGAGTAAAACTTCTTTAATGCTCAAGAACTCATAACTCTTTTGAACTCAAGCACTTGGAATTCAGAATCATATAGCTTTGAAACATACTTGAAGGCATTTCATTCACTTTAGGATAATATCTCATTTCAAGCTTTAGGAAAATCATTCTATCTCAATCGAAAGACACTCTAGTTTAGGGAAATAACTTATCTCATGTTTTTAGAGAAAATAGTTATATCAAGGAAAAATACTTTGGTCTTATGGAGCAAATCTACAACTTTACTATTAGGAAGATAACTTGTATTAAGGGAGGATCTGTTAACCGACATAAACCATGCAAGCGACACAGAGTCCAATATTTTTTCCTCCTAAGGAAAAGGCCTCATGTTGGGGAGAGGTGTCAAACTCTTTCCAGGGAGTATAACCTAGGTCCACTGATCACTAAACAAACTCAGCCTCTAGCCCAATATCAACTCGGCCTTAGACCTAATGATAATCATAAACTCATCCTCAGGCCCAACCTACAGTGGCACGTAGTTTGGGGTAAGAAATCGTAGTAACTTACCCGCTTGGTGCTAACTACTACTCCCTTTAGTTTATCTCGCTCATCTCATGAAAATCCATTTTATAATAATCTCATGGTTTAATAAGAACCCAATAACCAAATCTGTACTCTCATGTAGAAAAGTGGATTTCAAAGCTCAATGACCATTAGGTCAAAACATTTCTCAACAATCTCAAAATACTCAAATCATGGGTGCTTATAACACAATAGTTCATAATATTTCAAGTCTCAAGTAGGGCCTAATAACCCATAATTCAATCTCAAGTTAGAAATCATCAAAAGCATAATAGATTGCATATAGGTTTATATCTCATGTAGAAATCTAGAAATTTCAGCAATTTGTATCAAAATCTCAACATAATCATATACTTCAATTTATCAAACATTTCAACTATTAATTTCTCAAGGATTAAAATCATAGGGTATAAACCCAATTGCAATTTCTCAAGAAAATATGTGAAAATTTAAGATTATGAAATTGGATGGATGAGCTTGCTATAAACTCTTCTTCTTACTCTTGACAGAGAGTTATTTCAAACTTTGAAATTTGAAGAACTCAAATTTCAATTCAATTTGTAGAACCCATGGTGAGTTCTTGGATTTCTTGGAGAAAGGTTTTAGATTTTCTCTTGAGGGAGAAACCCTAGCCTGTGGATGTTTTGGGAGATAATGAGGGTATCTAGTTCATTTGAAATATATCTGGTTGATAAAAGAGTGGAAAAGACCAAAAATCCCTTTTAAAAATGAGCTAAAAATACTGAACGGGGTATGGGACGATCGGAGCAACGAACCATCGGAAGTTCAACAGTTCATCGGGTTTTTCGTTGCATGATGACCAGAAAAAAGACATACTGCCTCTATGCGATGGTCAGATCGAAGGTCTATCATAGGTCCAACGGTCCTTCAGATCATCCATTGCTCGATGGCTAAGATGAGACCATATTGCCTAAGTGGTAACGGTCTCAGTGACGGTCTATCGTAGCCTTGATGGTCCGTCATCTTGGCTGTCTCACCTGAACCAAGAAATGGAGTTTTTGACTTGGTCGCGAGGGTCCGTCGTAGACTCGATGGTTCGTCAGATCGTTCGTCACACCTTGGTGGTTCCAACAACTCTCAGTAAAATCGCCATAACTTCTCACCTCGATGTCAAATTTGGACGAAATTGGTATTATTGGAAAGCTAATTCTATACTCTACATGACAAAAAGTCAAATTTAAGAAAATTATATAAGGTTTGAATACCAATCACTTGGGAAGTATCTTCTCAATCTTTTAGGAACAAAATTACACTTCACTTGACACGCTCTAAGGCTCAGACTACGAGGGAACTTTGTGGGGTCTTACAGTAACTTTATTTATTTATTTATTTATTTATTTATTTTTAATTAAAAATTATTAAAACTGAAATAAGAAATAAAATAAATATTGGACAAAATGTAATATTTAATGCCGAAAAATAGTTTTAAACTCGGGGAGGGTCAAAAGCCACGTGTCTATATTTTTCCCCTCATTGTTTGAAATCTCAGTGAATTTTCATTCAAAGAAGTAGACAGAGAGATAACTTTTGATACTCTAATTATTCAAAAAGGTGGGACAAAGAAAACGTGATTGAGTCCTAGTTTTGGACAATCTACATATCCTAGGTTATAAAGGGAATTAGGTCATGTGTAGTTCAAAGAGGTAAAATAGTGAGACAACGAGTTAGAGGTTGAGTCAAGTTTTGTTGAATCTCTGGTTCATGACATTCTAGTTTTACGTTCAAATGAATCAAAAAAATGAAATGAAGAAACAAGTAAAAGATCCTATCTATGCTACTTTTCTAGAATCTTGACTTGAATCTGCATGACTTCTCCAGTGGTGAGAAGTCATTATTTTGAGTTGAATCTTGAAAAATGAAATGTTCCTCTCATTTAATTCTGTGTTAGAGAAAAACATAAAAATTGACTTGTTCTTCACACTTTCTTCTGACTTGAATTTTAAAATCTTCAACCTATTCTTCAGGTGGGTCACTAAACTTGCAACTGATAATATCCACTCTATTCTTCAAGCGAGCTCTTGACTTATTATTTTTTAATTCTGTTCTCCAGGTGGGCTCCTGACTTGCTATTTCTTCACCATGTTCTTCAGGTGGGCTCTGACTTTGTGTTTCTTTGCCCTATTCTCTAAATGTGTTCCTGAGCTCAAAGTAATTAGTCAAATAGAAAAATAAAATCCCATTTTCCACGATGGTCCTGATCAGAAAGTAAATTCTCATTATCCAGGAGGGTCCTAACCAAAAAGTAAATTCCCATTATTCAGGAGGGTCCTGAGCATTAAGTAAATTCGTATTATTTAGGAGGGTCCTAAGTAGAAAGTAAATTCCATCATCAAGGAGGGTCCTGAGCGGAAATCAATTCCAATTATCCAGGAGAGTCCTGAGCAAAAAGTAAATTCTCATTATCCAGGAGGGTCCAGAGCAAAAATAAATTCCTATTATCCAAAAGGGTCCTGAGCTAAAATAAATTACCATTATCGAGGATGGTCCTAAGCAGAAAATAAATTCCCATTATCCAGGAGGGTCCTGAGCGAAAATAAATTCCCATTATCCAGAAGGGTCTTGAGCTAAAATAAATTCCCATTATCCAGAAGGGTCCTGAGCAGAAAGTAAATTCCCATTATCTAGGCGGGTCCTAAGCAGAAGTAAATTTTCATTATCTAGGAGGGTCCTGAGCTAAAATAAATTCCCATTATCCAGGAAGATCCTGCGCAGAAAGTAAACTCTATTTATCCAGGAGAGTCTGGAGCAGAAAGAAAATTCCCATTATCCAGTAGGGTCCTAAGAAGAATTTAAATTCCCCATTATCCAGGAGGGTCCTGAGTAGAAAGTAACTTCTCATTATCCAGGAGGGTCCTGAGCTTAAATAAATTCCTATTATCCAGGAGGGCCATGAGTAGAAAGTAAATTCCTATTATCCATGAGGGTCATGAGCTAAAATAAATTCCCATTATCCACGAGTGTCCTGAGCTAAAATAAATTTCTCTTATCTAGAAAGGTCCTAAGAAGAAAGTAAATTCTAATTATCCAGACGGGTCCTGAGCATAAAGTAAATTCCCATTATCTAGGAGGGTCCTGAGCAGAAAGTAAATTTCCATTATCCAGGATAGTTCGGAACATAAAATTAATTCCCCATACAAGAAACATAAAATTTTTTCCCCAGTTTGTATGTGGAAAATTTATGAGCGTCATCGGATCTTAATGTTTTGACAGATATAGTGAAAGTACAAATCAAAGCCTAGAATAGCTTTGGTAAGTACATCTCTCAAAGAATACAATTTATCATCATTGAAATCCAGAATCGTGTATTGTAACCTTGCTTCTTGCATTGACAGAAGTATGGAATTGTATCCTTTGTTTGTAACCTTTAATGTTTAGACAACATTCCATCTCTATTTCAAACAAAAAAATTATGACTTTTAAAAATGTGGTGCTTGATTTGTGGCATTTGGATATTGAGGCGACAACTCTTCCACTTGCCATGATCAACTCCTTCTCAAATCATTGATAAGTATTCACCAACTTGTCGTACTTGTGACCCCGAATTTTGACTATTGAAACTCGTGACTAAAATCATATTTCTCTTACATAATGCCTCTGGGCTTAGCTTCTAATACACCTTTAATCATTTCACGAGTCCAAAAACTGTCAGGTTACAAGCATTCCTAAGTACCTTACTTTATTTTGAAATATGTTATCTTTGTGCGTCAGCCCTTTGTCTTGCTTTATAGAATTGAAAGAGTTTGTAGCAAGTTTTGAAGTCTTTTGTCACTTGACTTGATGTGAATTCGACTCAAAAAATATGCAAAAGATGATGATGATGATTTTTCATTAGACGACAAGGATACAAAAATCAAAAATAAAAATAAAAATAAAAATAAAAATAAAAATAAAAATAATATAAAAAAAAAGGAAAAGACAATGGTCATCTCTTTTTTGAAATGACGAAAAGAACTTATCTGGGTGTGGAAGCTGATTCCAGCGATTATGACATACATTTTGAATTAAACAACCTGATCTACCCACACTAATCATTACAACTTTTGCCCACTTATTGAATTTGAAATGGAGCCATTCTTGAACATGCTCTCTCTATATCACAATCCTCCTTCAGCTAGTGCTACCTCAATGGGTTTTCACCAATGAGCCTATCTTATTTTCATTTATTTCTCAACTCGTCATCGCCTTATGGTTCTCTTTGGGGTTTTCACCAATAAGTCTCTCTCATTTTTCTTAAGGAAAATGATGCCCAAAATATGAAACATCATGTTCCCATAACATGTTTAGCCTTGACATTCTCAAAGTTTTATCTTAAGGTGTTTCTTTGGTTGTAACTTCGATTTTGGAAAGGATTAGAAAGGAAAGGCGGTATGAGGCTCAAAAATATACATGACATTAGATAAAGCATACAACTTTTGGAATCGACTTTTAAGTGAAATAATTTTTGCCTCGGTTTTATTTCATACGGGGTAACTTGAATTTTCACTTGGTTGGACTGAACCCAAGAGAAGGGCTGCCTACGTATCTTGTCATGGAAAAAATCAATTAAAATGTAGTTAAAGAAAGTCATTATTTTGCTTGATTTTGATCTTTGATGTTTTTTGTCTTTTTTATTAACTTTTTCTCTTTAATTTGATTCCAAATGAGGGGTATGAAAAAAAGTCAAATCAAAGCTCATAGGAGGTAAGCAAGGGTTGATATAGTATTTGGATAGTATAATAAAATGCCTTCAACATTTTAATCTTTTAAAATTCAAGTACAAAACATACATAATATAATTGTACATGAATATAATACATAATATATTTTAACTATGTCCGAATTGACAACCACTTCTTCTGTTTTGACATCGATATCAGTCAGATATAATGCACCATTGGATAACACTTTCTTCCCCAAGAATGAACCTTGCCAATTAGGGGAAAACTTATCTTTGGCTTCGATCTGATTGGGAAGGATGCGTCTTGGTACTAACTGACCAGCTTCAAAATGTCTGGGATGCACCTTTCTGTTATATGCTCGTGTTATTCTCCTTTGGTATAGTTGGCCATGACATATTAATGTCAATTATTTTTCATCAATTAGGATGAATTGCTCCAAATGTGTTTTGAACCACTGATCATCATCAATTTTGGCTTCCACAACTACTCAAAGAGATAGAATCTCAATCTCTGCAGGTATAACTACTTTAGTTTCATATACAAACGAGTAAGGAGTTGCGCCAATTGAAGTCTGAACTTTAGTACGATAACAAAATAAAGCAAAAGTTAACTTTTCATGCCATTGGCGTAATCCTTGCACCATCTTACAAAGTATTTTCTTTAGGTTCTTATTGGCAACTTCCACAACCCCGTTTTCCTTTAGGTGATAAGGAGTTGAATTTCGATGCATAATCTTAAATTGATGACATACTTCTTGCATCAAATGGCTATTGAGATTTGCAGCTTTATCCGTGACAATTATTTTTGGAATGTTGAACTGACAAATGATGTTAGAATGAACAAAATTAACCACTACTTTCTTAGTCACTGACTTGAAAATAATTGGTTCCACCCACTTTATGAAACAATCAATGGCCACCAAGATAACCCTATGTCCATTCGACTCTTTTGATTCAATTAGTCCAGTTACGTCCATTCCCCAGGCCATAAAAGGCAATAGAGCAGTCATTATATACAACTCAAATGAAGGAAAATGTATCAAGTCCCTATGTACCTAGCATCCATGACACATACGAATGAAACTGATGGAATCTCGCTTCATGGAGAGCCAGTAGCAACCTGCCCAAAGTATTTTCTTTGCCAAAACATACCCATTCATATGCGGTCCTCAAACCCCAGTATATACTTCAGTCATGATATTTGATGCTTCTTTAGCATCTATACATCTTAAAAGTCAAAAATCTAGAATCCTCTTATCCAAGATTCCCCCACTCAAGAAAAATCTGGTAGCCAGTCGTAGAATGGTTCTCCTTTGGTTACCATCAGCATATAGTGGATACCTTTCAGCTTGAATATATTCTTTGATATCATGGATCCAAGGCTCCCCATCAAGTTCTTCCTCAACCACATTGGACTATTCATGTTGATCATAAATCTTTATATGCAAGGGTTCGATATAAGTCTTGTTAGGATGTTGGACCATCGATGATAAAGTCGCCAAAGCATCAGAAATTTTATTATGAACCATGGGAATATGTTTGAAATTCACTAATACAAATTGTTAACAAAGATATTGCAAACAACCTCGATACAGTATAAGTTTTAATTCATGAGTCTCCCAATCTCCTTGGATCTGGTGGACTAATAAGCTTGAGTCTCCTAAGACTAATAGTTCTTGGATTCCTATGTTAATAGCTAATATCAAACCTGGAATACAAGCTTCATATTCCGCAATATTATTGGTACAGTAGAATCAAAGTTGGGTTGTTATAGGATAATATTGTCCCTATTCAAAAATAAGAACTGCTCCTATACCCATTTCTTTTATATTAGCATCTCCATCAAAGAACAACTTCCAACCTGCATAGCAATCATCAAAAATAACCTCATCAACACACAATACCTCTTCATCTGGAAAATAAGTCTTCAATGTCTCATATTCCTCGTCAATAAGATTTTCAGCCAAATAATCTGCTAAAGCTTGAGCTTTTATTGTAGTTCGTGTCACACAGACAATATCAAATTTTGTGAGAAGTATCTACCATTTCACGAGTTTGCCTATGGGCATAGACTTATAAAAAATATACTTTAAGGGATCCATATAGGAAATGAGGTCAGTAGTGTAAGAATAAAGGTAATGCTTTAACTTTTGTGCCACCCAAGTTAAGTCGCAACATGTCTTTAGAAGAAGAGTGTACTTAGCCTTATAAGCGGTAAACTTTTTGCTAAGGTAGTAAATGCCATGTTTTTTTCTTCCTGTGACATCATGTTGACACAATACATATCTAAAAGAGTTGTCTAAAACACACATATAACTTCAAGGGTCTGACTAGCTCTGGTGGAACCAAAATAGGTGGATTCAACAAGTATCTCTTGATTCTGTCAAATGACTCTTGACATTTCCAGTCCACTCAACTTTGGCATCATTCTTCAACATCTTGAAGATTGTATTCCAGGTTGTCATAACTTGGGTAATGAATCTACTGGAGTAATTTAACCTTCTAAGTAAGGTCATGACCTCCATTTTGTTCTTTGGTAGAGGCAGTTCTTGAATAGCTTTTATCTTTGAAAGATCTAACTCAATACCATATCTACTGACTATAAAGCCCAAGAACTTTTCTGAATGAACTCCAAATACAAATTTTTGCTGAATTATGTTTGAGATTGTACCTGTAAAGCCTTTTAAAGACTTTCCTCAGATCTTTGACATAGTCGAACTGCTCTTTTGACTTAATGATCACATCATCCATATAAAATTCAATATATTTATGCATCATGTCATGAAATATTGTGGTCATCACCCTCATGTAAGTTGCACTAGCATTCTTTAGTCTGATTGGCATAACTTGATAACAATATGTCCCCTCAATATGATAAATGACATCTTTTATGCATCTTCTAGAGCCATAATTATCTGGTGATACCCCGCATAACAATCCACAAAATATACAAGCTCATGCTTGGAGAAATTGTCCAACAAAATATGGATATTGGGAAGTGGAAAATCATCTTTTGGAATTGCTTTATTTAGATCACGATAATCAACACACATCTCAACTTTGCCATCTTTCTTGCGAACAGGGACAATATTTGCTAACCAAGTAGGATATTGTGCCACTTGAATGAATTTAGCCTTAAGTTGCTTTGTAATTTCCTCTTTGATTTTTACACTCATGTCTATTTTAAGCTTCGCCGACTTTTGTTTCACTAGAGGAAAAGTAGGATCATTTAGTAACTTACGAATTACTAAGTCAGTGCTTAAACCAGGCATATCATCATAAGACCATGCAAATATATCCTTGTAATCAAGCAAGGCTTCAATTATATATTTCTTTTGTTATGGTCGATCATGTACACTTATCTTAGTCTCCCTAATATTTTCATCATTCCCTATAATGATTGATTCAGTCTCATCCATATTGGGGTTTGACTTATTGTCAAACTGTTTGAAATCTTTTCTTATTTCCTTAAATACTTCCTCTTCGTCATATTCAACTTCCTTATTCATTATTTCATAATTAGATTGGGTTTTAAATGTAGTTGGCAATTCTTCATGCATGTCATATCACTAGAAAAGACATAGAAAGACTGTATAATAGAAAATAATTATTAGACTCAAAATAAAACAAAGGGAAACATACATTTCATTAAAAGAAAAGATAGAAGAGTTTTAACCTAAAAACATCAAGATAAAGAACTAAAATATAGCCTTAGAATGATTAAATTGAAGAAAGAAACACAAACAAACTACCAAGACTTCTTTATCATAGGGAGGGGAGAGGCCTTCCTATTGTTAAGCTAAACATCAGGGTCGATAAACTGCACATCTAAATTGCTAGTACCTTCCCCAATTTCAACCATAGCAAATTTAATTAACAAATTCTAGAAAAGGCCGATCATTTTTGTATCATCATCATTCATTTACCCTATGCCAGGTAATGTAAAGGACCCAACAGAATCGATTTTGACTAATGACTCTTTGAGTAGTGGTATTGGTTTTGTAAGCGACCATGAATCATTCTTACTCTTTTTAGCCTTCTTTTTATCCTTAAAAGTGGGCTCATATCCCAAACTAAAGGTACTGAAGATCTCGTGAAGGTATACTGGATGAGCCCTGCCTTGTAACATCCCTAAACCTTTCCTTGATTTAAAACCATGCTTTAATATTTCATTCAATACCATAAAAGATGCAAAGGACAATTGTGGTCTTGTAACATGATTCCCCCCGAGGATATGCTCAACAGCCACTACCTCAAAATCTTGATAAATTGGTGCTCTATCTACATTGTCAGCCTGAATGGATAAAATTGAATAATCTTTATACATGTACAAATCCCCTTCACCATGAACAACTATTTCTTGTCTATCATTTTCTAATTTGACCATTTGGTGTAACGTAGATGCGACTGCCCCAGCCCTATGAACTTATGGCTTTCCCAATAATATATTATATGAAGAATCAATATTCAACACTTGGAAATCCATGGAAAAATCCACAGTCCCTATTATTAGTATAAGTTCTATCTCACCAATGGTATCTATTTTTACCCAGACAAATCCTCTGAGGCATACATTATTTGGTTAGATCCTTTCCACGTTAACATTTAACTTTTGCAAAGCTAACATAGGACAAATAGTAGAACTAGATCCTATATCAATCAATACTCGAGTGACATAGAAATGCTTATACGTCACAGTAATGTAGATGCCTCGATCATATCCAGTACCTTTTGTGGGTAATTAATCATTAGAGAAAGTGATCATATTTACCTTAAAGATTTTGCCAATAATTTTCTCCTTAATCTCACTCAGCATGTGTGCCTCATTCAAAATCTTCATTATAGCTTTGTGATGATCATCTGAGTGTATTAGTAAAGACAATAAAGAAATTTAGGCTAGTGTCTTCCTTAATTGTTCCACAACAAAATATTCTTCCAACCTCATCTTTTTATGGAATTCCTCAGCCTCTTCTTTGGTAACTGATTTCTTGACTGGAATTCAATCTTCCTTGCTTTGTTTAGCTTTTCATAAATTATCTGGGGCATAACACCTCCCCTATCTAGATATTATATAATCATGCTTAATAGTACATTCATAAGATAGAAGAGGTTGAAGACATCTCTGAAATCCCAATACCAATTCAATGACCGATCTATTATAATCTAGCAATAATAATAAAAATATAACAATGATAATAACAACATCAATATCAGCGTGAATAATCGGCTATCTGGATAACCAGATGCCTCACCGAGCCTATGCATACCTCTACTTCCCTAGGCTCAAAAGGTCCAATCAACATACAACAACACAAGGTATATTCTTCACCCATATTTATGCAACCAGCCTATACCAACTGATAGACATAGGTACATACTAGTGATAGGAAAAGCACATGCAAGAATGAATGTAAAGTACATAATCAATATCATAAATCATCATAATTGTACTTATCAGGATCATCATCATCGTAATCAACCTCTAGCCTTGTAGGGTATCAACATGTCATTAATATATCCTCTATCCTTGTCGGGAATCAACATCATCACAACCATATCCTCCGGTCTTATTGGGTATCAAGATCATTATAATAGTATCCTTCGGTCTTGGCGGTTATCAATATCATCACAATAGTATTCTTTGGCCTTGTTGAGTATCAATATTATCATAATAGTGTCCTTCAGCCTTTCTGGGTATCGATATCATCACAATAGTATCCTCCAGCCTTTTCAGGCTTCAATATCATCATAATAGTATCCTCCGACCTTGCTGGGTATCAATATCATCATAATAGTTTTCTCCGGCCTTGCTGGGTATCAATACCATCATAATAGTACCCTCTGGCATTGTCGAGTATCAATATCATCATAATTACCATTACAAAATAAGATACACTAAAATACTCATAAATATATACATATCACCAAAGAATATCTATCTAGTCAATACTTCCCAACTACTCATTATTAGTTAACCAAAATTTATTAAAATAGAATCACTAGTTCACTAGTCATCACACAACCTCTAGTTATTAGCCTAAACATTGTCCTTCATATAATCCTTACTCACGGGATAGAAACTAACCATTATTTATTAATTAGCCAATATCTATCATCTAGTCAAGGTACATTACTAGACCAAAACTTCTATTTATCGACCATTCATTATTATCAACTAATCATCCCATATCCATTAGTAATTACTAGATAACACCTTACTACTTTTCACCCAACCATGTTTTATTAAGTGACACCATTCATTAACTAAACATCGTTAGCTACCATTTTTAAACTAAGCAATATTCATTAACTAATACATTGGATTCCTAGCCCTCAAGTGTTATTGTCCCCTAATAGACAGCTAGTTACCACATAGCTTAACCGTATAACAAGAAGAGCAGTCATAAGATCATATTTTAGTTGTAATCACATTATTTATAATAGTAAATAATCATGAACATACCAAATCTATGCATGCCATCACCAATATTCAATTAGTGGAATAATGAGCATCATACCACATCTTTCTATATCTCATACCGAAGAGATGTGTATACAAACATATACATATGCATATTCATAAACTGTAATAACATTATTTATAAAGATAAACACTTCTCGGCTATCAAATCAATATCATAATATGGCCCTTGGCCCATTAATTTATCCAAAATAATCACATCATAATCATGGCCGTAGGCTCATACATATATTCGAGACTCATATCAATAATCATATTTATAAGTCATAGCATATCTATAATCATCTCATATATAGGAGGCATCTCACATATAGGACGCATAATATCAATGAGCATGTAATTATCTCTCATACTAGAGGCATCTCACATCTAAGAAGCATAATATAGATAGAAATGTAGTGTTTTATAGGATATCTTTTATCAGTAGGTCATACATTATGACTATGAGGAATATCACTTCTCTAGGCCAATTTACATATCCAAAAGGAACATCGTCGCTGTAGATCCAACAATAAGGACTAAAGAAAATAGCAACTTTATAGGCCAATCATCAATTCTAAGAGGAAATAGCATCTCTATAGGCCAATCATCAAGTCAACAAGGTAATAGTATCTTTATAAGCCAATAATCTAGTCTAAGAGGAAGTAGCATCTCTATAGGCCACATAACGTATCTAGGAGGAATATCATCTCTAAATGTCCAATATCACTTCCACAAGGAGTATCATACCCATAACTCAAAATCCACAATTTGGGAACATCAATACAAGTTAATAAGTTATGAAGTAACCTTACTCTAAGGCTTACTAGCCTCATCTATGTCTAACATTCGCACTAAGTCCATAAGACTTAACACAAACTTAGGTCAAAATGGGCGGAACAATTCTACTTCTAATCCATAATTTCCATAATTAGGCATATTATGACTCAAACTAGGCTAAGGTATCTGGTTCATCTTCTAGATGTCAAGTAAGCCATATTCAATCATAAGTTAACAACTTCAACTAGAAACAAGGGTACTCAAGTCAACTCTACTCGACTTGTAATTTCAAGACTACTATACTATCCCAATAAGGCTAAATATACAAATTATGCTTCAAAACTAAAACCATATTCCAAACATAACATTATGTCATGTCCATTCTATAACTAATTTAAACTAAAGAGGGAAGGGAATAGGATACAAAAGGGTCATAAACATACAATCTTACGGGTCTAAAACGCTCATCTATTCCCAAAAACATCAACAATCAAGGCTAAGTTATTCTAATCATAATCAAGCCTAACATCCATATTCATACATAACATATATTATACATCATCTATGAAGAAAAGTAGATACAAGCCTACCTCAAAGCCAAACTAAAAAAATCTCAGTTCTTGCACCACATGCTTATCTTCACTTTATAATACTCAAAATGTCATCACACTATCTAAACCATAATATACTCATCAATATGATTCTAATGATACCCATATTGCACTTTTATGCTTCGAGTCCAAAAAAGACACCAAAAACCCAAAGATAGTCCCGCATAAGAAAAATGAGTTTCTGAGACCAACCCAATGTTCACACTTGAGTAAGGAATCATACCCCTTAAAGAATATGTGAAAACTAAGCATACTTTGGGCTAAAATCAAACCCTAAGATAAATTAGGGTGTTGGGTCCGAACTAAGAAATTCAATCATAAATTCAAGAAATTCTTAACTCAATCTTTTAGATAATCATGATTCAAGCTGATAATTAAGCTCCTAACTCACCCACCCCCATGACCAATTTTTAGTTATTGCACTCATTTTAGGGTTTGTAGGTTTAAATGGTGAAGGGTAAATTCCCCAAACGCATCTTGGGACCTTTATATAGTCCCTATAAGTAAAGAGATGTCGCTATCGCGATCATACAAGCCATGATTTTTCTCCTACGATTGCACACTCTTGGCCGCGATTGTGATTGTACCAGCAGACAACAAACTCAAAAATAAGTTTTTGACCCTCGAAACTCATTCAGAATTCAAATAACATGATCCAATAGTGAATTTTGAGTGTAAACCACATTTAAATCCATTGGAATAATCAAACATTTCATAAAAGATTGTTTAGAAAAAAGTGGGGCCCACACCTAGAGTTTCATCAATTTTCATAAAATTTGTTCAATAGCCCAAAATAAGTTCGGGAGCCTTGGGACCTGAACCACGAGTATCCCTAGCCTAAAATTGATGTTGCGCGATAGAATGTTAGATTTTTAATCCAAGATTATTTTAACCAAATATGGGTCCCACACACATTCTTTCCAATTTTTAACTTTTCAACCAATAGGTCTAAATGAGCTCGGGTTCATTAGGAATCGAGAAAAATGTCTACCCAGATTAAAATCAATATTCTAGATCTGTGGCACAGTTAGTATTTCCATCCGAAATTGTTTCTCTAAATTTTTTGCTCGATGGCCATTTAGAACTAGCAAAGACTTCCAAACAGGGAATTGTCTCTAAAAATAAAATGAACTACCCGGTAACTGAACCGTTGGTCCCAGTAAGTCATAAATGACTTGGGGAAGCTATGAAGAAGCTCAAACAGTGAAGATAAGCATAAATAAGAAAAATAACCAGAAGGGTCATTACATCCTCAAACAGATTAATCCTCCTACTTCATCCACTTATTTAATAACTTTCTTCCCCTTATATGTCACCATAATCGGATTGTAGTTCTAAGGGAATGTCTTGGAATTAAACATAGGAAGTTTTGACACCTGTTTAATAATAATTGGAGTTATGGGAGATCCTTTTACAATCAAGAGAGGCTTGGAGGGCCTTCCAGGAACAATAAGCTTTGGTTTAATCTGAACTGACCCAAGACTTTCTTAAGTTTCTTTCCCCATAACCATAGAAGTATTCAATGGTTTGGGTTTTATAACTACCTCCTCTACTACCTTCATTAAATCCATAGTATTTGTGGACTTTTCCATATCGGTTTTAATCATATTGATAGGCTTGAAGGAAACTACTATGTCTTCTCTACTAGGTATCAACTCGAGCATATTTATTTCTATATGAGTTGGAAGCAGATTTTGATTAATGTTTAGAGCATCTGGATTTTGCACTACAATTTATTGTATGTCGATCAACTCTTGAATTGATCATTTTAGGTACCAGTATTTATCTGCGTCATGCCCTAGGGAATTAGAATAGTATGCACATCTTCTAGAATAATTCAAGTTTTCCATAGATGGATTCAGGATCCTTCTCATAATTGGACAAAGAACATTCATGTCCCTCAATCTCTAAAATAAGTTGGCATAAGATATTTCAATAGGAGTGAACTTATCTTAGCCTATGTTAGCCTTCTTTTAATTTGCTCTAGGCTGGAAATTTTATTTAGGGAGGACTTGTTGAACTTGTGAGATTTAAGGATGATTCTTAATGGCTGCAGCATGCCATTGCGGGTAAGAAGGAGCTCAAGCATATGGTTGTGCATTCCAGATAAGATCTTGAGTTGATGGAATAGAATATAATGGATTTTTGGAGGAGCATAGTATCGTGGATGACATTGAGATTATGTATTTGGTTAATGCGTACCTCTTAAATTTTGTCAAGGACCTGGCAAAACAGTAGCTATATCCTCCTTTCATCTCTTCCCACCAAAACTTTCTGAACCATTCTGAATTGCCTACATTGTTGCTTTAAAAGTGGCCTGACTTATGATTTTCCATACTTAATTCTATTTTCTACCATTTTTTCAACCTTAATGACCTCAGCAAATGTACTTCCAATAGTAGAAAGCAAATAATGGAATTAGTCAGGTTCCTGTGCCTGTAGAAAATATCAATCATATCCAACTCCTTAATTAATGGCCTAACTCTTGCAGGTTGCTCCATCCATCAACAGCATATTCTCAAAAAGTTTCATTTGTCTTTTTTCTTATGTTGGCAATTCTTGTGCGATTTGGCACTATATCAATATTATATTGAAATTACTGGACAAAATTCTGAAGCTATCCCCGCTAGACTTTCTACAAAGTAAGCCATCAACAGTTCTTCTTTTCCCCCTACTCCTCTAAATTGATTACAAAACCTTTTTCAAATAAGCCATGGGATTTCCATGGCCTTCCTACTTATCAAACTTAGGATTTTTAAATCCTAAAGGGAAATGGACATCAGGAAGCATACACAAATCTTTGTATGAAACATGTTTTTGACCTCCTAGTCCTTGAATATTCCTCATGTTTTGCTCCAAACTTCTTACTCTCCTGACCATCTATTTGTGTTCCTCACTCTTAATAGTTTTCTCAATCACAATATAAAAACCATATTGATGAGCGGGGTAATATGAATTTGGGGGTTTGAAAGTCACTTTAGGAGGATACAATTCATCATGACTTGGTTCACCTATAGTTTTTTGCGCTGTTGATTGAAGACCTGCAGTAGCTTGTGCTACAGGAGTGAAAAGTAGATTTTTTGTGATACATGGATTTGGTGGGTGCATGGTAAAAGTACCAGTAGCACCAAACACATTAGTATATGGGCCAAATTCAGTTGTAAAAATGGATCACCAATTTAGGCTTGAGCGGGATTTGAATAATTTTGATTCAAAAGTCCAGGAACTGAGAAAGATGGGGCTTGTCCATTCATCCAAGCTCAACATATCTCCACTATCTATTATTTCAATAACTTATTCTCCTCCATGGATGAAAACTCCTGTGAAATCAACTGATTTTTATCTTCCTCACTGTCAAACTCTACACCCTCTTTGTGGGCATCTTTCTATTTCCTTTGTATCTTGTGTTGTAAGGATGAGAGTCTAGTTTAACCATAAACCAACCACTAACTACTTTATATTTTCTATGAATCAAGTAACAAATGGAAGAATATTACATATTTAACACATTATAATGTCATGTTGTATGTTATTCCTCAATATACACTTCCCATCCTATCATGGAAGGCCTTGTGTTTCGTCCCAGCTTGTCTAAGCACACTTTTCAAAAGTTTTGATTGAACCCTTTGAAGGGTTGCCTACGTATCATTCCAGGACCTGAATCAGATCTTTGCGTAGTTAAAGAAAAACTTAACAAAATGATTTTTTTAAGAAAATAAATAGAGTAAATAAAGTAAAACATATCTAAATATATATAGAAATAAATGGCCAACTTCATTATATTTAGTAATTTTCAAATACAATTACGATAGAACAAATAATATGACCCCTAAAAATAGACCTACTTACTGACATCTGAAAACTAAACTTAAACAAACAAATTTAACTAAAAGACATAAAATCCAGAAAAGAAGTTCTAAGACTGGAACTGAAATACTGTAATAAAAGAAAATAAATATCCATCTCTATAAATGAACTCCAGTGTCTCAAGGTCTTCAAATAATTTCTGCAACCTCAACATTCTCAGTAAATGAGATTTGGATTTATGTGGCCTCCCAAACCTAAGTATATATCTTCTAACAAAGTGGTGAGACACTGGGCGAAAGATGGTACTTTTGCCAGAAATTGCTCACGATTTAACTCTTGGTAATCCAAACCCATTCTAGTTGTATGCTCTGCTACACGGCATACATTCCCTCAAAGGGAACTAAAAGCCTAATCCCATCCTTGGGTTTGCCGATCATGGGAATAAATTAACTCTTTTGCATGTTTCTTTTAAGTGAAAGGTACCTCTAGCTGTTCTCGTAGGATTCCTCTTTTATGTATCCACTGAGATCTCTCTTGATAAAATTCTTCTTGCATCTTATTTTCAAATTCTAACAACTATTGACGCCGAGGCAATTTCTACAACCTGTGATCCCCCAATTGTGACCAACTTGATTTGCCCTTGAAGTGCAGCCTCAATGTCTGCTGACTTAGCTTTTTCCTCCACTAACTCCCTCTGTTGTTCATCTATTCTTTTCCTAGCTCATTGTAAATTAGCATTTACTACCTAAATAGTGGATTAATAATCTCTCTCTACGTTCAGTTGTTCTTGATTAACTCTCACCTCAATTTTTGCATCCTTATTTTCTAGTTGTTGAGTCAAGGTTTTCCTAGCATGTTCCTATGCTGCTCTTGAAGCTTCATTAAAACAATGATATTCTCACATAGACATCTCATTCCCTATCTTTATTATAGCCTCTTTATCTATGGGTTCCTTAACCGATTTTTTTGGTCTGACTGGTGAAGATAATTATTTCTCAAACAGTTTGGAGTATCTTTGGTGTACTTCTCCTTTATCACTTTCTATAACCATTGTTTCAAATCCCATGAGATGATAACCATTCCAAATCTGTTGTGCTAATCCCTGTGGAAAGGAAATCTCTAGTATGGCCTCAAACACAAACTCTTTTATATGTTTGGTTATGGGAATTATTTGACGTCTACCTAAGTAATGCAAAAGCCATAATGGCATATATGGTTGAACACCTTTAATACCCATCAATAATAAGAAAGGCCCAACAACGGAACTATATATGACCTACCTCTATGGTAACCAAGGGAGTTTCCAAGTAATCTTATCTGCCATCAGTGAGCGAGAAAGCTTATCCCAATCACTAACTCCTTCTGGACACTTATATTTCTCCATCCTTTCTTCATAATCTTTAATGTGATCAACTCGTTCAGAAACAAATCTTTCCACTGTAGGATGTTGATAAAGATGCTCTACAATCCATAATTGTAGCAAGATGTTACATCCTTCAAAAACTCATTTTCCCCTCTGACAAACGGTTAGATCATGGTAAATGTCAATCAAAATCATTGGTATCATAGTGTAATCCTCTCTCTTAATCGATACATGTGCCACTCCAGCAAAATGAATATTATTTTTTTCTCTCCTCGGGAAGATCATAGTTCCTAAAAAGGCTACCATGAATGAAAATTGTCTATGGACTTTCCAAGCCTCAAAACTTCCTTTGTTACAGAATTGTTTACCGAACTCCTTACACCCCTCTTGTCCTCCATATCTTTCATTCAAAAATTGTAAGGAGACCCAACCTTTTTCCATTGATTTTTCTTTTGAGTTACATATGTTAATGAGCTTAAAGAATCTATTTCTTGAGATAAATCTTAGGGCTATAAGTTTTTTCGGTGCATATCCCTAAATCCAATATAAGTCGTTATCTTCTCTAAAGTCGGAGTCAACTTAAAATTTAAGAAGAGAAATACATTATTCATTGAATCCTAGAAAGTTAGCAATGCATCAACCACCTCCGTACTAGAGTTGAATGTCATGATTCTGGTCAAAAAACTCAAATACTTATATTTCTTACAATGATCAAACAAATCCATCTCATTCCACTATTTCCAAAGCTGCCAGGGAGAACACTCCACAACTTGTAATAGTGCATTCCCATCTCTTTTCCTTTTTTGATACTTTCCATGATTTGGAAGAGACATGTTATACCTATGGATAGAGACACAAGGTTAGGAAATGTATAGACTCTCACCAGAACTTAATTCACTAATTTTTGAACTTTTATCTTAACTCATGAGAGTTGATACAACCATTAAATTTGACTCAGATGCAAAAATGATTTTATTCAAAAGAGAGAAATATGAATGTCAACATTTCTTTTAAGGGGTGACACTTATTTAGACCAACTCTATTGGGAATTTTGTAACGACAGATCCCTAAACAATTTCACTATGAGTTTGAGAGAAAATACAAGTACACTTGAACAAAAAAAAAAAATAAAAAATAAAAATAATAATAACTTAGAAAGAAGGAAAGAAAATAAAAGAAAAATGATTATTTTGTATACGATGTTGTGCAAAACTCAACCTCACGACTCCTAAAGGTTAAAGACTGTTAAATTATATATATACGTGTTTTATGTATTTATTAAAACTTAGCTCATGACCCCTATAGGTTCAGGGCTATTAATATATGTATAAGAAAAATTTGAGGATAAGAAAACAATTATGAAAATAGTCATATTTAAAAATATTCCCCAATAAATATATGAATGATTTTTTAAAAGACGGGGACGTATCCTGGGAAGGACTTCCTATGTATCCTACTAAAGAGTGAGAATCAAACTCTCATAGTTTATAAAGACCTTAAAAATTAAATATATTTTTTTATTTCCTTGAAAAATGATTTGTTAAATTTGAGGACTAAAAACTCTCTAACCTTTCACCAAGTTTCCTAAAGCTGATCAACAATCAAATGGCCTTCCATATAAATTTCAAAGAGCATGTAGGATGTACATGTTGGTCATTATAAAGAGGGACACCTATCCAAGATAGACCCGACCCCTGTGTTGAGTCCCGCTAAGTTAAAAGCATATGATGAAAATAAAGCAGAACCTAATAGGGATAACCAGATTTTGAGTTTCAGTTCTACTAAGTTTAGTCTAATGGGAATAGGTGTCTAGACTAGCTTACCCGAGCGGACACTCGAGTCGTGAAGGGACAACTTGTTCAGTAGAAGTGATATTTTGACAACGTTGTTGATCCAAAACCCTGCCTAACATGTGTGACTAATAATCCTTCACCAGGTTCCTTGACACACTGGCTAACTCAAAAAGAATATAGGATGCACACTCTACATTCCTTCTATCCTATTTTCAGAGACTCGCAGGGGAGTGTGAGAGAAGGTAATTTATAATACAATTCAATAATATCAAAACAATAAATGAGCGACAAGTAGCACATTAGGCCAAGAAACACAATATCAAAATAATTAAAGCAAGTAAATTTAATATCAAAACCTTGAATTCTAGTTAGTCCCCAGCGGAGTCGCCAGAGATGTCACACCCCTTTTTTTGCTCGAGAGGGTCAAAGTATTTTTCCAATTAAAGTAACGATTTTAAGTAGGGATTATTTTATTTATAGAGCCACCACTTGGAATTGATTTATGGTGTTTCAAGTCATCTTATTTAATCCCTAGTCAAAAGGAAATAACTCTTTATCTTGGTCTGCGAAAATAAAAGACTAAGTAAGAAATTCTATTGATCGCGGGGAAGGTATGAGGCATTCCTCGAATCCCATTGTTCAACTACAGTCACTTTTATTAACTTATCTTAACTTAAACTATTTTGATAAATTATGTTCGAAGGCCTTGATTCACTCATTTTTTATTATACTAAAACTTGTCTATTATTCTTGTGTTAAGCTGATATAAATTAATTTTAGAAAAATCTTTGCCAAAGTGCATGGCGGTATCCTTAAATTATTTTAAATGTCTCAAAAAGATGAGTACGCCATATTCTTAATTAAGACAAATATATTATTCATGTCAAATGCTTATGTAGTGTTAAAAGGAATTTGTTTTATTTTTTAACAATTCGAGATCATTTTATTCATACTAATTTTTTATTCTTTTTCGCTCTTTTCTTTACAACAAATTTTAAATTATTCTACAATTCAATATACATATTTAATGCCAAAAAATAGGTTAAAACTCGGAGAGGATCAAAAATCATGTCTCTACAATATCCAAGGGATTTATTTACCATCTAGTCCGAGTAACAGACTCAAATTTTGAAGCTCTAAATCTTGAATCAGTTCCAGTTGTAAATTAATTTCCAGAAGTGATCCCTAAAGATTTTTTCAGAGTTTCTCCCGAGAGGGAAATCAACTTTGAAATAGATCTCCTTCCTGATACCCAGCCTATCTCAATTCAACCTTATAGAATGGCTCAAGCTGAATTTAAGGAACTAAATGAACAGTTGAAAGATCTCTTAGATAATGATTTCATCAGGGGGTGCTTTGGTTTACTTCTTGTGCAAGAAGATGGTTCCCTCTGAATGTGCATCGACTACCGTCAGTTGAACAAAGTCACAATGAAGAATAAGCATCCTCTCCCCAGAATTGATGACTTGTTTGACCAAATTTTTGGAGCAAGCTATTTCTCTAAGATAGACCTCAGATCTTATTATCATTAGCTTAGAGTTAGAGAATGTGACATTCTGAAGATAACCTTCAAAACTCGGTATGGTCACTTCAAATTTCTAGTTAGTTAGTTTGGACTAACAAATGCCGCTGCATCTTTTATTGACTTGATGAATAGGGTGTTCAAGAAGTACTTGGATATGTTCGCCATAGTCTTCATATATGACATCCTTTTCTATTCCCATAGTGAGAGAGATCATGCAAACCATTTGCGTATTGTATTGTACACCCTTAAGGATCACCAGTTATTTGCAAAGTTCCATAAATGTGAATTTGGTTAAGATCAATAGCTTTCCTTGGTCACATCATTTTTGGTGATGGCATTCGAGTTGATCCTAAAAAGACCGAAGTAGTAAGAAACTAGCCTAGGCCTATCACACCATCAGATATCAAGAGTTTCTTAGATTTAGCCGATTACTAAAGATTGTTTGTTGAATAATCTTCTTCTATTGCTTTTTCTATGTCTTGACTGACTTAAAATAAAGTCAAATTCCAGTAGTCAGATTCCTATGAGAGGAGTTTTCATGATTTTAAGACTCGACTCACTTTCTCTTTAGTACTGACTTTACCAGAGGGTTTAGATGGGTTTAGTTTATTATAATACTTCTAAAGTTGACCTTGGTTTATATTGATGCAGCAAATTAAATTTATAGCTTATTCCCCAAGGCATCTTAAACCCCATGAGAAGAATTACCTGACCCATGATCTTGAGTTAGCAGTAATCGTATTTTCCTTAAAGGTAAGGTGATAGCCTATGCCTCAAGATATCTTAATACCTTTATGGGGTTCATGTTGATGTGTTTACGAATCATAAGAGTTTACATTATGTGTTCACTCAGATGAATCTAAATCTTTGCTAGAGAAGGGTCTTGAATTGTTGAAAGACTATGATATGAGTGCATTGTATCACCCCGGTAAGGCTAATGTAGTGGCCGATTCCCTTAGTAGATTTTCTATGGGAAGTGTTGCGCATGTTGAGGAGGATAAAAAGGAGTTAGTCTGTGAGGTTCATCTGCTTGATAGATTAGGTGTTCAGTTGGTTGATTTATCCAAGGTAGTATATGGGTTCAGAATGTTTCAAAATCTTTATTGGTTCCTGAAGTGAAACAAAAGCAAGATAAGGTTCCTATTTTGATCAAATTAAAGAAGGCAGTTTGAGATTAGAAGGTTGAGATTATCTCCCAGGGTGGAGATGGTGTGCTTCATTATCAGAAAGGTTAAGTGTTTTGAGTGTGGATGATTTGCGACAGCGAATATTGGCATAAGTGTATGGTGCTAGATATTCTATTCACCCAAAAGCCACTAAGATATACCGTGATTTGCGGGAAATTTATTGGTGGATTGGTATGAAGAAAGATGTTGTGAAATTCGTAGCTAGGTGTTCGAATTGTGAGAAAGTTAAGGTTGAGCACCAAAGACCTAGTGGTATACTTCATAAGTTTGGCATACCTACCTAGAAGTGGGAGGTGGTGAACATGGACTTTTTACAGGGTTACCTCATACACATCGTCGGCATGATTTAATTCTGGTCATTAAATATAGAATTACCAAGTTAACCCATTTTATACAAGTTCATGCTTCGTATTCAGCTAAGGATTATGCTAAACTCTATCTCAGGGAGTTGGTAAAGTTGCATGGGATCCATGGACCATCATTTTTTATAAAGGCACCCAATTTACCTCTCATTTTTAGAAGGATTTTCAGAAGGCAGTACAAGTTTTAATCCTCAGAAAGATGGTCAAACAGAGCGGACCATTTAAACCTTAGAGGATATACTGAGAGATTCTGTTATCAACTTCAAGGGTAGTTTGGATGACCACTTACCTTTGATTGAGTTTACCTACCAGAAAAGTTATTACTCCAGTATTTAGATGGCTTTCTTTGAGGCTCTCTATGGAAGGAGGTGTAGATCTTCTATTAGTTGGTTTAAAGTAGGTGAGGTTTCTTTGATATGTCCAAATTCAGTGTACAAGGTTATTGAGAAGTTTAATTGATTCGATAAAGGATAAATATAGCCCAAAACAAACAAAAATCCTATGCTGATATGGGGAGTAAAGATCTTAAGTTTGATGTTACTGACTTGGTTTATTTTAAAATTTTACCCATGAAAGGGGTGAGGAGGTTTGGTAAAAAAAGGGAAGCTCAGTCCCCACTATGTTGGCCCATATAAGGTTTTGAGCTATTTTGGGAAGGTAGCTTATGAATTAGAGTTGCCTTCAGAATTGGCATCAATGCATCCGGCGTTTATGTCTCTTTGCTAAATAAATGCATTGGTGACCCAGCTTTTGTCATTCCCTTAGAGAGTGTGGACGTGAAAGATATCCTTTCCTACGAAGAAGTCCCAGTTGAAAACCTTGATTTCTAGATCCATAGGTTGAGGAGTAAAGATGTTTCCTTGGTTAAAATCCTATGGAGAAGTCAGTTCATTGAGGGAGCTACTTGGGAAGCAGAAGCAGATATGGGAGCTAAGTAACCCCACCTTTCTCTATGAATTCAGATTTCGCTTGAGGTAATGGTTTTCCTTAAGTAATTCTCTCATTTTATATCTCAGCTATATAACCATCCTCATGTCATAGCATGTACTCATGAATTCAGTTCAGTCCATGTATCATGATTCAGATTCAGTTATTTAGTCATGAATTAGCTCATAAGTAGTCAGTACATGATTTCAGTCTTCCTAGTATCTCATCTCAGACAGTTTTATTCGGGGATGAATGATCCCAAGGGGAGATATTGTAATACCCCACAAGATTCTAGATGAGTTTCCATCTATTCGTCCCATGTTTAAAGGTCCTAAAGCTATTATTTCACACTAAGTGCAAGTGTCATGGACACTTTAACACCCCAAGATTTCAAACATTTTATTTTGGCCTTCTCATGTTTGAAATATTGATTTATGAATTAGAATATTATTAGGGATATTAAAATGATCCGAGAGAGTTTCAGAATTTTCAAAAGATGTTCAAGGCATTTTTGGTCCACAGAGGCAGTAAGACACTGTGATTTAAGCATGTCACAGAGGATAGTATCTGTGATAGTTATGTTTCATGGAGGATAGTCTCTGTGATACGCAGCATGTCACACAGGCTAGCCTCTACGATAGTCATCGTGCCATGCTGGAGTATAAATCCTGCAGCCTTCATTAAAGGGGTGAGGGGAATTTTGGTCTTTTTTGCTCCCCAACACACCTAAATCACGATTTAAAACCAAATAGGGGCATTATTTGCCCTATTCATCATCAGTTAATGACATTCAACCACCTCTCATTCTCAAGAACATAAAAATCAAAATCTTTTTCCAAGAATCCATCCTTCCAAGGGCTCAATTTCAAGTTTTACCCAAGAAGACAAGGAATTCAAGTATGTGGTATAGCATCAACGGGTTCCTTCCACCCATTGAGTCCCAAAAATCCCTTAATTTTCAAGTATAAACCCTTTTCCTCTTTTGATGAAATTTCAATTTCAAGTATGAGTTTATTCAACTTTCTCTTGTAGTTTTGAATACAAACCATGACAATGTGTTTTCCCGTATGAATTATGTTTTTACATGCTTTATAAGCTCAGTCACCCATATCATGTTCAGTTGAAACTATGCTAATTATAAATTTATGAATATAACCATGTGGGCATATTGTCCTCATAAGTTTATCAACTTCTCATACTCATAATCATGAATTTCATTAGTTTAGTAAGTTATACTATGCTTTGGGACTACAAATCATGAATATCCTTACATTATTATGATGAAGTTATTATACTTAATGTATTATTCAGTGCTGATGGGTTGTGAAAACTCAATACCTAGGAAAATTATGTTTATTATTGCTATCAGGTTACAAGTCATTCAGAACTTATATCGTTAAATTTCAAAATATACATCAAAATGAGCACTCATTAATACTAGATCATATTTTATGATTATATTCATTATCATCATGTTGAGCATTTTTTAGTTTGAACCATAACAAACTTATTATCAATCCTAGATCATGTTAAATAAATAAGGATACCAATGTCATTCACTTGGGAGTAATACTTAGCACCAAGAAAACTTAGGGATGGCGGCTCCATCGTCAGTTTAGGAAGAGTCATTAGTAAAAGTCCCTAAGTTCCAGAACTATATAGCCAGTGTAGGTTATAAGAGGTCAGCCATCATTTTATACTTTAAATTCTATTAGGGGTCACCCATCAGCTTAAGCTTGATACCTTGGTCCTTTAGGACATCAGATTAAAGAATTTACACAGCCAATGTCAGTACTTGTGGCAAGGTATTGACACCCTTCCAACTAGGGTTATAAGTTAGACACTGATTAGCTTAGATTGGGTCATGTCGATTAAATGTTAGCTTCCACAGTCTCAGTTTAGTATATAGACCACATCAACTCAGATTTACATCACCAAGTGTTCAGTTATTGGGTTTTATAGATTATTTCACTACATGCTTTACTTGGTCCTACATTCATTTTTTATGTTTGGGAATTCATATTCAGTGATTATGTGTAATTTAGTTAGTTCCATATCACATACCTGTACATTCTAAGAATTTACCACATACTCTCTTTTCCGCTTTATTTAGTTTACAATATAGGTTCAGAGGCTCAGTTCCTTGATCACCCTTAGTCAGTTTAGTTCCACTCAACAGTAGTTGTGGTGAGTCCTTATCTATTGAAGATAAGTTATTTACACTACTTTCTTTATTTTAGTCAGTCAGAGTTAGTTGGGGGTTTGTCCTATCAACTCTTCATATTTTAAAGACTTTAAGATAATAGTTCAAACATGTTGGGTATTATTTTAGTATTACACCTTAAGTAAACTTCTCATAAATTTAGCTTCTATGTATGATGTTTTATGATTAATTTATTCAGAATTCACAACAGATACTAGATCATGGGTTAGCTTGAGGTCACTTATGTCCTTAAGCACTGCATTATGACTAGGGGTAGTCTCAGGTCATGATATATTCTCGCAATCTCATATGGTGAATCTATCATATGAAAATCTCAATCATAATTCTCTCTCGATAGTAGATACAGGATCAATGTAATCAGGGCCAAAAAGAACTCAGCAGATAGTCTCCACTGAAATATCAACCATGACTCCTCTATCCACAATTTGCTCTACTGGAACTTCTCTGCATGCCAACCGACTCTAGGTGTGGTCAATGATATTGTAATGGTGTAGGAGTCATAGAAATATCCCACCAATGCCTAGCTATATGAACACTAGGGTCTAGTCATCCACCTAACAAGTAACATTCAAACGTAGCCTATAAGTGTGTTTCCCAGCTAACATGAATAAATTGATTTGTCTCTCCTCTCAACTAGTCCTCTTTAGTTGTCCTACCCTAATCATAAAGTTATTTCACTCATAAATCATCTATAACACCTCAGTACACCACCTTCAGTTTTCACTCATCAATAGGCTCAACTGAGATGTGAGTAGGGTCAAAAGTTTAGTCAACTTGCACTGGTGGCTCTATGATTGGTGTTGGCACTTGATGAGTTGTCTGGGCCATACCCTTCTCAAACTAGGGTACTATTGAAGATGGCTTAATAACTACTGCTATAGACTCATCCTGCAACCTCTCCTTAAACTTGGGGTCCTGTGCATCTACCTCTATTAGTAGATCAGACACCGCCTCCTCATTATTATCATTCTCTCCATCTTTAAACTAGGGATAGTATGGTGGTGACATCCTAGCCGACATCAACCTTGGCCTAAAAATAGTCTTGTTGGCCTCTTTCTGGGCCCTGAACCAAGTAGATATGGATCATCTGCCCCATTATGACTGTGTTGTGAGCTGGATGCCCCAATTATCCCTAGTAACATACTTCGCAGTAGCCTGTCTATGGGCCCTAGTCTGCGGGCGGGCTACTCTGGTCGGGGCAGTAGGATACTCCTCCACCGAGCCACTACACTTGGGGGATTCGCCTTGATAGTACTGCCTTCTTTTTTAAATCCTTCGGATAGTACATGAAAACACAAGTGTTAGTTTCTGAAAGAGAGTAAGAAACTGCAAATTTGAAGAAAAACTCAAACTAATAGAACTTTGAATTTTTCCTAAATTTTTCATCCCTATAATCTATACTCAGTCTAAGAAAGTCTAATATTTACACGTATAACTAGAATCAAATGTCAAACACACACGTGGCATACAAGACTTTTGGGTTTCCTCAACCTCCTTAACTTCAACTACCTTTTGGGGCATGATCATGAAGAAATCATTTAATAAAAATGCACCACTTTCAAATTTTAGGCTAATTCTATGCTCCTACTCACAAGTTTGTTGATTTCTACAAATTTTCCAAGAAATTATACTTACCAACTCACTTAGTTTTACTTTAGCACAAGATACAATTAGGAGCCAAAAATGTTACCTTTGATTTCAAGGAACCAAAAATGAATTGTGAAAAGAGGAAGAAAAACCCTAACTTAAATGTGTAATACTTTCAATTAGACGTATTGGTATAGACAACAAGTAGAGTTCTTTCCTATTATGTTGTGTGGCGAAAGTTGGATAGTTTTAATTTGAGAGGGATTTAGATATTTTGAGTTTAATGGGGTTTTGGACCCGGGTTAGGGTGTTTAAATAACCTTGGGGTTGGTTTTGGGTTAATCAGGGTCGGGTTAGGAATAGATTTTAAATAAACTGGGCCTAAAATTTGGCTACTTATGGCACCACCTAGGGGAATTGGTGGCACCTACGGCCCATAGGTGCTCTACCATAGGTGGGCCTAAATTTTCCAGCCATTTCCAGCTCTCTGAACTTCGTACTCTGACACTTATTACACTACTTGTAAGGTCGTAAGTGGTGCTCACGACACCGTATGTAGGTTCGTAGGTTAAAGTTTAGAAATCTCCAAACTCCTCAAAATCTTTTTGTTTTAAATTTTATTGCATAACTTACCTAGCTCGAGTAAGACTTATGACCACCATGACTGGGTCAATGAGTCCCCTTACCTTAAATTTTTTGAATTTAACAATAACTTACCATGTTCTAGGTTGTTCCTCATTTTATAAACCTACAAAAAGAAAAACATCATAACACTAAAATAGTGGGTTGTCTCTCACTCATCACTTGATTTATCTTTGCGACACAACATGGATATGTTGGTTACTCAAACTTCACTAACATGCCCATGGTTTGCCTCCCATGCAACATTAGATTTAATATCGCAGAAGGATGCGGGTACCTTGATTACTTAGAATTCATCAAGGTAAACAAAGAAGTAGCCTCCTGGTGCATCAACATAATGTATAATCGACACTACCTTCATTTTGGTTAGTTGTTTCATAGTTCTACGGACACTAAATAGGACCTCCTCATCATTCACTCTACCATCATTCTACTCATGTCCTGAATAGTCTTCCCAAGATTATGGGAATCTCAAAGTCAACTTCACAATCCAAAATAACAAAGTCAGCCAAGAAAATAAAGTTGTCTCCTTTCACCAAAACATCAAATGATATGCCCATGGGTTTTTTCTCTGTACAGTCTGCTATCAATAACCGCATGACATAGGTTATAGAGGGGTCAAGACCAATTGTTTGGACATATCCAGCGGTATCATATTAATGCTAGCTCCAAAGTCACACAATGCTCTGGCAAACCTATATGTCCCAATGGTGCATGGAATTGTGAACACTCCAAGATCACCCTTTTTATGTGCCATAGATCGAGAAGTAACCACACCACAATAGTGCAATACACCAACATCCTTAAAACTAACATCTCTCTTATTTATCACCAACTCCTTCATAAACTTGACGTACCCAGGCGTATGCTTAAGAGCCTCAAGAATAGGGATGTTCAAGCTCAACTCCTTCAGTATGTTAGTGAACTTCTTAAACATCTCTTCTTCCTTATTCTACTTCAGCCTTTAAGGAAAAGTTAGGAGAGGCTGTGGAATTATCTTCAATACAGGCTCATCAGCGTTTTCTTTACATTTGTCCTTCTCATCATTACCATCAACACCCATAGCTTTTACTTACTGTACTTCAGGTGTCTCATCAACCATAGTACTAGCATTCATTAGCTAAGAATAGTAGGTATAGGGGAATCAATAGTTAAATTACCACTCCAAGTGATGATGGCTAGATAATGACCATCATTCTTAGGATTTTGCACTTTGTTACTCAGAAGGGTGTCCGGCTGCCTCTAATTCAAAGTTGCAGGCATTCGTCAAAACTATTTCTCTATTTTTTTTTTTGCAGTAGCATGCAACTCTACCTTCTGGGTCAACCCAAAGATATTTGCCTTAATCTCCTTAAGTAAATTTTCCAAACTTTCCTGGCCCTTTACTAGCTGGACAACATATCCTCCATCCTTGACTTAGTGTCATGGTTGCTTGGTGGAACATACACTCCACCCTTCTCTTTGTAATCTTCCTAACATCTCCAGCCACCGTCCCACTCTCTGCTCCTATCTTTGTACCTATCCTTATAATAGTTTCGACCTTGTTTTCCTTTCCCTTTGGCTTGGAAACCTGCCAACTCTCAATCAAGGTATTTTGCCTATTTTTCTAAATAAGAATTATATGACCTAGAGGCCATACCCTGTGTACATACTCCATTCTTATTCTCAAAATTCATCATTGTTAACTACTTTGTCAACAGTCCAAACTCCATACTCAGTTGAGCAACTTCTTGTGCCACTATTGTAATTAAAAAATCTTTGCTTGCTGGAGGAACCAATAGCATAAGTATCAGTACCTCTCACAATCTTTTGAGTATGCAAACCTCCATTGGTGAGAGAGATCTCGTCTAAAATATCTGATGATGTCTCGTAGAATATAAGCATAAATTCCCAAATAGTAATGTGTCTGCCATAGGACTCGAACTGATGTTAAGGGTTCAATTGAAGATCTCGAGCAAGCTTATCCATAAAATCATGTGGTTAGCCACCATCATCAACTTTTTTTTGAATTGAAACCATGCCTAATACATTGAGTCAGAATGTGACTACCTAAAATTATATATCTCATACTTTAACTGAAACATTTTGGATGGTGGAATAAAAAGATCTAAAAACTACCTCCGCAACTTATTCCTAGTAGTGATTGATGCTCGAGAAAGTTCCCTAACCATAATGTCGCTTCACCTATCAAAGAGAAATGGAACAACCTAAGACTAAGAGTCTCTGAATCCACCTTCGATATATTATATGAAGTGTAAATCCTAATGAAGCTTATAAGGTCATATTTGCATCATCAATCGGTAATCCCACAAATACACCTTTTAGATTCAACAGCTAGATCATGGAACTAGTGATATCAAAATTCATATGTGATGGCAATGCAGGAGGAATGATAGCTCCTATATTAGTAGGCTCAACGTATCCCAAGTCTTCTTCAAGATCTTCATCTGGTTGTAAGTACTAATAGGTTGGGAGTATTTGATCTCTACCACATCTAAACTTCTCTCAATTTCCATCGAGTGCAGCTCAACAATCTTCTTCTTCTCCATACGTAGCTAGCTCTACCTCCTAAGCTACATGCTATACTTTTCCATGCCTTCTCTTTTTTGAAGTTGCTTCTGTTAATAATTATTTTGTTCTTTTTTCAAAAAATTCCTAAACATCTTAACGAGGAGGGGGAGGTACAACATTACTATCATCCTGAGTCCCTTAAAGATGACATTCACGTACTTGTTCTATCATGATATAATTTAGTTGTAGGATTATCTCTAGTTTAGATTCAGTGGGAGTAAGGGATTTCCTTTACTCTTTATGTTAGGCATACACTGGTGTACACCCATCTAAATATAGAAAATAAAATACGTATAAACTTCAGCAACTACAATCAACAATCACACTGTATTCCCCAGGAACGGTGCCAAAATTTTGATGACGCCCAAACTACACCTCCAATTGAAGATAAAGTAGTAGTAGCAAAATATAGTAACCAAAATCAGGATGGGGTTGAACCCACAGGGAATAAGTAAACTATCTCTTAAGTTTTTTGAAGGCAACAGGTAGTATAGAAAAGTAAATTGGGGATTTGTTTTTGTAATCTATAAAAAGTAATAAGTTATTGAATGGTTTGGTTGTATTAATCAAAAATGTAGTTGTAAGGTTCAACTTAGGTAGAGGATTAAAGGTTGGAAAACTATAATCAAGCAATTAACCCTACGAATCTACAATCAAGATAAGTGATTTAATGAATAATGTTCAATAACTTAGATTGTTTGTAAGCCTTAATCCTGGACTTCTATCCATTGATTATCCTAAGGCATTACGTTTCTGCATTAGTTTAGTTTCTTTTTATTTTATAATCCTAAAACTATATTGTTTACTTTTTCTTAATTGTTGAACTAGAATTGGATAGTCGTCAAACGTAAGTCTCTAAGAGATAGATACTTAGGCTTTCTTGAAGCCACTTTACTACTTGATAAGACTACATACACTTGTGTGTGTGCTTAGGCGCTGTCAGTCCACATTTAGTAGGTGGAGGAAGAAAGGAGCAAATAGGCAGAGTTTGGGAAAAAATAGGTAAGAGGAGCAGGTTCTTTGAGCAGAGTGGTGTTAAGCATTAGGGTGGTCGAGATGGAGGTAAATGGCCGAAGAAGAAATGGGGGAGTTTTGGTTCCTTCTCTATTGCTAATGCTCCATACCCAAGGCAGTCGGGTGACAAGCGTCCATAAGGTGGTGATAATTTCTAGGTGTAGGGTGCCCAATCTCAAGCGAGTGGGGGTTAGTTGGCTTCTTCATGCCCTTCCTACTGGTTCAATGGTCATCTCTATCAGGGTTATTGTGATGAAGGAAGGGACAATTGTTTTAAATATGGACAGTCAAGTCATATGCTCACGAATTGTTTGGTTGGTAAGTGAGCTTTGGGAGCGATCGAATCTCTAATTGCTTCATCTTCTGCTCCTTTTCCTAGTGATGCATCTTTGGTGTTTACTCCTACTTTTTGTATAGGTACAGGCCAAAATAGGTTGTATGCTTTTGCATCTTAGAAAGAATTTGAGGCATCACTTGATGTCATTACTGGTATGTTACAACTCTTTTCTTGTGACGTGTATTGCCTCCTTGATTCAAGGTCCACTCATTCCTATATGACCCTATATATTGTTATATGTATTGGTTTTGATCCTGAGTCTATTTTGGATTCATTTTCTATTTCTACCCTGGTAGGTGACCCGATTATTGCTAAGAGAGTTTATAGATGGTGTGTGGTATCTATTGGTGGTAGGCAGACTTTGGTGGATTTGTTTTAACTGGATATGGTATACTTTGATGTCATTTGAGGGATGGATTGTTTACACTCTTATTATGCATCTTTGGATTATTGGACCTGTAAGGTTGTCTTTAGGTCCCCCGATAAATTGATTATAGAGTGGGAGGGTGGATTACTTTCTCCTATAAGGGAGGTTTATTTCTTATCTTAGAACTCGGAGGTTAATCTCTAAAGGTTGTCTTTATCACTTAGTACATTTTAAAGATTCTAACTCGAAGGGTCCTTCTTTTCATTTGATTTTGGCAGTAAATGAGTTTTCTGAGGTCTTTCCGAAAGATCTTCTTGGTGTTCCTCCGAATAGAGAAATAGAGTTTGGTATTGATTTGGTTTCGAACACTCATCCAATAGCTATTCCTCCTTATAGAACGGCTCTGGCTGAGTTAAGGGAACTCAAGGAGCAACTTAAGAATCTTCTGGATAAAAGGTTTATTCATCCTAGTGTATCCCCATAGGGTGCACCGGTGTTTTTGGTGCATAAGAAAGATGGTTCTCTTCGGATGTGCATTGACTATCGACAGTTGAATAAGGTAACGGTCAAGAACATGTATCCTCTTCCAAGGATAGATGACTTGTTTTATCATTTGTAAGGGTCCAAGCTCCTCTCTAAGATAGATCTTCGGTCTAGTTATCATCAGGTTAAGATTAGAGAGATGGATATCCCTAAGATGGATTTTCCTACTCGGTATGGGCACTTTGAATTCTTGGTTATATAATTCGGTTTAACTAATTCTCTGGCGGCATTTATGGACTTGATGAATAGGGTTTTCATACAGTTTTTGGATATCTTTATCATTGTGTTTATTGATGATATTCTGGTTTATTTTAAGAGTGAAGTGGATCATGCTAATCATCTCTATATAGTATTGCAGACCTTAAAGGCACAACAGTTGTATGCCAATATAACGCCCTGAGATTACACTGTGGATGGCACACAGTGCTTACAACCCCAAAGGACTACAAGCTAACCCATGACTAATATCTGTTGTGAGCACCAAATAGTAATATAAGAACTCCCCATGGGTCCTACGTCGGGAAGATTTATCTCTATAGGAGTATATGGAGACTGTGCAATGGTTTCAGAGGTTGTGTAATATCCTCGACGTTGTGCAACAAGCTCGTGCATTACATAATCATCATCATTCTTATTGTATTTACCTTACTATTCTTGGGATGTGATTGTATATTTTGTTTGAATTATTACCTATCCATTGGTCTATATTCGATTAATTGTACTTGATGTTTTCATATGTTGTTTCCCCCTTTCTTTGCTTATATGCGGTATAAAGGTATACGTGTATCCCTATCTAGTGTTTTGTTGTATTATAAATGGATATTACAGAATTATTAGTGCAAGATGTGTGGACTACCATTGTGGGATATTTTCTGATTGCAGGTGACGTGCCCTTAGTATGTATTTTATATGCTTTATTTTCTACTTTGCTTGGTCTTTCTATGATACCTACTAAGTATAAGTGGACTGTACTTATTCCTATTATGTTTTTTTGTGCGGGTGCATCTCATGTGGCTTGATTCCAAGCACCTTCAGAGTCATTTAACGTAGCTATTGTATTTTCAAGTATCTGGAGTCCACTTTTATCTTTCTTTATTAGACTATGTCCTTATTTGTATTTGAACACAGTGTTGTTCTTGTTGGATTCAGTATGTACTTGTTTTATAGATTATATTAGTAGTTCTTACACTGGAGTTGGGTATAATAGCTTTGGTTGTAAATTTTTACTTTCACATTATATTTATATGGTTCTAGAGGCATTGTCTTTGGGTTATTTTTGTATTTTCCCTCTTTGTATCAGTTTGGGTGATAGGCTTACTTGTCAAGATTTGTCTTGACAATTTCCATTATAACCCTTAGATTCTAGGTCATAACAAATTGGTATCAGAGAGCCAGGTTAATTGGTCTCAATGGTGTATGATGAAATGTCTAATAAAGTCTTGCAGATTGATACGTGGACGTCCATATCTATTTTCAAGAGGATATAGGATGTCCTGGGTAAGATTTCCCTCATGTTATTCCTTCTCATGTGAATTTCTTTCATACCTTGTGTTCTGATTTATGTTTTACTTTTTCTATGTAAATGGTGTTCACTAGGTCTCGTGAGGTTAGAAATGTAGAGCCTTCATCTAGAGGGCGAGCCTCGAGTCGTGGATGGGCTCGAGGGAGTGGACAGGCCTGTGGATCTGCCCTTTCTAAGAGCAGTACTATAGGACTCTCCCTTGAGTCTCGTGTTGAGCATATTGTAGGTATGGGTCTTACTTTAGTTCCGTCAAGTTATTCAGTCCCATTCTTGGAGGGTTATTAATGGATTTGCCGAACTATTTAGAGGTTTCTCCTTTGGTTATGTCAGATTTTCCTCCAGTCCCAAATGTGGATCCTCCAGGTTAACCTACTTATGTCTTAGGTACTCCGCAGACCCCGAGTACTATTCTTATTTCAGCATCTATATCTGAGTATGGTGTTTTAAGGTCAGGAGTTCATCCTTTATCTATCCTACCTCCCTGAATAGGATCTTAGCTCGCCAAGTTCACCATGTCTCCTCTTACTGCAAGTACAGTTATGTCTTCTGCGAATTAAAAAAGGTTTGAGAGATTTACTTATTTGGGTCCTCCTAGATTTAGCGATGTTGTGGATGAGGATGCCTATGAGTTCTTGATTGACTATCAAGTGATGTTGCATAATTTGGGTTCACTTAAGTCACATGGGGTTACTTATACTACTTATCAGTTGAGAGATACTGCTTGAGATTGGTGGAGGTTACTTTTTGGTTGTAGACCTCTTGATTCACTTGAGATGATGTGGGATTAGTTTGTTGATACCTATTTAGAGATATTTGTGCCTTACAGTCTGAGGGATTGGATAAAAGATGAGTTTGATCACCTGGAGCAGGGCTCCATGACTATTGCTAAGTATGAGGCACACTTTCATGCCTTTTCCAGATATTTTTATGCCAGCATTTTCACCAAGTATAAGAAGATTCGAAAGTTCATGAAGGGTTTGGATGTCTCTCTTTTGCTGGCTATGTCTTAAATAGTTGTGTTTTGATTTTCCTTTCAGAGTATAGTGGATTATTCTATGATAACTAAGGGTATTGTTCGAGCATTTAATAAGGCACCAAGAAGGTGCGCCGTTTTGGTGAGTTCAAGGGTCAAGCTTCTCGAGATAGAGATTTTAAAGGTTCTTGTGGGTATTATGGTAGGCTAGTTTAGGCATCCTTGTAGAGTTCGGGTAGTGGGTCTTATGGTCCAGCAGTTCATGGTGGCTGTTCGGGCCCAGTGGTACCTTCTCTTGTTGAGCTGTGTCGTAGAGTTTGCTTTGTGTGTAATGAGATTTGCCATTTGGCCAAGGACTATCCCCACCTTGTAATTAGAGTTACTCTTATTTCAGTTGTGAGAGGTAGGAGTTCTACCAGAGGTGTGAGGGGCAGAGATAGTGAAGACTATGGTGGCGGTCATGGGGCTACCCAATTAGTTGGTGGTCGTGGACAGTGTTATGCTATACCATTTAGACCAGAGGCAGAGGCTTCTGATGTTGTGATCACAGGTATCATCCCTTTTTGTTTTAGATCTGCATCTGTGTTATTTGATCCTAGATCGACTTTCTTCTATGTGTCTGCATATTTTGGTTCGAGTTTTGATTTTGTTAGTGAGCCTATTTCCATGCCTATTTGTGTATTTAACTCTATAGGAGATTCTTTAGTGGTGAATCGAGTGTACAGATCCTGTGTTGTGTCTTTTTCTAGGCATTATACTTGGCTAAATTTTCTTGTGTTAGATATGGTTGATTTTGATGTCATTTTGGGGATGGATTAGTTGGCTCTTTATCATGCTATCGTTGATTGTTATACTAAGATCATGACTTTAGCTTTGCTGGGTGTGCCGAGGATAGCTTGGAAGGGTGCACTTCATTCAGGTCCTAAGAGGGTTATATCTTATACTCAGGATCGTCGGTTGGTCGATAAGGGATGTTTGTCTTACTTGGCTCATATTTGTGATACTAGTGTTGATTCACCTCTTACTTTGGATTTGGTTTGTGTCATCCATTAGTTCAAGGATGTTTTCCCTATGGATTTACCTGGTATGCCACTGGTTCATGATATTGATTTTTCTATTGATGTTGAGTCATGCACCAATACCATTTTTATTCCTCCTTATGGGATGGCCCCAACTAAGTTGAAGGAATTGAAAGATCAGTTGCAGGAATTATTGGATAAGGGATTTATCCGACCTAGTTTTGATATGATTCAACCAAGGGCCTTGTGGTAATGGGCATCTTAAGTACAACCCAGACCGGAGACCACCCCCGATATCCACCCAACCATCCAGCATATACCCTGAGTCGGATGAATTTCGAACATATAACAAGATAGTTTGTGATTGCACAAATCCAGACTCTGGGATAGGTCCACAATCGAGATTAACCCAAACAAGCCCAACTGTCCCCAACCCAACCAATAACCATAACCATAACCAAACCAAAACCATAATCCAAAACCAAAACAATAACCAAACCAAGTTCCATAATATAACATAAAAGGATGAAATAGTGAGAAATTTAGTCCGTTGGTATCAGCCCCAATATCAATGCCAATACTAAGGCTAGCACCAATACTGATCCCCCCCCCCCCATACCAACCCATAGTAGTTCCACAAAATCGTCTAACCAAAAGAAAACCAATAATTGGTTGGGACATGCCCCTAACCATAGCCAAAACCAGTATCCATAAATAACTAAAAGTGTGTAAAAACATCCATGAACATGAAATAGAGCCTTTCGGAATATAGAAGCCCACCACTTCAATCAAGTAGTTGATCTCGAATCCAAGCACTATGCAGGAGGATTAAAATGGTTGATTCCTGCATTGCATGGGGATACAGCCGCCCAAGGATGGGTTAGCGGGTGAACGCTATCAAGCACTCAGGATAAGGATAAAATAATGTCATCCAGTAAACCAACCATATACATACACAACATACATATATATAATAATGTCGAGAAATGGAACCAGGTTTAGCATGCCTTTAAAACCATTAATTTGGGTATGTGAAGCTTTACCATCCTAAAAATAGCAACAGGCTATATGGGTCCAGTGTAACCCCCTGAACAGGCCTCGATGCGTGTAGCCACATGAACCGGAGATACCATAAGAGTAGGGGATTCCCAAGTACCCTTCGCTCTCCATGATACATATGCACACTGTACTTAGAGGATTCCCATGTACCTCATAGTTTCATATATGGTTACTATGACCAACCCCTCATGTCGGCGAATATGAGTTTCCAGTGTCCTTCCATTGGACTCGCACCTTCATGGTTAGATATCACACCCTATCATTATTTCCTAATTAAAATCATTTACAACCAACCAAACCATTATTCCATTATTATTATCCAAGGCTATAAAAAGTGGTATAGTTATACTGATTATAGCTTGCAAGCAATGTCCTTAACCAACCATTTGTGTAAAGGGTTTCTTATATACCCATAGATTACATTATCGAGTTAACTTGGAGGATTCCCATGTACCCCACAAGAGTTCTGTTATTAAGTTTGCTTGGGGGAATCCGATGTACACCACAAGGAAGTTTAATTCACCAAAACAATGACCACCAAACCCTACCATTTAACCATTCCAAGCCATTTAAACCATTTATACCATTTAGGGTTCTATTACCTAACCATATCATGCAATAATTCCATTAAAAGTCCAATAATATAGTAAAAGCATTATTATAGACATTTTATCAAACATGTTGGGGACATAGTGTTTCCAAAACTAATTCCAATTACCAATTAACCATTTTCATGCAACCAATTATCCAAACCACCGTTAAAGTAGGTAAAAACATAATTAAAACATAGGAAAATCATAACCAAGCATTTAATACCAAAACCCCCAACATATATTTGAAAACCTCAAAACCAAACCATAATCATGCCATGAAAACATTGTATAAATCATACCTACAGTTGGAACTAAATATGAGGGAAAAGTATCTTGGCCTTAAATTGAGAAGATGATGGAGAGAAATCACCCAATCAAGCCCCAAATTAATCACCTTAATAAAACCCTGGCATTCCTTTGCCCAAAAGCCTTAAAAAGAATTGTAGTATGTTTAAGAGAATTTTCAAAGTTTTTAATGATAGAATAATAGGGTAAATAACCTCCTAAGTAGTATATAAATCATGGGTCCATAATAGTTTAAGAGGGCAAATGTCCAGATTGCTTCCACTTAAATGTCATAAAAATTCCTTGATAGTGTACGACTATACCATACCGATCGCACCCTCCAATACGAGTGGTACCAGTCACTCGTACCCTAGGCCTCCTCCTTGGACCCAACACTGTCCAACATACATTTTAACCAAACCAAGTCGTACCTAAGAATATGACTAGTACCCTTAACCTTTATCCCTAGAAGAATAGAATCACAAGAGGTTTGAATGCTATCCACCATATGAGTCCATGGTACGACTCATACCTTGGCTTATGGCTCATGGTAAGCCACTCTTACTCAGATCCAATTTAAGTCACAAAGTCTGAGATTAAGTATAGGAAAAACCTAAACCAAATGATCCATATCTAACTATATGGCTCGTACCAACCAAAGTTGTACCCATTTAAGAAACCAATCCAACCCAACAACCAAAACTGGTCTGCATAAGACCAAGGCATACCACTCATACCCTAGTATATGACTGGTACCCACCAGTCGTATGCTATCCAAAATCTTAAAATCCAGAAAATTTTCTAAGGATCCTAAACCCAAGTTGTTTGTCTCCCCCACTTGGATCATTCATCTCCGAATGAAGGATAAGGTAGGTCAAACACAAGCACAATTCATTTGCATTATCAAATATCAACCCAACATTTAACCAAGTTTGAAAATAAAGATATGATCAAGAACACATAGCTTCCACACGAATATCTGAGGAAGAATCCAAATGCAGATATTTGGACTTCATGTCCGCTTCTACTTCCCATGTAGCCACTTCTGGCTTGTGATTCTGCCCTATAACTTTGACTGAGGCAAAATCTTTGGATCGTAACCAATGAACCTGTCGATCCAATATCTCAACTGGGACCTATTCATAAGACAGAAAATTTAAGATTACCAATTCTTCTAAAGGAACCACCGAAAAAGGATCACTAAGACACTTCTTCAATATAGAGACATGAAATACCAGATGAATGGAGTTCAAACTAAATGAAAACTTTAATTCATACACTACATTACCAACCCTTAACAAAACCTTATAAGGGCTAATATACAAGGGACTGAGCTTTCCCTTTTTATTGAACCGCATCACTCCCTTCATAGGAGATACCCTTAAGAACACCTTATCCCAAACCTCAAACTCTAAGTCTTTACACCTTATATCCGTATAGGACTTTTCAAAACTTTTGGTAGCCTTAATCCTATCCCAAATCACCTTTACCTTTTCCATAGCCTAATAAACCAAATCTGGACCAAACATATCTACCTCACCAAGCTCAAACCACCCAATAAGAGATCTATACCTCCTACCATATAATGCCTTAAAAGGGGCCATACTAGAATAGTAACTATTATTATAAGAAAACTATACCAGAGGTAGATACTCATCCCAATTTTCACCATAATCAATCAGACATGCCTGAAGTATATCCTGTAATGTTTCAATAGTCCTCTCTATTTGTCCATCCATCTATGGATAAAATCAGAACTTAAACTAACCTGTGTACCCAACCCCTTCTAAAATGACCACCAGAAGTGAGATGAAAATTGCATACCACAATTAAAGATAATTGAAATAGGTACCCCATGCAGCTTTACAATCTCCTGAAGATACAACCTCATATAGTCCTTAGCCTAAAAGTTTGTCTGCACCAACAAGAAATGATAGGACTTTGTCATCCTATCCATGATGACTCAAATTAAATTAAATTGGTTTTGAGATTTAGGAAGACTAGTAATGAAATCCATAATGATTACCTTCTATTTCTATTTTCAAGCAAATCAATCTCCTGATACAACCGACCAAGCCTCATGTGCTCAACTTTCACTTTTTGACACACTATGCATTTAGCCACAAAATTAGCCACATCCCTCTTCATACTATTCAACCAATACATCTCCTTCTGATCATAATATATATTTTTCGAACCAGGATAAACAACATGGTGCAATTTATGTGCCTTAGTCAAAACCCTTTATAGCAAACAATCAATGTTAGGAACACACAACTACCCTTGTTACCTCAAGGTACCATTACCACTGATCTCAAACACTATCACCCTTTATCCACCAACATCACTCTTGATTTTTATTAATATAGGATCTAGCATGTTTTTCTCCTTAATCTCTGCCCCAAGAGACGTCCGAACCACTTCCCGTTCCATAATTTAAGTCTAAGAGATGAATTCTAAGATTAGCCAAAAAGTGAATATCCTTCAACGATTCCCACTTTTTCTTTCCCAAATAAGCTAAACTCTCTATGAACAACCTACTAAAAGAATCAGCAACCACATTACCTTTACCTGGGTGGTAGTGAAAACTCATATCATAATCCTTGAGAAGCTCCAATCATCTCCTCTACCTAAGATTTACTTTATTATGAGTGAACACATATTGTAGACTTATGATAAGAAAATATGTCCATGTGCTCTCCATATAAATATGCTGCCAGAATTTCAAAGCAAAAAACAATGTAAGAAGCTCCAAGTCATGAGTAAGATAGTTTCTCTCATTTACCTTCAACTGACTGGAATCATAGGCAATAACCTACTCATGATGCATCAAAACACAACCAAGTCCCACCCAAGATGCATCACAATAAACCACAAACCCCTCATTACCTTTAAGGAGTGTCAAAACTAGAGCCAAATTTAGCTTATACTTTAGCTTCTCAAAACTCCCCTCACAAACATCTAACCAGTAAAATTTTACCTTCTTCTGAGTTAAATTAGTCAATAGGGAAACTATCATCGAGAAACCTTCCATGAAACACTTATAATATCTAGCCAACCTCAAGAAGCTAGAAATATTAGTTAGAGTTATGGGTCTAGTCCACCCTTTAACCACATTCACCTATTGCGGATCCACCATGATTCCCTCACTAGAAATAATATAGCCAAAAAAGTTACAGCATTCAAAAAAATCTCACACTTACAGAACTTAGCATACAACCACTACTTTTTTAAGGTCTACAATACCACATGGAGGTGATTATAATGATCTAGCTCAGTCTTAGAATACACGAAAATGTCATTAATGAACACTATGACAAAAAGATCAATAAAATGCCTGAAAACCCTATTGATCAAATCCATTAATGTTGTTAGGGCATTCGTTAAACCAAATAACATAACCAAGAACTCAAAGGGTCCATACTGATTTGGAAAGGTGTCTTAGGGATATACTCCTCCCTAATTATAAACTGATGATACCCATATTAAAGACCTATCTTAGAAAAGAACTTGACACCTTGTAACTGATCAAATAAGTCATTTAAATTCGAAAGAGGATAATTATTCTTGACTGTTACCTTATTCAACTGCCTATAGTTAATGCACATCTAAATGGAACCATCCTTATTGTGCATCAATAAATCTTGTGCACCTCAAGGGGATGCACTAGGATGGATGAAACCCTTACCTAAAAGATCCTTAAGTTGCTCCTTGAGTTCTCTCAACTCAGATAGAGCCATTCTATATAAAGGAATAGATATGGGATAAGTGTTTGGAACCAAATCAATACCAAACTCAACCTCCCTATTCGGAGGAACACCAGAAAGATCATCTAGGAAGACTGATGTTGGGTGTATTTATGCATTCTAGTGTTACTATTCTAGTCTTTTTAGCCTTATTTTAATGATGATTCATATGATATGTGGGTTGATAATTATATAAATGTGCATATAAGTGTTCAAGGATATATTTTCCATGGTTCAAAATGTTTCCCGAGAAGTTTGTACTTAATTGAGTCAATTAGAGTTCAATAGATAAAACTAGTTTTTCTAGCTTGAGCTAGTTACATGTATAGTCTATCTTGATGGATTCTATTATGTTTAATGTATTCCAAAAGGTTTTAATGTGTGATTATGAGTGGAATAACTTGTTGTTCCTCCTTTCATCACTTGTCTTGTGGTGTATTTCTAATGATTTTCCAACCTCTAAACATCCATTATAATAATAAACATCTCAAAAGAGATCCTACATCATCAAATCACATGAATTATAGATTCAAACAATACAATATCCATCACGATTAACGAATGAAGTTCAAAAATATAGTATGATTGGTCAATGTGATTTAACCCTGGGTTTTCTCCTATTGATTGTTTCAAGATCTTTACTTTACGCATTGTTTACTGTTCTTTAGTTATAAATTACAAAGTTTCTTTTTAGTTACCTTTGAATCAATTGAGTCTAAATAGTGAAATAAATCAAATATTGCTGAAGTAAGTCCATATGGGATCGATACTTGGATTTTTGAAGGCCATTTTACTACTTGAGACCACATACACTTGTGTGTGCGCTTGTTTTTGGAACGATTGCTGGGGACTTGGAATTTGGCAACTAGTTATTTTAGTTTTACTTTTATATTTATTTGGTGTTTTTATGCTTGGTCTTGGTTTTGTGATTGCAATAAATAGGTTTTAAGGTGAGAAAGATGGCAAGGGATAGGGAGTTGGTTCAACCAACACCCGAACCCAAACAACAGTTCCATCAATAAAGAAGAGACACAATCCATCTCCCCCAATTTCCTCAAATAGAATATCAAAAGAATCATGTTCCAATGGCAGAACAACAAGAAGCACATAGCATGGTTAGGGAAGTTGCATTCCCACTTCCAACAAACTTGACTTCTCCAATTCAAAGACTGACTACTGGGCGTAATTTCAAGTTAAAACACAACATGGTACAGCTTCTTATCAGTAGTGGACAGTTTGCAGGCTTCACATGAGGATCCATAAGTCCACTTGCAGAATTTCATTGTGCTTACTAATACATTCATTCAGACTAAGGTGAATACAGATTATGTGAGGCTGACACTTTTTCCCTATTCACTATTAGGGGAAGCTAAAAGTTGATTAAATATGGAGCTGGCCAATTCAATAATATCATGGGACGGCTTAGCCAGAAAGTTCCTCATCAAGTTCTTTCTATTTGGTAAGACTGCGAGACTTTGCAGTGAGATTGTTAGTTTTAAAAAAGCCAAATGAAAACCTCTATCATGCTTGGGAATGCTTCAAGGCACTTCTTTGGCCTTGTTCACATCACCAACAATCCAATGAGATACTTGTTCATACTTTTGTAGAAGCACTTGATCAAAATATGAATATTTTGCTAGATTCAGTAGTAGGTGGTCAAGCACTGGAATTGACTTATGATGAGCTTTATACATTGTTAAACCGCATAGCACCAGGAAATCCTAAATAGCATTCAGATGCTAGAAGTGGTATAAGAAGACATGTAGGTGTATTGGGGGTAGACCAGTTCAGTACCTTATCAGCTCAGGTTGTTGCATTACAAAACATGATTAACACTCAGTTTAGTAGCCCAAAATTTGGAGCTCCACAGCCTACAGAAGTAGTCAATGTAGTTCAGTAAACTAGTGGTTGATAGGAGATCTGTAGAAATAGTGGCTATTCAGCTACCATATGTGCTTCAAATTCGAAATTAGTGATGTACATAGGCAATGCTCAAAGGCCAAATTATGGTAATTCCTACAATATGAAATGGTAGACTCAGCCATGGAACGCCCAACAAGACTAAATTTAGCAACCACAGGCACAAGGGAATCAGTCAACTAGCAATATGGAAGAGATATTAAAGCATCTTTTAGCTAATCAAGCACAGTTGATTACGGACATGAAAAATTCACAAGCTGGTCAGAGAAGTTTAGATTTGCAGATTGGGCATTTATAGCAAGCATTGATTACTAGGCCTCAAGGTGTTCTGCCAGCAGATATAGAAAATCCAAAATAAGTTATGGCAATCACTTTGAGGAGTGGTAAAGAGCTTCAAAAAGAACCCCCAAAGGCAAATAGGAGGTAGATACAGACTTAACTCCCCCATAGGTTTTTGAAAAAGTTTCTAAAAATCAAGAAAGTCTGAGTACTTGAAAGAAAAAATTGATAAAGAAGAAGTGAAGAAGACACCGCCACTACCCTTCCCTCAAAGGCAAATTAAAGCGAAGGAGGATGCAATGTTTAAGAAGTTTTTTGATACATTAAGAGAGCTTCATATCAACTTACCTTTGTTAGATGTTTGGTAGGGTATGCCTAAGTATGCAAAGTATTTGCGGGATGTGGTTGCTAATAAGGTGAAATTGTAGGATGTTGGGGAGATAACACTAACTGAAGAGCGTATCACTATAATGACACAGAAAATTCCTAAGAAATTAAGAGATCCGGGTAAGTTTACTCTACCTATCCAAATTGGGAGTAAAGTGGTACATGCACTGAGTGACTTAGGGGAGAGCATAAATCTGATGCCCCTATCTTTGTTTGACACATTGGGCTTGGGAAAGCCTAGATCAACCACGGTAGTTTTGCAGCCAGCAGACGGATCCATTGCTTATCTAGAAGTAACCATTAAGGATATCCTCATAAAGGTTGGTAAATTTGTTATTCCTATTGACTTTATTATTCTTAATTTAGAGGTAGAAAAATAGCTACCAATTATCTTGAGGCATCCATTCTTAGCAACTGGAGGAGCATTGATTGATCTTAGAGAAGGCACACTCAAAATGAAGGTAGAGGATAAACAAGTTGTATTCGATGTTTACAAAGCACCCAAAATAATGTCCTACTACAGAGATTTGTATTTGATCAATGTTATTAAAGGGGACAAGTATGGGTGGTTAGTCCACCAAAGACCTTTTTGGACTACCTGATTGAGTAGCATAAGATTCTACCACCTAAGCCTGATTTGATGCTAATTGATGAGCCTGAAGATGCTAAAGTTAAAAATCTTATTTCCCTTGAAAATTTGCACCCAAGAGGGGTAAAGGGAATATAAAGATAGAAGCCAAATATGAGAAAGAGAAGGAAGGAATATGGCTGAGTTGAGTTGAGTTAGGTCGTGTCGTGACACTAAATTAGACGCTGCTTGGGGGGCAACCCAAGTTAAGTAGGTATGTTTTCCTTTTAGTTTTTAGTTCTTATTTTACTTAGTTTTTGTTTTTTATGGAGTCACAGGTTTATGGGAAGTCTGAGTACCAAAAACCTAAGCTAAGAAGTATGGAAAAAACTGAGTATGGGGTCCCCCAAACCCTATTTATGATGAATATACTACTAGCTATGCCTAGAGGCCTCGGGGACTATTTCTATCTCTTACTTTAAAAGTTCACTTTGGGGACAAAGTAGATTTGAAGTATGGGGTGGGGAAATTCTCAGTTTTGGGCTCAATTTAAAATTTTTAGTGTGAGATATTTTTTTTGTGCTATTTTTTATTACATGGTGCAAGTGTTTTAATGGAAAACGCATGTTGAATGAGTGAACTACTACTTTTGAGACATCTAGGCTCATGTTTTTGACTCTTGTACTTGTTGGCTTAAATTTGAATTCATGTTATTGTTTGGTTAAGAGTCTATGATGATCCTATTTAGTTGAGCATGTGCCATGTGCATGTGAGGTTTTTTGTATATTCTTTGTTGTATGTGATGTCTAGAACTTTCCCGGTGTGTATGTAAAGAGAACTAAAGAATGAAATTTTAAGAGCTGATATAGGCATTACTTTAATAGCTTTGTTTTATACCTTCTATTTGTCCTACCCTTTGTGCATTATCTTAGTTAACCCTCCTTGAGCCTTTAGCCTTTTCTTTGATAGCCGCATAAGTATCCTAATCCCTTCTACTATGGACCTTAATTAGATCCAAAAACTCCTAGGCACTTTAATGAAAAATTGATTTAGTTAGGAGTTTGAGAAATTGAAGAAGAAAAAGGTAAAATTGATGCCCCAAGGTAATAGTTATTGGTATTTATATTTGATGTGTGTTGGTTGGGAGTGATAAAAATGATGTTATAAATATTTCTATAATTATAGAAAATGAGAAAAATTGAATCTTGAAGTAATAAATAATACACCCACCATGTGTTTGTCAAAATGCGTAAAAGAGATGGGGCAAAACAAAAGAATAAGGTAGACAAAAATGGTGTAAATTGGTTGTTGGATATTGGTTTTAAATGTATAATGTAGTGTGTTAAATCACTTAGAGTGGTTAGTCACAATTCCCAAATAGTTTCTACCCATCCCTTAGCCTACATTACAACCTAAAAAAGACCTAATTGATCCTAAATGCATCATTCTGATATTAGTGGAGCATTACACTAAGGGAAAGCCTATGGTTCATTGTGTGTAACTTATGAATTCTTTATGAGAGTGAGTGTAATTTTATTCTTGTACCCATTGTGATAAATGACATAGTTATGAGTGATTATGAGTAACTCTCTTGTTGTGAGGGGCACACGTTTGATGAATGTGGGGAATTTTTATGACGTCCTTGATTGAATGATAAGAATGAGTTTTCCAACTATGTGAGTCAATTCTTGAGTCGAGGATGTTTTGGAGTAGGTTCATAAGCTTTCAATTGTGTTTGTAACATGTTTAGTGTAGAAACTTGAAATCTATATAGTCATGGTGGTACTAGATTGAGTGTATTGCATGAATTAGAAGTGTAAAGTCTCCTTAGTTGATGATGATTATCGTTAATATTTGTTCGAGGATGAACAAAGCTTTAAGTGTGGTGATGTTGGGTGTATTTATGCATTCTAGTGTCACTTTCTAGTCTTTTTAGCCTTGTTTTGAGGATGATTCGTCTGATTTATGGGTTGGAAATGAGACAAATGTTTATATAAGTGTTCAAGGACGCATTTTTAATGGTTCAAAGTGTTTCCCAACAAGTTTGTACTTAATTGAGTCAATTAGAGTTCAATAGAGAACTAGTTTTTCTAGCTTGACCGAGTTGCTTGTCTAGTCTATCTTGATGAATTCTATTGTGTTTAATGTGTTCCAAATGGTTTTAATGTATGATTATGAGTGGAATAACTTGTTGGTGATGTGTAAAGATCAATTTGATTAAGTGTGGAAGTGGACCAATAAGTGGAAGATCAACATGAACTAACTTAGTCTTAGCTCTTGTTTTGATTCATCGTGATGGATATAGTGTTGTTTGAATCTCTAATTCGTGTGGTTTGATGATGTAGGATCTTTTTGATCCATTTCTAGTGATATATTGATGATTTATAGGTTGTAAAATCAAAAGAAAGACACCAAAAGAAAAGGGATGATAGGACGAACGACCAATACTTAACCAAAATTCGAGATGCAAATTCCAGTAGCACCATGCGATATGCGTGCATTGCGTGCTCCATTTCTATGGAATACAGTGTGCATCACATGCTCCATTTCAATGGAATACAGAATTCCTCGTACGATTTATTCCACCCCTAGACTTACATGCTGATTCCTTGTCCAACACGGCTTGGGCTTACCCTATTGCTATATATACGTCTTTGTACACGTTTTTAATTATCTTTGGACATATTTTGGAGAACAAGGGGATGATACAACTTCATAATTATCTTTTTATTATTTTAATTTAGTTCATTCATGTTTAAAGTTGTTAAAACACCTTGTGATTATGATTATGACTATGCATGGATAAACACCCTTTTTCGGGGTTGAAGCCAAGAACATGAGTACAATTGTTTTGAATTGAATTCGTTTAACTTTGCATATCATTATTGGTTGTGTGTTCGTCTTTGATTTAAATGTTTTAAGGATTCACGACCATAATAATACATAAATTGTCTACCTTTTGACCTCAGGAGAGGAATTAGAGGATAGAATATGGAGATGAACAAAGTTTGGTTTGTATTCCTTTATTAAATAAGGAATTCGAATTAGTGTCTAGATCAGGGATGTACTTAGTTACCTTACTTGATTCACACGTAGGATGATAGCTTAAAGAACTTAAGTGGATTTTTACATCTCCGCTCAATGATGTAGTTGTAAGGTTAAACTTAGGTAAAGGATTAGTGGTCGGTAGATCATGATTATGAGATTAACCCTACGAATCAACAACAAAGATAAGCAAGTTAACAAATAAGGTTCAAAACATAGTATGATTGTTCAAAGTACTTTAACCCTGGGTTTTCTCCTATTATTTGTTTCAAGATCATTACTTTACACATTGTTTACTGTTCTTTAGTATAAATTACAAACTTTTTTTGGTTACCTTTGCATCAATTGAAACTAAATTGTGAACTAAAATCGAATCGTTGTTGAAGCAAGTCCCTGTGGGATCAATTCTTGGCTTCTTTAAGGCCACTTTACTACTTGATAGGACCACATACACTTGCGTGTGTGCTTGGGCATTGTCAAAGACCTCAGAAAAATCATTCACCACCAGAACTGAGTAAAAAGAAGAACCTTCCGAGTTAGATTCTTTAACCTAGACCAGATGATAGAGACACCATTTGTAGATTATTCTATGAGCCCTAAGATTAGAAATAAACCTCCGCCTAGGAGCTAGGGAACCACCCTCCTACTCAATAACCGATTCACCAGGGATCCTAAGGAAAACCTTATGCGTCCAACAATCTAAGGATGCATAACAAGAGTGTAACCAATCCTTCGCCAGAATAATATCAAAATACACAATATCCAGTTTAAAACACTCTACCAAAGTCTACTTACTACAAGCAAATAACACACACCCCCTATAGATCCTTTTAGCAACCACAGAGTCACCTACTGGGGTAGAAATAGAAAATAAATCCAAAATAACCTAGGGATCAAAAGAAAAATATGCAGCCACAAATGGGGTCACATAACAAAGAGTGGAAACCATAGCAAGCAAATAATACATGTCATAAGAAAAAATTGTAATGCACCAGTCATGACATCAGGTGAGTCCTCAAATTCCTATCATGTAGTAAGAGCATTTAATCTATTCTGACCAGCATCGATACCAGAAGTAAAAACAAATGCAGAAGCAACACCCTTTGGTGCAGGAGTAGAAGATGAAGCAATCGGAGCCTTACTCTCTACTGAAGCACCCTCACCAATCGAATGGTTTATGAGAATATGGCTTGGCTGACCATATTTAAAACATATGAGCCTTCCATCATCATAGAAACCCCTAGGAAACCTACCATATAACTAACAAGGAGGGAATAATGAGGCCTACTGAGCCCCACTTGCCTGAGATTAGGCACCCAGTACTCGTAAATTATTGCCACCTTACTGACGCCTATCACCCGACTATTTTGGGTAAGGAGCACTAGCAATAAAGAAGGAACCAGTACTCCCCTAATTTTTCTTTAGCCATTTACCGCTATCCTGGCCACCTTGGTGTTGCCTACCACCTTGTTCAGATGACCTGAACTTCTTACCATGTCTTTCCCCAAACTCAACCTGTTTTTTCTTTTCTTCCTCCACCTGTTGCATATGAACAATCAACCAAGAAATATCCATATCCTTGATCAAAAATGTAGTCTTGCTTTCAAGGATCAACTTTTGAGACTGTGCAGAAGTGAACTTTCTCATCTTTGCTCGTATATCCGCCACCATAGTCAGAGCATACCTTGACAACTGATGGAAATTCAAGGCATGTTTCTTGGCAGATATTTTCCCTTGCTTTCAATTGACAAACTCCTTTGCTTTTGCTTCCGTCAACTCTTGAGAAAAGTAGCAGTCTATAAAAGCATTAGAGAAAGTCTCCGACAAACTTGGCTCAACAACATCACCTCTCATCCTATCCTATTTCTTGTACCATTGGTACACCACATCCTTAAGCTAGTAAGTAGCAAAATTCAACCCTTCCACATTCATGTCCTGCATCACCCTAAATATTTTCTCCATTTAATCTAAGAAATCCTGAGGATCCTCCTCCACCTTTACTTTAAAAAAGTGGGATGATTTATGTTCATAAACTAGCCAACCCTTTTGGCCTCAGTAGATGAAACACCAGATATGCCACGCTCGGCCTGCACATCAACCAACAAAGCAAAAATATGAATTGATTGGAAAATTTTCACATTTATCACCTCATTCTGAGAAGGGCTAGTAGCAACTAATGTAACTTCAAAAATATCAAGGACTGGATACCTAGACCGAGTATGGATCCCCTGAGTAGTATGTTTCCCTTCAACATTATCCCCTATTGGGACAGAAGACTTACCTTGCATCTCAGATTGTTGAGTCATGATCTAAAAAGAAAACACACTAGGATTAGAAAGAACCTTAGACCTTGTAGCTTAAAATAGAATACCAAGAAAGTGAAATATCCTAAAATTCCTTGTAGCCTCTCCCTTATGAGTGTGGTGCGCTACACATCCCTAAAAGAGACTCTACTCAACACGGCTTTGTGAACTTCCAATTGACCATGAACCTAATGCTTTGATACCAACATGACATGAGCCAACCAAGAGCCTTGTTGTAATGGGCATCTCAAGTCCAACCAGGACCAGAGACCACCCCCGATACCCTCCCAACTATCTAGCATATACCCTGAGTCAGATGAATTCCAAACATCTAACAAGATATCATATGATTCCAAAAATCTAGACTTAGGAAAAGGTCCATAACCAAGATCAACCCAAACAAGCCCAACTATCCCAAACCCAACTGATAATAATAACTAAACAAAAACCATAATCCAAAACAAAAATAATAACCAAACCAAGTTCTATAATATAACATAAAAGGGTGGACAATGAGAAATTTAGTCCAATGGTATCAGCCCTAATACAAATGTCAATACTAAGGCTGACACCAATATCGATCCCAACCATATAAACCCTATAGTAGTTCCAAAAAAACCTCTAACCAAAAGAAAACCAATATATGACTTCCAGAATATGGTACATGCCCACAACCATAACAAAAAATAGTATATATAAATAAACCAAAGTCTATAAAAACATCCATGAACATGAAATGGAGACTTCCAAAATATGGAAGCTCAGCACTTTAATCCAGTAGCTGATATCGAATTTGAGCACTAAGTAGGACAAGTAGAATGATCGGTTCCTGCATCACGTGGGGATGCATTCACTCGAGGATGGGTTAGTGGATTAACACTATCATGTAATAAGGATAAGGATAAAATAATGTCATCCAGTGAAACCAAGTAAATCAGCCATATGCATAAAAACCATACATTTATATATATAAGCATGATGGGAAAGGAAATCGGGTTTATCATGCCTTTAATACCATTATCTTGGGTATATGAAACTTTACCATCCTAAAACTACCTACAGGCTATATGGGTCCTATGTAACCCCCTTATAGGCCCCGATAGGAGTAGCCATATGAATCAGAGATACCATAAGAGTAGGGGATTCTCAATTACCCTTTTTTCTGTATTATACATATGTATAGTATACTTGGAGGACTCCCATATACCTCATAGTACCATATATGGCTACTATGACCAACCCCTCATGTCGGCAAACATGAGTTTTCCAATGTCTGTCCATCAAACTTTCACCTTCATGGTTTGTTATCATACCCCACTATTATTTCCCAATTAAAACCATTTCCAACTAACCAAACTATTATTCCACTATTATTTACCAAGGACATAAAAAGTTGTATCATCATACCGACTATAACTTGCAAGAAATGTCCTTAGCTAACTATTTTATGTAAATGGATTCCTATATACCCATAGATTACATTATTGAGTTAATTGGGATAATTTCTATGTACCCCATAAGTATTCCATTATTAAGTCTGCTTGGGGGAATTCCATGAACCCTATAAGAAAGTTTAATTCACCAAATCCATGACCACCAAACCCTACCATTTAAAAATTCCAAGCCACTTAAAACATTTATACCATTTAAGGTTCTATTACCAAACCATACCTTGAAATAGTTCCATTAAACATCTAATAACATAGTAAAAGCATTAGCATAGGCATTTTATCAAATATATTGGGGACATAGTGTTTCCAAACCCAATTCCAATTACCAATTAACCACTCTCATTCAACCAATTATGCAAACCACCATTAAAGCATGTAAAATCTAATTAAAACATGGAAAAACCATAACCAAGCATTTAATACCAAAACTCCAATATATATTTGAATACCCCAAAACCATACAATAATCATGCCATGAAAATATTATCTAAATCATGTCTTTAGTTGGAGCTAACAATGAGGGAAAAGTATATTTCCTTAAATTGAGAAGATAATGGAGAGAAATCACCCAATCAAGCCCCAAATTGATCACCTTAGTGAAACCCTAGCCTTCTTTTACCCAAAAGCCTTAGCGATAATTATAGAGTGATTAAGAGAGTTTTTTAAGTTTTTGATGATCGAATAATAGGTTAAATAACCTTTCAAATGGTTTAGAAGTCATGTGGCCTTAATAGGTTAAGATAAGAAATGTCTAAATTGCCCCCACTTATACTTCATAAAATCTCATCACAAGGTATGACAATATCATACTAGTCGTACCCTCCAATATAAGTGGTACCCAGCACTCGTACCCTAGGCCTCTTTCTTAGACCCAACATTGTGCAACATACGATGTACGTAAACCAAGTCGTACCCAATCCTACGACTAATACCCTTAACTCGTACACCTAGCAGAATAGAATCATAAGAGGTTTGAATACTATCCGCTATACGAGTCCATGGTACGGCTTATACCATAGCTTACGACTCATAGTGAGCCACTCATACTCAAATCCAACTTAAGTCACAAAGTTTGAGATTAAGTAAAGGAAAAACCCAAACCAAATAACCCATATCCAACGATACAACTCATACCAACCCAAGTCATAACCATTCCAGAAATTAATCCAACCCACCATCCAATACTGGTCAGTATACAACCAAGGCATACTACTCGTACCCCTAAATACGATCGATAACCACTAGTCATATGTTGTCTAGAGCCTAAAAATTTGGAAAATTTTCTAAGGGTTCCAATCCCAGGGTGTTTCAAGTGTATTGCCTTGTGTTGTGCCTATTTTGTTCATGATGACGAAAGATGGATATATGCGGATGTGTATTAAATATTAGTAGTTAAAAAATGTGATGATTAAGAATAATTATCCTCTTTCTCATATTAATGATTTGTTAAATAAGCTTCAGAGGGATGCAGTACTTTTGAAGATTAATTTGAGGTCTGGGTATCACAAATTAAGAATTAGAGCTTTGAATATTTCAAAGATATCTTTTTGGACTCAATATAGTCATTATAAGTTCTTGGTCATGTCCTTTTGGTTGACCAATGCCCCAGCCACATTCATCGAGTTGATGAACTAGTGTTTCGATTATATCTCGAATCTTTTGTTATTATATTTATAGAAGATATCTTGGTTTAATCCAAGAGTAGGGACAATCATGAGGAGCATTTGCGGATTGTATTTCAAAGATTGAGGGATGATAAATTATATGCTAAATTCTCCAAGTGTGAGTTTTTGTTGGAGTTTATTTCTTTTTTAGGTCTTATGGTGACTAAGGAGGGTATTATGGTTGATCCATCTAAGATTGCAGCAATTTGTGATTGGTCTAGGCCTATTTCACCCATCGAGATTCTGACTTTTATTAGTTTGGTAGGTTATTATCGATATTTTGTTAAGGGTTTTTAATTTATTGTAGCTCCATTGACCAAGTTGTTGCAGAAGAAGGTTTCCTTTCAGTGGTCCGATGCTTATGAGGCAAGCTTCCAAAAGCTTAAGAATATGTTGAATTTAGCTCTTATATTGACTTTCCTAAGGAGGACGTGGGAATTATCATATTTTATGATACTTTAGGTGTTGAGCTAGGGTTTGTATCATGCAGGAGGTTAAGGTGATTGCATATACATCTCATCAGTTGAAGCCCCATGAGAGAAATTATCCAACCCATGATTTGGAGTTATGTGCAGTCATTTTTTCTTTAAATTTTTGGAGGCACTACTTGTATAGAGTCAACTGTGAGATTTTCTCGGATCATCATAGCCTTAAGTACTTCTTCACCTAGTGAGATCTTAATATAAGGAAGCGTTGTTGGCTTGAGTTTTTTAAGGATTATAACTTGACTATTCTTTATCATCCAGGCAAAGATAATATGGTTGTAGATGCATTGAGCCAAAAGTCAACCAGCATAGGTAGCTTGGTAAATCTTTTGGCCCAGGAGAGGCCTTTGGCCTTAGAGGTTTATTATTTATCTAACCAGATGGTTAGGCTTGATATTTATACACCTATATGTGTTTTGGCTTTTGTGGAGGCTAGGTCTTCTTTGATGGAGCAGATTCAAGCTTAGTAGTTTGATGATGTTGGATTGAGATTGATTTAGGATAAGAAGTTGTATAATGAGGCTAAGTAAGACTCACTTAATTCTAATGGTGTTTTGAGAATTGAAGGCCGAGTTTATGTACCAAGAGTGGGTGATTGGATTAGATAGATTTTTTAGGAGGCCCATTGTTCCAAGTACTCCATCCATTCAAGAGTGACTAAGATGTATCATGACTTAGGAAAGCATTACTGGTAGGGTGGTATAAGAAAGGATGTAGTGGATTTTATAGCAGGTGAAAACCAAGCATCTAAGGCCTGGTGTTTACTTCAAAGATTACCCATTCTTGAGTGAATATGGAAATGGATCACTATAGATATTATTATCAGATTGCCTAGCACTTCCAATGGATCTCATAGTGTTTGGTTCATCATGGATCGATTGACTAATTCTTTATATTTTATTCTCTTTCAGTGCTGAGAGGCTAGCCCGTATCTACATTTAGGATATTATGCAACTACATGGTGTGTCAGTGTCTATCATTCTAGATTGGGGTTCAGTATTCACTTCTCATTGATGGAAAACTTTTCAGGATGAGTTTGGTACTCGGGTTGACCTTAGCACAGCATTTCACCCTAAACTAATGGTTAGTCAGAGCGTACTATCTAAGATTTAGATGATATGCTTCATATTTGTGTGATGGATTTTGATGGTCAGTGAGAGCAGCATTTATCTTGGCGGAGTTTAAGTATAATAATAGCTTCTATTATAGTATCAATATGGCTCCTTTTAAGTCTTTGTATGGTAGGCATTGTCGCTCTTCGGTGGGTTGGTTTGATGTTTTTGGGGTGAGACCTCAAGGTATGGACTTGCTTTATGAGTCTTTGGATAGAGTTTGAATTATTCTAGATAGTCTTTGCGTTGCTCAGGGTAGGATGAAGTGTTATAGAGATGGTACATTTCATGCCTTAAGTTTTAGTGTTGGTGATCATGTTTTATTTGACTTTCACACATAAAGGGTATGATGAGGTTTGGGAAGAGGAGCAAGCTTAGCCCCAGGTATATTGGCCCATTTGAGATTCTTCAAATTGTTGGTGATTTGGCTTATGAGTTAGATTTCCCCCTATATGTATCAGTCATTCACCTAATTTTCATGTTTCTATGTTTCTCCATTACATTGTGGATGAGTCTCATGCCATTCGTTGGGAGTCATTTTAGTTAGATAAGAGGTTTTCTTTTGTTAAGGAGCCGGTCTCCATATTGGCTAGGGATGTTAGCTGTTGCATTCTAGAGTTATCCCTATAGTTAAGGTCTAGAGATGACATCGATCTGTAGATGAGGATACTTGGGAGGTCAAGTCTGATATGCGTAGTTTTTATCCCCAGCTCTTTATTGATTCAGGTATTTCTTTTATCTCTAGTTCAAGGACGAACTAGATTCTTAGTGGTGGATGATGTAACGACCTAAACTTTGATGAAATATGTGAAATGTGTATTTTTGTGTGATTTGACTATTTTACCTATCCTCATAATTGCATTATGGTATTTTTGGGGTATGGGGATGATTGGCACAGTTCCTGATGCATTTTGGTGTCATTTATGCGATTTTGTGGTTTTTGGTGGCTTTGAGAGCCTTATAGTTGTCTTTAGACATTATCTTTTGATCCGTGTTATGGACGACAAAAAAGACTGTGCCAGCAGATCTGGAATGTCAATTTTAGGATAGTAACATAATTGGTGTTTTTTTATGGTTTTTAAATCTCATTTCGACCCTCAATTTGGAAAGTTCTGATTTTGGGCGGTCAACTTTATGAAAATGATGTTTTTTTGAAATTCTGATATCTCCATTGAGCCCGGAGCATTGAATTTGATAGTGTAGAATATTCTTTTGCATTTATTGGATTAAAGACGAATCTCGAGGGGCCTATGAAGGCTCAGATTGAACTAAGTCCCCATTTGGTGCACCCGCGATCGCTGAGCTATTGCTGAGATTGTGATATGGCGTTCAGGGTAAGTGTTACGATCGTCACCCTGGTCCGTAATCATGATTCCCTTGATAGTCAAGGTACTACAATCGCGAGCCATGGTCCACGATCGTGATGCCTCTGTATATAAATACATGGTTTTTGCCATTTTCACCATTTTTAAGACTTGGAGCTCAGGGTTTCACAATTTTGAGCTATTTTTTCCACTTGTAAGATTGTATAAGCTCCAATACACTTAGTTCGATTAATTTCTTCAATCTTCAACATTAAATTCTTGTTTTAAACATAGATTTAAGTATGGAATTTGGAGATTTTGGCCCATAAGGCCTAAAAATGGTATTTCTCAAATTTTAACCCCAATTTCACTCATTTTTCACTTGAATGAGTTTCTAATCCAATAATTATCCATTTTCCCTCAATTTCATCTTCAAAACAACTTCAATTCTTGATTACTACATGGATTGCAAGGATTTAACCTGTAAAGTTTGAAAATAATTTTTCTTCGATTTGGACCTCGTTCTTAACTCATTTTCGCTTGGATTTTCAGATTTAGACTCCTAAAAATATGATGAACATGTTTATGAAATAAAATTATGATTTTGCCATTCTTTTTTGAAAATCTATTTCGGGGGTCCATTTTGATCCAAACTGAAAAATTGGCAATAAGTGTATTGTTGGTTTTTTTTTAGGCATAAATTTTATATTTTGATGTTTTAATTTATTTCGGGTCTCTTCATGAGGAGTAAGATTGTGGATTGTAGTCTTATCTTTCATTTTTTGGCCTTCGAGGTAGGTTATGGCTTAACTTCTTTCAGACTAGGTTGGGTATTAATACTGAAACAAAATGCATGTTAAGGCTGTTGGAACTAATCATGAAAAATGGCTATCTTATTTTGTTGTCCCTATATGGGGGCCTATATGTGATGTTATCTGATAGTTTTGGAACATTATATGTTATCTCTAACTGTGTGGGGTCCTATGTGATATTGATAGCCTTGTATACGTGTTGATAATTGTATCTTTACCAATTGTGTGATATGATGTATTCATGCTCTATTGTCATATGAATTTTGTTGGATTTCATGGATAGTTGGAAATAATCAGTGGATATTTTGTTCATGTGAGGTTGATGACATCCAAGCAACACCTCCTTTTAGATGATGATACGGTCTCTGTCAAGATATAGTAATCCAACTAAGGTTGGGGTTAAGTCCCAAAGGAACACGTGGCTTAGTAGACTCAATAGTTGTAGTCAATGGAAAGAACTAGAAAAGTAAATGGGGTATTTATTTCTAGTAATCTCGAGCAAAGAAGAGTATTAACTTGGTTGAAATTAGTCGTAAGTGAACACTAGGATTGTGTTCCCTCGGGCTTCTCAACTCTATAGACTTATCATGTGTTTTGAACGAATCTGATACCTTGCATGTAGAATCAATAAGTTATGTACCTTCTACAGTTTTTTGGACGAGTAGAAGGATTTCACCCTTTACCTTTTGAGTCTTAGGGTGTCACACTAATAACCCTTATCTGATCCCAGTTAACAATTACCTTTTGAGTCTCTAGTTATTTGATGAAACCTAACCATCTTTCATATATAGAACCTAGAATCGTGGATCGATAGTTAAACTCCAAATTACGGTTGTCATTTTCTTTTCCTAGTCACTACTCCTCTTTTGGAGTAAGTAGCAATATCTAGGCGAGATCTTAATGTGTGCACCTATTAAGAAATCAATCCTAACAAAGATAAAGCAATACATGTCATTGGTATTGGTTCAGATCAGCAATCGCTCCTCCCTACTTCGTCAATTTGCCAAGGGTTCCATAACCTTAGATATCGGTTTTAGCCTTTCTAGATTTTAAAGAAATCAATAACATTCATAATAGAAAGCATATATGAAATCACAATGATAAGATGTATAAAAACCTACAACTTTAACGGAATGAATCAATCAAAGTCTATACAAGAGAATCCAAAGATCAAAGATGGATCTTGGAATCAAAATATGTTTTTGAGTATCAAAAGTGTGTAACTCCTACTAAAAAGTACATAATAGGTATTTATAGTACATGAGAAAACCCTAAAACCAAAGCCTAAAAGAAATAGGAAAAGACCAGGTCCCACCTGCTCACTGTACTTGCGATCTGGCACAGGCACAAGTAGTACCTAAGGTCTAGAATAGGGCACAAGTGTAGACCATAGGTTGTGCATGGACAAAGTCCTGCAAGTCATCTCTCAAAATTTTGGATTTCTAGCACCTACTTTGACTACATGCGGTCCGTAGGTCTATATGCGGTCCGTAGGTTGACTTAGCAGGTGTCCGGACTTAGTTTTTCTACTCTTCTTCAACTCTCGAACATCAATTGATCATGATCAAGCCAAAAAAACATTCCGAACATCCATAATCGCTCCAAAAGTAGCCAAAAACACCTTTTTCATGAACTTAGCATCCAAAACATGGTTTCCTGCAAAACATACCCAAAATGGATCATATCTAATAAAAAAGCCTCAAAAACTTGCATATTTTCCTTGTTTTTAAGTGTCGAAAGTTCTATATTTCTATAGCACATCAACACCCTCAACTTAGAATATTTGCATGTCCTCGGGCAAAAAAAAACATAGTAAAACAAAAACAATGCTTAACTCGGAGAATCTAAGCTATTCAAGGCTGTCAGACAACACTTAAAACACAACATCCCCCTCCAATCTCAACTTCCAAAACCAATTGTTTATGAACATGAAGCACAACAGTGTGACACAATGGGATCAAGGTATGGCAATTACATTAGCAACAGATAATCACTCATATATAAATATTAAACTACTTGAATAAGCAAACATCTAGCATATGACTCAAGTGCCCTCACAACAAAGATGTCTAACTTACTCATATGAAATAATGCATGTCAATGCAAGGAAAGTCAAGAGACACTTACACTCAGCAAAGAAGTTCCAATCAATTCATGTCAAATACCATAAGTTTGCCCTTATTTTCTTTACCTTAGCATTCGAATAGTCAAGTTAGGATGACTATAGGACTTTTCGCAACTTTTAATGTAGGCTTGGGGGATGGTATGGTACATATGGAAATTTAAAGTGACTAAGTCTTCTTGGAACTACACTAACTTTGGGGTCTCACTTACTAACCAAATTCTTTTTTATTCCACCCTTATTTCTCCCTTTTATTCTTTTTTTCTCTTTTTCACAAATTTTCCTTTTCTTTTTTTTTTCTACCACCCCCAGCTCTACTAACTTTTTCTTCTTATTTTACCTTTATTCATACCCATTTTAACTATGCAACTCTATGACAGTCACCCTCAACTTAAAAATTTTGCCTGTGTTGTGGTGCACAATATCCAATAAGGATCTAGGCCAAAACAAGTATATTGTCATACAAATGGGAAGATGAATGGTGAAAACAAAAAAATAGGATTACAAGGCTCAAAGCAGGGATCAAGGGATATAATTCACACATGGAAGGTTATTTAGGCTAAAAGTGGACTAAAAATCAAAAACGCCCTATGATCCTTTCCAAACCAACTATCATTCAACCTAGGAAAGACTAACCAGGAAGGTTTACAAAGGAAACTGGGTAGTATCTCACTCAGACATAGCACATAGTTAATATCACCAACTACTACCTATCCAGTTCATATAATTGTTAAAATGATTATCATGTCCCTAATATTAATGCCATAACACGATCCACAAAGTTCATACATATATACATCAACACAGCGCTAAAAACTCAAAATTTATGAGAGGTATCAAAAATTAATCAAAACATGACTACTGCACTAAATACTTAAAAAATCTCCTAATTATACAAAAACACAATACGAATAAAAACACAATACGACACAAAATTATCCTAGATATGTCGGTTCTATAACCATACCATGGCCGATAGGAAAAGAAGCAAAACAAAAACCTGTGATGGGTTGGTATGCCCACCCCTAATTAAAAAATGCACACTATCCTCAATGTACTAAAATAAAGCAAAACATAGGGAATTGAGAACATACCTGGGATGCACTAGGCGCCTGAGTCAGGAGCATTACCTGATGGGGGCATATTAACTAGTGAAGGCGGTGGTGGTGGCGGTGCACTACTAATGGATACACCCTCTACTATAGATATACACCTCTGCCTATCAATGAATACAATCTCTAAATAATTATGCCTAGCTTTTTTAATGGACTCCTCATCTGTCATATCAAGATCTTGTAAGTCATCTAAGTGATCTCTCTTGGTCATAAATGTTGGGACCTCATCATTATATTCTAGAAAGAAATCAAAGTATGTCATTACGCACAGAGGTATATATGTACCACAGGGGATATAATCGAGGGAGTAGCTGCTACACGGCACTCTATAAGAGAGCGTACCTCTGCTCATAGGATATCAAAATCCTCTCTCATTTTAACTAGGTTTGACGCACCTGTATCTGTATATCGAGATGTAACCTATCTCACTACCTCAGCAATACTCATCTAAAAATAAACACACAACTCTGACAATGCGGCTCTCTAAGAAACCTCTTATCTAGCCTCAGCCTGCTCAAATCTAGTCCTAACCCCTAATCTCATCTTCTTGAAGAAGGTAGTCATCTCGACCTCGATAACCTTCAACCAAAAAGTTGTGGCCCTATGGGTTTTCACTAAGATCTTTAAAAACTCACTAGATAAATTAATCATAACTATCACATGAGCTATAGTGGATGGGTGAGCAGGCTCTGTAGATGCACCAACCGGCTCTAAGGTTGAAGTTATGGCTGAATAAGAAGTAGCCTATTTCCCCTCACCCTATGTACTCAAATTAAGAAAATCTCTTTGCTTCCCTATAGTCATGTTAATACCAACACCTGCATCATCTGTATATGCCTCATCAAGATTTTTGGAAACTGCTGAGCCCTCATACTAGCCCTGTGGCACTGTTTCCCATTGTCTCAATCTCCTAGAAGTACCTGAAGGTGATAGACCTTCATAGTTATCTTCTGGGTAGCTACAGTCATAGGTATCCACTCATCAATGCTGGTAACTTAGGCACTTTGTCCTTATCACATAGACTCTGGATCATGCAAGGAAACGACATATTAGTCAGCTCACCAAAGGCCCTGTCATGTAACTCATGCCTTATAAGAGCAGCAAAATCAATATAATAACTGACCATCAGACAGGCAACCAGTGTTTCTCCCTTCTATGTCAATGAATTATCCAAAGTAGTGGGTATCAGTCTACATCTAATCAGCAACCACCAAAACTTGGCCTTTAAAGTCAAAAGGCCCTTCTTGATCATATCTTGCCCCTGATCCATGGGGTTGCATCACCCAGTGGTGAAATTTTCCTGGCTATCCAGCTATCCATCTCAACCCTCTCTATACGGTGCTTAGCATCTCGTATAATATGTCAATCTTGTATGATCCTCAGTCTATGGTCGCACTCAAATATATATACAGGAGTGATATAATCTAGACCAAAGATAACTTTGTGGATAGTATTTATCGATATGTCAACTTTGAACCCTTTAATGAGTTTGTGATCAAGTTATGGATGCCATAAAAATCTGATAGTCTGGATGGTAGTGCATAAGAAGGACTACAATTGCTCTGTAGGATGCATAAAACTCTTGTACCACAATCAGGATGTAGGAATCGAGTGGTCTAGTCATCCACTCTAGCTGATATCTATCAAATATTTCCAGGAGCTTTGGTACTCATTTTTCCCCAATAATTTGATGTAGCACTCCTTATAAATACATCTAGTAGGCCTACCTAGCTCCCAAACACAATTGTCCTGCTTAAATATATGTGGTATCCCTTCCACACACAACCTTAGATATCCCTCCTCAGGAGATGCATCTAGGGAATTTGTGGGTGTGGGTCTCTACTATACTGAAGTATCATGGAAAGGCTACTCGGTACCCTCATCAGACCGGGGTACCTCTATTTGCTTTACATGATTAGAGGTACCCTCTTAATACTAGGGCACCGTAGATAACTACTATTTCTCAACCTCATTAGATTAATACTAGGACCCCTACTCAGACTAGGGGTCCTGAACAAAAACCTGTGGAGTAGCCTCAGACTTTGTCACCTTATCATCATCATTATCAGGTGGAGAAATATGTGGGGGTAATATCTGTGTAAACTTTATCCTGGGTCGATCGATAGCTGACTGAGCAGCCTAGCGAGTCTTTCCTCTTATGACTCTGTGCATTACCCCAGTGAGAGTCTCTCTACGTTGTTGTCTCGAATACTACTTTACTGATCCACTAAGATAAGAAGAATTTGCTCGGCTCCTTGAGGTACTATCCTTTGTCTTTTTTACTACTTTAGGTGGCATCTGTACATAGAAATCAATAAATATAGAAATTTTTACCATATTTAGGGTAAGGTCCAAAAGCTAAAAACCTACAAAAAGACAAAAACAAAAAAAAATATGAACACTAAAATAGTGGGTAGCCTCCCAGCGCTTGATTTAACATCACGGTACAGTGTGGTAATGTTGTTCACTCAGACTTCACCAACAAGCCCATGGGTTTCCTCTCATGCAGCGCTTGATTTAACATTGTGGGATAATGTAGGTATCTGTATGATTCAAAATTCATCAAGATACCCATAGGAGTATCCTCTAGGGTCATCAATACAATCAATCACCAACACTAATCTTATGTCAGTTGGCTTCTTTATTGACTCTTTAATGTTGAATGTCACCACCTCACCGTTAACTCAGAATTTTAGCTCACCTTTTTCTATATCAATCATAGCTTAGTCTGTGGCCGATTTTCCCAATATAATAAATATCTCGATGTCAACCTCACTATCTAAGATGTCAAAGTTAGCTGAAAAGATAAAGTTAGCCACCCTTATGATCATATTAAATGAGATTCCCATAGGCTTCTTCACTGTGCAGTCAGCTATTAATAGCCACATCAAAGTCAGTTCTAGAAGGTTCAAGCCCAATTACTTGAATACAGCCAACAACATCAAATTAATGATGGCCCCTAAATTACATAAGGCTCGGGAAAATTGAGATGATCTAATAGGGCATGGTATAGAGAATGCTCTGAGATCACCCTTTTTCTGCGCCAAGGACCTAGTCGTGACTGCACTGCAGTGGTGCACACCATCAACATCATTAAACATTATTCATTTCTTTCTTGTGACCAACTATTTTATGAACCTAGAGTATCCAAGCATCTGCTCTAATTCCTCAAGAAGAGGTGTGTTCAAACTTAATTCTCTCAGCATCTCAATAAATTGCTTAAACTTACCTTCCTCTTTCTTTTGCCTTATTTGGTAAGGAAAGGGTGGGGGTGGTCTCGGGATATTTCTGACTTTTTACTCAATGACTGGGCCCTTACCTTTATCTTCAGCAACATACCTTTATCAGCGGTTACCTTCTCAAACTCAACAGCAGGTGTCTCATCATCAATAGTTTCAATAGAAGGTTGTGGGAGATCCACAGTAGTTATACTACTCCTCGTGGTAAAAGCAAGTATATGACTATCATTTCTCTAATTTTGCATTGTGTTATTTGGAAGGGTACCTGGATGCCTCTAGTTCAGAGTTACTAATATCTTCCTAGACAGGTGCTTCAACTACCTGATAGGAATGGCATATGACTTACCTTCTGGGTCAACCCTAAAATATCAACCTTTATCTCCTTAAGGTTGGTCTCCTAACTTCTTGACCCTTCAACAGCTTATCCAACATCTTTTCCATTCTAGAATCTGCATCATATTTACCCAGTGGAATGTACTTATGTCTCTTCTCTTTGTAGTCATCCTTCTTTCTCCATTCACCATCTCGCTCTCTGATATGGTCTATGTACCTATCATAGTAGTTCCGACCTTGGTTCTTTTTTTCTTGGGCTCGGAAACCTGCCATCTGATAATCCAGATAATTAGCTTTCTCTTCCAATTCTAACTTGTATGCTTTAGAAACTGACCCCCCTGCTGATACTGCATTCACTTTCTCAAACATTCCTACTGCAAACTGCTTTGCTAGCACCCTTAAATCAATCCTTAGTAATGTAATTTCTTATGCTACTATATCATCATTTGCTCTTTGGTTGTAGGAGGCACCAATAGAATAAGTACCAGATCTCCTCTCATCCTCATGAGCTTTCCACCCTCAATTAGTGAGTGAAATCTAATCTAACATCTTCAACATTGTCTCCTGCCTCCTAATGTAGTCTCATAAAAGCTCTTCCAGAGATAGTGTTTATCATGTCTCTAGAACTAATGGTCAGGGATCTACAGAATATCTTTGATAAGCTTATCCCTGACAACTGATAATTTGGCACCATTCTCAGCATCTTCTTAAACCTAAATCAAGCCTTGTCAATGGACTCTGACTGCAGCTGCCTGAAATTATAGATCTTGTGCTTGATTTGCAACATCCTTGAAGGAGGATAAACATTTTTAAGAATTGTCTATACAACTCATTCTAAGTCATGATAGAGCCTCTTGGAAATTTCCCTAACCATAAATATGTTTCTCCTATAAGTGAAAAGGGAAAAGCCTCAGTCTAAGTGCTTCCTGATCTACCGCTGGAATGGTATACGAGGTGCAGATCCCAAGAAAATTTTAAGGTGTAAATTTGTATCAAATATAGACAATCCTGAAAGAACACTCTTCAAATATAGAAGTTGGATCATGATATTTGTGATGTTAAATTTGATGCTAGGGGGCAAAGAAGGAGGTACTATGACTCCAGTCTCGGTCAATTCAACATATCCCAGATCTTCTTCATCACAGATATGGTTGCATGTACTGACATAGTGGGATTACTTGAACATGGGCACCTCTAACTCTATTCTAGTTTCCACCTAATACTTCTTCGCGGTTTGTTGCTTGTCTCTGCTAAGCAAGCTCTGCCTCTCTATCTACCCTATGCACTACTTTTGTTGCCCTCTTCTCTACTTTAGCTTGAGAAATAATCTCACTGGTCTGATGATCAGCAATATCCTACACTCTTTCTGGAGGTAGGGGAGGTAAACGTCACAAACCCCTTTAGGATTATCAACTCTTTTCTGCTCAAAAATCCTATCCAATGTTTGAAGGATCTTCTTTGAAGGACTTTCATTCAGCTCTTTACCATTCCTCAAAGTTATTACCGTTACTTGTTTAGGAGGTTCATTAACACTTGTGAAATCACCTTGAGGCCTAGTGTTTTGGGTCCGCTGCAATTTCCTCAACTAATTTGTTGATTTTTGAATTCAGCATCCATTTGTTCTTAGATTTCTATGGTCTTCTTTAACATGTCCTCTATGTTACTGGCCTGTGTGTTTTGTTGCTACTGATGAAATTATTGTTGTTAGTTGTTGTTCCAAGACTGATTTGGTGTCTAATTCTATTACTTTTGGTTTTAGGCATTTCCATAATTTGTCCTTTGAGTATTACCCACAAACATGACTAACTTAGGATTTGCACCACACATAGTTTCAGAGCAACCACTGTTGCCACAAACCGCATACCAACTTATGGTCTGCTGCACTGGATTCACTTGAGCCAGAGCTTAATTCACACTTAATTTTCTTAATTGGATAATTATTTAATTCTGTATTACTGATAGTTAAACGGCCAAGGTTGTAAAGTTTTCAAATTCGATCATACATACAGTCTTTTTCATTGAGCCTCTTGAGGCATCACCATGTCAATATGGATTTCCCTATGCAATCCGGCTCAAAAAAGTATATAGCTCATCATATGTTTTTTCCAATGCTTGACCACCTGTAGCTTAATCTAGCAAAATTTTGTGTTATGGTCAAGTGCTTTAACAAATGTGTGAGCTAGTACCTCATTAGAATACTGATGATGTGTATAGTTCCAAATAAGAGCTTTGAACCTCTCCCATGCATGATACAGGTTTTTATCTGGTCTTTGTTTGAAGTTTAAAATCTCACTGCGAAGTCTCGCACTCTTTCCATATTGAAAAATGCGGATAAGGAACTTCTGAGCTAAGTCATCCTAAGTTGCGATTAAACTATTTAGCTCAGCGTTCAACCACTTATTCGCTTCCCTCAATAGTGAAAAGGGAAAATTTTCAACCTCACATAGTCAGTTAGCACACCTGTAGGGATGAATATGTCACTAATATCTAAAAATTTTGCAAGTGGAATTGTGGATCTTTATGCAAAAGCTCGGTAAACTATCTACTATTGATCAAAAGTTGAACCATGTGCTGTTTCAGCTTGAATCTACCTCCAAACATCAATTTTTGATTAGGAGAGGTCAATTTTTTTGTAAGTAGGATTGCCACTTCATGAACTGTCCTGCGGGCTAGTAGTTCCTTAGCCATGGGGGGAGGAATATCTTGTTCATCATTGATTTATGGGATGCGGCAGAGAAGGACTAATTTTCTCCTCCTTTGGTATAAGTGTTGTTCAGATTTAGGGTCATGTTTAACCAACTCTTTATCCCTTTCTAGCTTACTATTTTGTTAACCTATTTCCTACAAAGTCAAAACTAAGACCAAGTGAAAAGCACCAACGAAATCCAAAAATTAAAACTATAACTAGAGTAGTTTCAACAAGTCCCCGGCAACAGCGCCAAAAACTTGTTACGCCTAAGCGCACGCAAGTGATACTAATCTAACCAAGTAATAGAGTGGCCTTAAATAACATTGAATATCAATCCCTTAGATACTTATGTTGACAGCTATCCAATTCTAGTTCACTGTTGAGATTAATTTAGTCCAAATGTTGCCAAAAGAATTTGAGAGTTTTAAACTGAAAGTAAAGTAAACAATCCAGTAAAGTAAAGTTCTTGGACAATCAATTAGGATAAACGCAGGGTTAAGGCTCCAAGAACAATATACTATTCTATTAAACTTCATTTATTAGGTTACTTATCTTTGTTATTGATTCACAGGGTTGATATTATGATCATCGTCCCTCAAGCCTCTAATCACCTATCTAACTTAGACCCACAACTACATCGTTGAGCGGAGATGTGAGAGCTAATATAAAAGCATTTATATTTCATCTCATAAGGAACCAAATATAGAACATAGGTATATTCTATCCTAAGTGAAAATTACAACTTTGTTTTGTAGAAGATTACTCTATTCATCCCCACGTATTATCTTCTTGTTCCTCCTCTCGGGATCATAAGTTGATTATGGATGTATTATAAGGGTAAATAATCCTTAAAATAGTGATAAAAAGGATAAATAAACAACCAAATATTATAAAAAAAATCAAATCCAAAGTAATTCATACCAATAGTATTCATGTTCTTGGCCTTAACGCTGGAAAGGGGGCTTTCAGCCGCTCAAGGACATAACCATAATCATGATAGATGAATACATGATAAAATCCATAAAAAAATACATTAAATAAATAAAAACCCTAATTAAAGTTTTTTCTAAACTACCTCTAAGTTTCCAGGTCGTCCAAGGTGTTTAGCATCATGTACAAGTGTCTTATTTATAGGAGGACAAAACTAGCCAAAAATGGCATGCCTCCGCATTGTGCCTCTTATCGCGGTACCTGGTATGTGATACATGCCATAATCATGGATACTCACTATTTTTGGTACCTCAGGAACCCCCCAGGGTGTATCACACTCCCTATGGTAGTGTCTTGGGTCAGTAATGCGCCAAGGACTCCCAAAGTGTCATTTTTACGTCAAGACTTGTCCCGTGCTATTGTCCATCCATTCCAAGGACTCCCAAAATTTAAAATTGATTTAAAGCTTGTTTATAATCCATATATCATCATAATAATCTCACTAATCATTCTATATCATCAAATACCACGAATTAGAGCTCAAAACAACACAACATCCACGATGGTGAGCTAGAAACTTAAGCTAAGAATAGAGTTTTGTCCTTTTGATCTTTAACTTAGTTTGTATTATTGGACTGATTTAATTGATATTCAAACACTATAAACAAGTTTCATACACATAATTTCTCAATAATACCATTAGGAACTCATTACATACACTAGAGTCCATCGGGATCAACTAGAACAACATATAACTCAAGCTAGTAACACTAGCTTTCTCGTCTTAACTATAAGTGACCAATTTTGAATCCAAACTTTTTTGAAATACACCTTAAACATTGTAATAATGTATTTTAACACATATGCTCAATTACATCATTAATCACATAATAATTTCTCAAAATAAAGTTAAATAAGCCTAAATAACAACACTGAGGTGCACAAATTCACCTCAGATCATCAGGACTCTTGGAACTTGGGGCAAGGGAATCAAGGATGGAATTATTATGGGTATATGTATAGGGATCATAGTAGATATAGATAGATGGTGATTGGAGGAAAAATGATGACTATAAGGAGATGAGTAGTGCGTATATTCCACTAGGGAACTATGATATTGATTCGAGGATGGAAGCTTTGTTTATTAAGCTGGTTAAGGGTTTAGAGATTCAAGAGAGTTTCCTTAAGGATGATAAGGAATATATTTTAGGAAATCAAAAGGTATAACTATATGATATTGTGATTAAGCAGCTTGAGCACCAGTTTGGTCAGATGTCGGCTATGTAGAATCCAAAAAATGATGGTCACTATTTGGACATTACCACTCGGAGTGGAAAGGCTACTATTAATCCTCCTATGCTGGTAATCAATGAGGTAAGGAATGATACTATTGATCTTGATAATACACCTAAAGCTGAAATTGAGAAATCTGTTACTGATACTGAGACATCATGGTAACCGAAAGGTATTGATAAAAGATTTTAAATTAATAAAGGGATGGATAAGGAGATCGATCCAATTTTAAAGACCATTCTATGACCTCCCCCACCTTTTTGTCAATGATTAAAGAAGAAGCATGAATAATGAAGATATCAAAAATTTATGTCTATGTTGAAGAAATTGTCTGTGAATATCCCTCTTGTTGAAGAATTGGAACTGATACCCGATTATGAAAAGTTCATAAAGGACTTAATGACGAAGAATTAGATGGTGATTTTTGAGCCTGCTGATAAATATACCATTGCAGTGTTATTGTTTCTCGATCCTTAGTTAAGAAGAAAGAAGACCTAGGAGCTTTCACTATTCCTTACACTATTGGGTCTCTAAATTTTACACGATCACTTTGTGACATGAGATCTAGCATAAATTTGATGCTTCTAATGGTCTAGGAGTAGTTGGGGTTGGGGACACCTAAACCAACATCGATGAGAGTATTAATGGCCGACCAGACTGCAAAGAAACCAATTGGTATTTTATGTGGTGTTTTAGTGAAGGTAGCCTCCTTCATATTCCCAGTTGATTTTGTGATTCTTGACTATGAGGTGAATTTTTATATTTTTATTATCTTAGGAAGGTCATTCCTAGCCACGGGTAGGGAATAAGTTTACGTGGAGATGGGATATATAAAATTCAGGCTAACGACAAATAGCTTACTTTTAGTATGGGTCGATCAATACGGTAGACAAAAGATATGAGAATGGTATCTGTGATAGATACTGTTTATAAAGATGCATTGACTGCACCTATTTAGAAGCGACTTAGTATAGAGGAGTTAGTGGCGGTGATCATAAACTTAAAAGTGATGGCATTGATGAGTATGACGAGATGGTGAGTGCTCGTATTGATAGAAGATCTTACACTTATGTGCCAAAAATTTTTGATTTGGACTTGAATAATAGAGAGACTCTACTATCCTGGCCATCTATTGAGGAGCCACCATTCTTGGAATTAAAGGCCCTCCCTTCTCACTTGAATTATGCAGTTTTTGGGGGTACAACAATACTTGTCAGTTATTATTGCAACCTATTTAGTTAATACACAGGTTGAGGCTTTGATCTCAATATTTCATAGGTTTAAAAGGGCCATTGGTTAGACCATTGCATTATTATTAGGATGTCACTTGGAATTTATACTCATAAAATTCAGTTGGAACCAAAGTGTGTACCTAGCATTGATCATTAGCTTTGTCTTAATCCAGCTATAAAAGAGGTGGTGAAGAAGAAGATCATCAAATGGTTTAGGGTTAGGTATAGTTTACCCTATTATTGACAATATATAGGTAATTCCAATTTAGTATATGCCTAAAAGGGGTGGGATCTCTATGGTCCCAAATGAAAATAATAAGTTAGTACCCATGAGACCAATTATGGTATGGAGAGTTTGTATGTATTATTAGAAGTTGAATATTCCATTCATGGATTATATTAGACCGTATTGCAGGCAGATGATGGTATTACTTTCTTGATGGTTATTCAGGGTATAATAAAATTTCTATTGCCCTTAAATACCAAGAGAAAACCACTTTCACATGTCCATATGGTACGTTCGCATTCAAGAGGATGTCATTTAAACTTTGTAATGCTCTCAATACCTTTCACCGTTGTATGATATTTTTTTTTTATATGGTAAAGGATACAATAAAGGTCTTCATGGATGATTTCTTAATCACAGGTGATTCTTTTGATAACTATTTTTACTATTTGGCTAATGCACTTCAAATATGTAAGGATTGAAACTTGATGTTTAATTGGGAGAAGCGTCACTTTATAGTAAAGAGGGCATAGCCTTGGGGAACAAGATTTTAAAGAAGGCTATAGAGGTTAACCATGCAAAGATTGAGGTGATTGAAAAACTGCCTCCACCTATTTTTGTTAAAGGTATTTGGAGTTTCTTGGGTCATGCAAGGTTCTATAGGTAGTTAATCAAGGAATTCTCCAAAGTAGCAAATTCTTTTTTCAAGTTATTGGAGAAGAAGGGAAAGTTTGTGTTTGATGATGTTTGTCTCAAGGCCTTTGAGTACCTGAAAAAGAAATTGATTTCTGCTCCATCATTGCGCCTCCAGACTGGTCTCTTATATTTAAGATTATGTACGATGCTAGTGAAGTGGCCCTACAAGTTGTCCTAGGCCAAAGACATAAGGAAATACTTTATCTCATATACTATGCCAGCAAAACGCTCAACCCCACACAGGAAAATTATATTCTTGAGGCCTGTCACTCTTCTCTAATTAGGGGTCACCATGGTGTCACTTACACGTCCTATAATATCATGCAATATGGCTACTATTGGCAGATCATTTACAAAGATGCACATAATTATGCATGTTTTGGTGACTAATGCTAGTGTCAAGAAAATATCTCATGGAAGAATGAGCTCTCCATGAAACATATTCTTGAGCTTGAGTTGTTTGATATGTGGGGTATTGATTTCACGAGCTCATTTGTGAGTTTGTACAGTATGAAGTATATATTGGTGGCTGTTGACTATGTTTCTAAATAAGTGGAAGAGATTGCTCTTCCCAATAATGAGGGGCACAGTGTCATGATATTTTTGAAGAAGAACATATTCTCGAGGTTTAGTACTCCACATGTTATTATAACTGATGGTGGGTCTTATTTTTGTAATCCTCTATTTAAATCACTGCTTGAGAAGTATGGTGTGAAACATAAGGTGGCCACACCTTAATCTCCTCAAACAATTAGGATGGTTAAGGTCTCCAATCATGACATAAAGTTCATATTAGAAAAGACTGTGAATGCCAATCGAATTGATTGGTCAAGGAAAATGGACGATGTACTTTGGGCCTACTGTATAGCTTTAAAATATCCTATAGGTTCCTCTCCATATCATCATGTGTATGGAAAGGCATGTCACTTGCCAATTGAACTTGATAACAAGGCATTATAGGGGTTGAAAAAGATAAATTTTGAGGGGAATGATGCTGCAAATCTGAGAATAAGTAAGGTAAGTGATTTAGATGAATTCTAGCTCTGAGCTTATGAGAATTTAGCTTTGTATAAAGAGAAGATGAAGTTGTATCATGATAAAAAAAAATTAGAAAAGGGTATTCCAACTTGGTGATATGGTCTTGTTGTATAATTCAACACTTTGCTTATTTCCTGAAAAGTTGAAGCCCGGGTGGTGTGGACCATTCACTGTGGTTAGAGTATTCCCTCATGGTGCAATTAAGGTTAAGAGATACAAACAATCCCCATTCAAGATGATCTAGAAATGTGCTAAGCACTATATGGGAAATATTGAGAAAGTGAAGGTTTGTGTTGATGTAAGCCTTGGCAAAGTCTGAACAGCCAAGGGAACTAATTCATGTTGTGATGTTAAATCAGGCACTTCATGGGAGGGAACCCATGGGCTTGTTGATGAAGTTTGAGTATCCAACATAGCCACATCGTGTTGCAGCATTAAATCAAGTGTTGCATGGAGGGAAGACCATGTTTTTGTACTTATTACATTATAGGGTAATTGGTGTGTTCAATGTGCAAAGCTAAAAGGCACAGGAAAAGACCAAAAAAATTTCAAGTACCCAGGTCACTACAAGTCATCACCAAACTTATCAAGAGGATCCCAGGTGAAAACTCTCAAGTAAGAGTTCTTTGGAGTCATGATGACTCTTAGAATGAGTCTCCTTGAGTCGTAATGACTAGAGACATAAGTAAGAATTAACTTTAAAAAGAGGGAGCATATGACACGTAGCCATTGACTATGACTCATCACCAGTATTCGCAGTTTGAGCTGACATCATGGATCCAATGGGATAAACCTACTAAATTATGCAAAATACAAAAGGAATTATAACCCCAAATGGTTCCCTTTTAAATTTGAAATGCTTAAACTCCCTCCACATTCCCATAAACGTCCCTAATACACTAAATACTCTCCTAATCATCCTCAAACACCCCAAAGGTCTAATCACTCCTTAGAAACCAAAAGTTACATCTCAAGAACAAAGCTACAAAAATCTAAGGAATCAAGAAAATCTTTATCTATATTAAAGTGCTTTAATCTTGTTTTGCTAATTCAAAGTTCATGTTTGGTTTATAATGAAAATTACTTTGGATTCTAAATGTGTAATGTGCATATGGATAAAATAAATATTCGATTACTTGAGGGTGTTGAAATTATTGTTAAAAAGGTAAAACTTGATGGGGGGTGAGTTATGGGATAAAATATGGGTAAAATTGAGAGGGAAAGTCTGAAGTACCCTCAGAAAATTGGTTGAATGCAAACCATCATTAAATATACATGCTACGGTTGTAACCAGCCTTGTAATGACTTATAGGGTGACTTAATAAATTATTAAGTGACTCGTTGCCACTAATAACATGAATGGATAAGCTTAAGGTGCTCTAGTCACTATACGACTCACGCTACAAGTCGTTGTCTGACCCTATGACTCGTAGTGATTGAACATAGATGAGTGTTGAGCAATTTTGTTCTTGTCAGACTATGAGTCACTTGATGAGTCAATAGGTGACCCAATAACTCATTTGGTAGACTCATAGGGTGACCAATGTTAAACCATTATATGCCATTCTACCCTACGATTATCAAAACTCTGGCAACGAGTCATATCCTGACTCATAGGATGCCTAATCACTATCAATATTGTCAAGTCTTACATGTTTTTATTTCCTTTCCTTAGTACTAACTAATTTGTATCTTCCCTCAGGTATAATGGCATCTAAGAATGACTCCGCAAAGAGAACCAAATAGACGCTAAAGAAGCAGGCTCCTCCTACCACTCATCAACTTAGGGATGAGACCACTGACGATAAATTCAGCGGTTTCATAGAGGAATATCCCATCATGAAACTGATGAAACCAAGGAGAATTTTACCCTGGAGTATGAAATATACATATCTAGGACACTATCCTCCATAGGCTAGGCCCTAAAACCCAAGTTATTTACTACCACACTCACCTTCCCAGTTTGAAGAGAGAGAGAAGTATGAATCAGGCCTCAGAAGAAAGAAAAAAGAGAGGAAGATGCTATATCTAGCAGTGGATCTGGTAGTAAAGGTTTTTAGTCAAGCTTGGAGGATGATGAGAAGGATGAAAAAGAGGAGTCTAGTGACAGAGTTCTAGTGAAGATTCCACCTCTACCACTAGTTCATCCCACTTTATATATAAAGCACGCCCCAGTACCCATTGTTAATTTATGAGGGTACCCTAGTATGCAAGAGTTATATAATCAAGACAGTGTTATTGTCTCCAATATATGAGGCCAAAGAAAAAAGTTCTACTTTGAGCCCAAGTATAGCACAGTGGGGATGTCTAAGATACTAGAGTTTGAGGCCAATTAAGAAAAATCATTTTGAATGGATGATGAGGGCCTCCAATAGATATAGCCTAGAACTAGTCTAGGAGTTTTATGCAGCATACCAGATGGAGCTGAGACAAATGTACCCGTAGGGGATGTCATGGAAGGGAGGTAAACCCCTTCATTCATTGATGATTCAAGCTGTTCAAGTGAACATCTCCACTAAGACTATATCCAGGTTTCTTCACGAAGTGGAATTTCAACTCCCTATAGATACTTTAGAGATTAATCACCGCACAGAGAAACTGTAGAAAGTGAAGACAAAGCAGATCTGGTCAGATGATAAATTTATGTATTTTAGGTGGATCGAAGGCATTATTGTTATGGCACATGAGGAGGCGCCTTGGGTTGTGAGACCATCTACTCAGATTATGATGACTAGCTTGAATTTTATGGCCAAGTCATGTGGATTAAGGTTCGACATCGGCTGAGCCCGACTATGGGAGACAATGTATAGAGTCCCGACAGAGCCACATTGGTCATCAGTGTTATGGAAGGCTATGAGATTAATGTAGCTAAGATCCTAGCTAGGGAGATTCATGACCGAGCTATAAGTGCAGATACCAACTTATCCTTCCCATTCTTGTTGACTCAGATATGCCTTGATGAAGGAGTATTGATAATCTCAAAGGTTGATCACTTTATGATGGTCCATTGGACCACTGATTTGGGGATGATTTGGGATTATGCCAACCCAATATCAAAGTCCAAGTTAGTTCTTTACTACTTTAGGCAGCTTTCTAGGCTAGTGGGCAGATAAAAATTGATACTCTGAGTTTCGCCCAACCTTGGAGATACACCTACTGAGACTGCTCGAACTAAGCTATAAGCCTTCACTAATATTTCAGTATCCTTATAGTCCTTGCCTTCTTCAACATTGATACCATCCAATTCCCATCCACCTTCAGGTGGCTATGCTTTGGCCTCATAAGATTTCCTCACTAATGTACTAAGGAGATTGGGCACCCTCGAGCGATGAGTGACTAATATTGAGGAGGGGTACATCCTTGCATGAAGAAGGAAATTAAAAGTGAAATATAGGGTATGTAGACCTAGTCTGATAGTTTTGAGTAATGAATTAACCAGAAGCTGGGGGCGTTCAGGCCCCAAATCTGTTGGGCGTGCATGAGGTGCTAGCCGTACTATAGGCTATTATTAAAGACATGGTTGCGAGGTTGTTCCCTACTTTACCAATTATAAGGGAGATTTTTTTGATGAGGTGAGATATATTTAGGGCACAAAAGGTACGAAGAAGATTGTTGAGGAACTAGGTGGAGAGAAATTGAGAAAGAGAAGAAAGAAAAGAAGAGAGAAGGATGACGTATGGGCAGCATGAGTTGCTATCCTATAGACCTCTCAGGACTATTTAACTGAGGTAAAAGAGATGGGAGCGGGAGCTGGTAGCTCTCGTATGGGTGAGAAGACAGCTACAGCGGTAGCAGATGAGAGTGGGAGCACTATCCTGCCTCCTTAGAGCCAGATACCTTCGAGTGCACCGACCACCATTAGTTCTAATATTAATGAGAGTGTCCTGGTCGCCACTAGGACCATAATTGATGAGAGTGGTGTTGACACCCAATTTTGACCTCCCGATATCCCTTCCGATGCTATTTTTTTACAAAATTTATTTCTCAAATCTTTTCTTTAAATAGAAGAATATGGCACTTGTCCAAATGTTATTCCCTCTTATCAATTCTTTCCATGTAAAATAATTTTTATCAAAATAAGAGATCTCCCAATCAAATTTTACCCCCTTAATCCCAACGTCTCATTTTCCTTATCCTTTATAAATATCCTACCAATAAGAATAGAGGGGACAACTAAAATTTTAAGGGCACGCTCAAACTTGGCAGTGATTTTTTAATGCAAAACACTCGTTAACTCATTACATCATAGCCATGCGAATGCAATTTCGACACCATTTTTGCATACCATCAGCTATCCAGTAGCTCCACCACCAAAGGCCTTCGTTGAACCACCTAAAGGTCCAATCGTTCACCTGCATAAAACCAACATGAAACACCACTGTTGCAGCTCCAAAATAATTTGTCTCCACCACACAAGCTCCATCCTTTTTCTCATTGCTTAAATGTCAAAAGTTTAGTTCTATGGACTCTTCCAACTAAGGTTTTATTGAGGTCATAAACATTGTATTTCTCTCAGTAGTTTTCAATCTAAAGCCTTGAGTTCTTTGGTGGAGAAGGAATTAGATGTTGCTCCTTTGATTCTTGTTTAGCTCGTGCAAATGTAAGATTCTTTATATTTTTTCTTATTAATTATTTTCTCATTAATATAGAGGACCCATTTGTTGCACATGTCATTCTTTTATTCTTGTATTTTTCTCGTTTCTTCTTAAGATTTTCCTATAGCATGAATTTCACGATTTGATTCACTTTAATTATCTAATGATTGCTTGGAATCTCGTTGTTGAGTCTTATTTTAGTTGAGAAAAGTGTGGTAGAATGTAAATTTTGATGTACTAGATATTTGTTTTTGGATCAAAAATATTTGGATAAGTCAGATTTTTTGGTCTTCTTATGCTACAATATAAAATAATAAAGTAGACTAATTAAAATTTTGAAAAGGAACATGTCCATGCTTCAGACACATTTTAATGTTTTATTTTTACCAATTTATCTATTTTCAATTTTATGTTTGCTGGTGCTACACGTTTTGATCTTTCCAATTTTATATATATGTTAATTTTTTCCTGTATCGACAACTTAAGATAGTATTGGTTTAAATGTTTAATACAAGTTAATGAATTAAGTGCTTCTAAGTTACGGGGTTTTCTTGAAAATATTAAGAACAAACATACTCTCACCCCCTTTTGAATATTTTTTACATGTACATTACAATGGAATGATGTTCCATGGATTTCAACCATCGCAAATGGAGGAGCACCGCATGAAGCAGAGATCAAGTCGAATCGTCGTCCCATCAGGGATCAAGTATGTTTGGGATATGATGACAAAAAATATAGGCAAAAATTGACTTCTAATATGAAGCGCATACAGCTTTATGAAAATGTAAAGAACCTTGTTACTTCCTTCTTTGATTATTTCATATGTCACACTTTTAAAAGTGTCAAGGACTTGACAACTTTTATTACTATACTAAATTTTCAACATACTTTGATACAATCAAGATATTATACATACAGACATACATACATACATAAATACATACATACATACATATATAGATAGATAGATAGATAGATAGATAGATAGATAGATAGATAGATAGATAGATTATTTAGTACTCTTGAAATACTGAAATATTTTGTTTAGTACTCTTGAATAAGTTTCTTTAAGAATTTCTTTCATTTTATCTTAAGGCATTTAAGAGAGTCGATCGTAGAAATTGAAATAGAGGGAGTAACATCGCATGTGGCTCATTTCAGTCTTGTCATACCTAATCCCACTCTCTCTCTCCCTCTCACAAATTTTACTTTATCTGTTATCTATTTATTTGCTTTTCTTATATTAAATTTACCACCAACTTAAGGTGGAAAATCTTACTAACACATCTCTCATTATTTGTAGTTTATCATTATTGAATATTTTTTTACTGGATATAATTTAGAGCAAAGGATTTCACTAGAGTCTTAAATTTGAGGAAAATGACAAATACACAAATTATGATATTATTCAATTATTTGCATGTCGTAAAAGGTGCATCTCTTGTATTTTCGATATTTGTATGATATGTACACTAGTTGAAAGTGTTCTTTATTATATCACTTAGTTACTCTTAAGTTATTAAAAATGATTGACCTTTATTTATCATATAGAATTTCTATTTATATACCAATTCGGTCGGAACCCACATTTGTGGACCTCGAAAGGTGCCTAAAACCTTGACCTCGAAAGGTGCCTAAAACCTTTCTTTCGAGGTAACTTGAACCTTTACTTGAATTTTTGATGACGTAGACTAATTAACTGATTTGTAATTAGCCTATACTGGTGCCCTAACTTATCTTAATTCATTAGGTAGTGACTCATTTTGTAAAACCATCCTAAAAATGGTTTTCATGTTGAATTTTGCTTTTCGCAAGCGACAGATGATGACTCTTCTGGGAATACCTAGGTTCTAACCATTACGAATTTGTATGTTATATGGGATTTTATTCTTTTTATGCTTACTCTGTTTTCTTTTATTTTTTTGATTTTTTATTGCTACATGTTAATCCCTTTTGTCTCTTCCTCTTATTTGTTTTTTAGTTGTTTTGTGTTGTTATTATATATTCATCCCCTCTCTTTTCCTATTTTTTTTCAAAATAGTATACATATTTTTTCATGTCCATCCACTTTTCTTTTCCCTTTTACTTGACTATGTGTTGTCTTATTTTTTGCTATATGACTATAACTCTATAATTTTTTTACATATATTGTTCAATATGTTATTACTTTCTCATTATGTGCTGTGTTACAGCTTTTCATAACTGGCATTCTGCTTATATCTTTATCCAATTAGAATCTCTTTTTATTTTCTTTTTAACAACAGTTGTGGTTGCGTGGATGTTTATTCCTAAAACACCCTACGGAAAATGCCTCATAAATTTGATCAGTGATGTATTGACAGTCATGAGCTTTTTCTCTCTCAAGTTGTCTGCTTGAGGGAATCTTGTAAAGAAACCACTCTTATTCTTTAGAGCTTAACCATATATTTCTTTACTAAGGAATATGCATACTGATAAATCTAGGGAGTCTTAAGAATTTATATTCATTGTCGAATATGTTTTTTTTTAATTTGTTTTTACATTTATATTTGAGGACCCTCCTTGTGTATATCGTCCATAATCCATCTCCACCTGCCATTGGAATTTCTATAAGTCTCAAATTTGAACTACTTTTGACCTAATTCTTCTTCTAACAAGATACGTAGGAAATTCTATAGAAGGATGTGGTCCTCCTTGTTTCATTCTTTTACAAAATTTCTCGTATTTAAAATATGAAACAATCTTTATCATTCAAATAATTTTCCTATCAAATCATATTCTCTCCTTTCTTTCACTTTTCCATAATGTCAAAAGGGCGAAATCTAGATCATTTTTGGGGTTATTCAAATAATCTCTATAGTCTTTCAAATTCTCTAATGTTTCATACTGAATGTCTCGGTCAAGCAAATTTTTCAAAGAACTTTTTAAATCCTCCCACTTTTTTAAAATAAAATGTCTTTAAATATTCGATGTGCATCTTTTAAATATCTTATCATTGTTTGCTTGTTCACACCATCAACTCTAAGTACGAGCTGATTATTTAGGTCTTGCTTAGAGCCTATCTTTTATCTTGTGAGATCAATTCACTTTTCAAGCTTAAGTTCTAGACCAATCATTCATCCTAAAGTCCTTTTTGACAAGATGACTCATATTGTCATACTATCCTTTTTATTAGTTACACTAACTCTTGTTTTGTTTAATTTATTATTTTATTTAATGATTGTCTAGCATTTGAACATTGACTCAATTGAAAATCTGCAATATGAAAAAAGTGCTCAATATTAAGAACTGTGAACTATATTTAACCTGACTTCCATTTGGATACATAGGTAGCCCACTTTAGGGTCTAGTCTTAATCTAATAAATTTTTACTTTTCCTTCTATATCCAATTCAAAACTTTTATCAAATTCATACATCTCCAAAGTATCAAGTTAATAGGCCTGACTCTTGAGCATATAAAGGTAGATTCAAATTAAGATCATGATATTCAAATATAGGACAACCATTTTTCTAGAGCTAATGTTTTCTTTGAGTAAAGCAGGAATATAAGACTCCAAAAGCTAAAACTAGGACATTCCACAAGAAATATGTATATCAATTCACAAGGACGTGAAAAGGTACTTTTTATCCTAAACTAGGGCAGAAATTTTTTAGGAATCCTCAAAAATTTCACCATTATGGATTGCAAGACCCAATTTGTCCATGGAATAAAAATAGCGACAACGAGTCAAGCCAAGCAAAGGTATGAATCAACATTACCTTTGGACTTACAATTTTATTTGAGCGTAGAAATAGAGTGACAAATACAAATATCAAATATGCTATACACTATAAGGAGATATACATGACTAAGTACTATGATTTTGTATTTTCCTTTTAAGTCCAAATGCTTATACCAAATCTGAGTGCTAACTAGAAGAAGTATAATGGTCGATTCTTGCATAGCGTAGGTATACTACTACCATTAGACGGGATTAGCGAGTGATTGCTAGCATGAATCTCAGGACAAGGATAAAATAATGTCAGTTATAAAACTAAGTAAAACCATCTATAATGCATAAAACCATACATATATAAGTGTTGGGAAAGGGAACCGGGTTTAGCATGCACTTAAAACCTTTACTTAGGTTAGGTAACTTTGTCGTCCTAACCACCCACAGGCCATATGGGTTTAGCTCCCCCTGCTGATAGGGCCTTAGTGTGAGTAGCCGTATGACCATGGAATATCCTATGGTATGACTAGTACATCCTCTCATATAAAATGTGACACGCGCACATGATCATCAAGACCCCTCATATTGGCAAATATAATTTTCCGGTTTTGGTCCCCCCCAAACTGCCACTTTCCATTGCTTAGCTACACACCCCGCTATTAATGCCCAAATAAAACCATGTCCAAGCAATCTATTTATCATTTATTAATCAAGGCCAATATTAGGGGTATTATCATACCATCCCTTACTTGCAAGTAATATCCATAGCCAAACTATTTAGTTTAAAGGGACCTTAGGTGCCCTTCCATATACCATATTAAATCCACTTGGGAAAATTCCATGTTATCCATAAGCATAACCATTTAGCCATTAGCCTTTTCAAACCATTTAAACCATGTATAAATCCTTTATCAAGTTTAAATCAAGCAAGAAGAACATATCTTTATAAGCATTTTATCAAACACATTGGGAGCATAATATAACCAAAACCAATTCCAAAGACCATTAAACCATTACCATGCAATTCAATTGTCCAAATCCACCATTAATGCATATAAAAGTATAATCAAAACCATAGGAAGCCAAAACCAAGTATTCACTATCAAAACCCCCAAATAATAGTTGAAAACCATAATCATGAAATAGTAAAACCATGAAATCAATCATATAAGTCATTCCATTAGTTGAAATTATAAAGAGGGAAGAGAACCATGCCTTATACCAAGGAATTGATGAAAATAAATCACCAATACAAGCCGCAAAGCAATCCGTAAGATGAAACCTTAGCCTTATCACCCCAAAAGCTCTTGAGAGAATTATGAGATGTTTTGGAATAGTTTTTAAGTGTTAATGAATAGAATAATCGAGTAAATAACCTCCTAGTATAATAGAAGTTGTGGGTCCTAATTAGGGTAGGTAGGAAAATGTCCATAATACCCCAACTTAAATCCCTTAAAAACCCAACACAGTGATACGACTGACTCATACGAGTCATACCCTTCTATACGATCTATATCCATAACTCATATCCAAGCCTTAACCCTTGGATCAAACACTATCCAGTATATAACTCATCCAACCAAGTCATAACCACAATATACGATCCATATCCATAACCTATATCCCTGGTAGAATGAAATATAAGGAGAATCTAACACTGCCCACCATATGAGTCCCTGCTATGACTTATACAAAACCCTTACGACTCATACCTCTAAGTCGTAGCCATTCCAGTGATCAAAATCATCCCACCAACTAATACTAATCAGTATATCGCAGTACCATTCCACTCGTACCCCAATATACGGCTCGTACCCTTAAGTCATATTAGGTCTGAAGAATAAATTTCTAGGAAATATTGTGAGGTTCAAAACCTAGGATATTTCACAACCACTGTGGGCTACCGACAGTGGTCTTTCCAATAGTGACCACTCTTCCGACTACCAACAATCTAATCTATTTGTTGATGGCAACCAGCGAGGTAGTAACCATTCTGATAAATGTTAATTGACCGACAGCGGTAATTAGTTAGCAGGTAAATTTCCGGCTGCAGCAATTAAACCACTTTTTCAACTATTTGTTTCAGCAACCAGTCAGCCTTTAAAATATGTCTAATCCAGTATTTTTTTAAAATTTTCATTCAAATTAATAGATTAAGAGGCTGAGAACTAATAAATAAATTATTTTACTTTCACATATTGGAAGTAGGGTAAGAAAAGGTGGAGCATCAAATTAAAATATTAGTTTCATATACAAATAAAGTTGAAACTGCTCCAAATGAAGTTGAAACTGTAGTTGAAGCTGAACCTTCAAAAAAAGAAAGGTCATGGAACCTAGGGAAAAATGTTGGCAGTGGTTTGACAAGATCATTGATGAAAAAACTAGAGTTAATAAAGAAAACTATAAGTATTGTGGAAAACGTTATGTTATTACTTCAAGTTCTAGTGGTACTTCATCAATGAATAATCACATGCTAAGATTATGTCCTTATCATCCTAATGTTGGTAAAAGAAGTCAAAAACATTAGCTTTTCTACCATCTTATATGGAAGAAAAGGAAAAGGTGTTGGGTACTTAGATATTTGATCAAGGACGAAGTAGGAAAGCTTTAGCTTAAATGATAGTTGCTGATGAGTTGCCATTTAGTTTTCTTGAAAAAGAAGGTTTTAAAAATTTCATGAAAGTCACAGCCCCACACTTTCATATTCCTTCTCGTAGAACCTTCACAAGAGATTGTTATCAGTTCTACAATAAAGAGAAATAAGTTTTGAAAAAGGTTTTGATCAGTTCCCACTTCTATTGTGGCAAATCAATTTCTTAATACAACTTTCCCTGCCACAAGTGCTCAACCTTAACCTGTTGGCATACCATGCACTTGGCTACATAATCAGACACATCCTTCTTCATGCCATTCCACCAGTAGATCTCCTTGAGATAATGATACATCTTAGTCGAGCTGGGTTGAACAACATAGCATGACTCATGCACCTTATCCAAAACCCTTTGCCACAGTCCGTCGACATTAGGAACACACTTGGTACCATAAAGTACCATCACCACTATTCTCAAATACCACTACTTTTTGCCTACTAACATCACTTTGATTTATATAAAGACAGGATCCAGCACTTGCTTCTCTTTAATCTACGCACCAAGAGATGACCAAACAACTTATTACACCATCACATCCCCATCCTTAGTGTCCAAGAGACGAACTCCAAGATTAGCCAAGAGGTGAATATCCTTCACCAATTCCCGCTTGCCTTCTTCCAAGTGAGCCAAACTCCCCATGGATAATCTACTAAGATCATCAGCAACTACATTAGCCTTACCTAGGTAGTAGTGAAAACTCATAATCATAATCTTGGAGAAGCTTAAGCCACCTCTTCTTCTTGAGATTAAGCTCTTTCTGAGTGAACACGTAGTAAAGACTCTTGTGATCATAAAAGATATCCATGTGAACACCATACAAATAATGCTGCCATATTTTTAAAGAAAACACAACCGCCAAAATCTCTAAATCATAAGTAGGATAATTTCTTTCATGTACCTTTCTTCCCATGCTGCATCAAAACACAACCAATCCCTACCCGAGAAGCATCACAATAAACCACAAACCCATTATTGTCTTCCAGTAAGGTCAAGATTAGAGCCGAAGTCAACTTATCCTTCAACTTCTCAAAACGCCCTTCAGAAGCATTTGACTAAGAAAACTTAACCTTCTTCTAAGTCAACTTAGTTAAAGGAGCAGCTATCGAAGAAAAGCTTTCCACAAATCGCCTATAATACCTGGCTAAACCCAAGAATCTTCGAATATCGGATAGAGTCGTGGGCCTAGGACACCTCTTGACTGCAGCAACCTTCTGTAAATCTACCTTGATCCCTTCACTAGAAATATTACAGCCTAAGAAATTCACAGCTTTCAACCAAAACTCACACTTAGAGAACCTGGCAAACAACTGTTGTTCCTTTAAGGTCTCAATACCACACAGAGGTGATTAGCATGATCCACTACACTCTTCGAATAAACCAGAATGTCATCAATAAACAGAATGATGAAGAGACCCAAATACTGCCTGAACACCCTGTTCATCAAGTCCAGTAATATTGTCGGAGCATTAGTCAATCCAAATGATATCACCAAGAACTCAAAATGCCCATATCGAGTATGAAAAGCTATTTTAAGGATATATGCCTTTCTAATCTTAAGCTGATAGTACCCAGACCGAAGATCTATATTAGAGAAGAACTTGGAACACTGTAACTGGTCAAACAAATCATTTATCCGGGATAAAGGATGCTTGTTCTTGACTGTCACCTTGTTCAACTGCCTGTAGTCAATGAACAACTGAAGGGAACCATCCTTCTTGAGCACAAATAACACCAGTGCACCCTACGGAAAAATACTAGGATGAATAAACCCTTTATCTAGAAGATCCTTAAATTTCTCCTTGAGTTTTCTCAACTCAGCTGGAGCCATTCAATATAGAGGAATAAAAATTGGATAAGTGTTCGAAAGCAAATCAATACCAAACTCTATTTCCCTATCCGTAGGAACATCAAGAAGATCATCCAGAAATACCTCTGGAAACTCATTAACCATAGGAAACGAAGTCAAAGAAGTACCTTCCAAGTTAGAATCTTTAACCTGGACCAAGTGATAAAGGCAACCCTTAGAGATTAATCTACGAGCTCTAAGATAAGAAATAAACCTCCACCTAGGAGCTACAGAACTACCTTCAGCTTCTATAATAGGTTCACCAAGAAACTTAAGGATAACCCTACGGGTTCGAAAATCTACAGGTGCATAACAAGAATGCAACCAGTCTATACCTAGAATCAGACAAAAATCTACCATATCTAACTTAAATAGATACACCAAGGTCTGCTTTCCACCAACACCTACCACACACACCCTATAGACTCTCTTAGAAATAACCTAGTCACCTACTAGGGTGGAAATAGAAAAAGTATCCGAGATGACTTCTGGATCAAAACCAAAATAACAAAGCCACATATAGAGTCACACAAGAAAGAGTGGACCCTAGATCAAGCAAACAATATACATCACGAGAGAAAAGCTGTAACATACCAGTAATGACATCAGGTGATGACTCATATTCATGTCGGGATGGCAAAGCATACAACCTATTTTGACCAACACTAGAACTAGGAGTAGTAACAGAAGTAGATGCCACCCTACCAGGTGTAGGAGCAGAAGATGAAGCCACAGGAATCTTATTTGCCCTCGTAGCAACCTTATTAAGTGGATAATCCCTGATCCGATAGCCTACCTGGCCATACTTGAAGAACTTGTCCCTTTCTTCCTCGCAATAACCCCGATGAGGACCACTACAGAATCAACAAAAAGGACCTAAAAAAATTGAATGACCTTCGCTCGCCTGATATTAGGCAACCTGTGCCCAAGAGTTATCACCACCTTGATGATGCCTATCTCCACTGATAAGTAGCACTAGCAGAAAAGAAGCCTGAACTCCTTCACTTATTTTTCTACCATTTGCCACCATCCCTACCACCCTAATACTGACCACCTTCCTGATCAGAAAACCTGTTCCTCTTTTCCTGCCTATCCCCAAACTTTGCCTACTTTTTTTTCTCATTCTCAACCTGCTGCATATGAATAGTCAACCTCGAGATGTCCATATCTTTAATCAGCAAGGCAGTTTCACTCTCCAGAATGAAATTTCTATTCAACCCAGAAGTGAACTTTGTCATTCTCGACCTCATATCAGCCATAAAATCAGGAGCATACCTTTATAGATGATGGAACTTCAAAGATATTTCTTTATAGACATCCTTCCCTATATAAGGTTCACAAACTCCTCTATCTTTGCTTCCCTGAACTCATAAGGAAAAAACTGATCTAAGAAGGCATCAGAAAAAGACTCCCACAACCCTTCATATTCCATATCACCTTTATCCCTATCCCAGTTCTCATGCCACTGATAAGCAACATCTTTGAACTAAGAAGCTACAAAGTTAACCCCTCTACATTAATAGTCGGCATCACCTAAAAGATCTTTTCCATCCCATCTAAGAAGACTTATAGATCCTCCTCCATATTCACTCCAGTAAAAGTTGGAGAACCCATCTTCATAAATTAACCAACCCTTGTGGCCTCAGCAGACAAAGCACCAGTCGCACCCCACAAATCGTGAGCAGTAACCAATTGGGCAATGATATGCATAGAATAATAAAATCCTACATTCGTCAGTTGCCTTGAAGGACCTGAGGAGAACTAGATGGAATATGAGCAACTCCTGCACCATTAGGATTGGACCATGAGATCGAAGATATACTCCAGACGTAAGATGTACCCCTTCAGCATTATCCCCAGATGGGATGAAAGAATTTCCTAGTGTTCCAGATCTAGGAGGCATTATTTGAAAAATGAGCAAATATGGATTAGAGAAATATCTAAGATTTAGAACTTAAGCTTGAGGATAGAATACCGAGTAAGTGAAACATTCCTAAATGTCTTGAAGTATCTCTCTTATGAGAATGGCGTGCTTCACACCCTAAAAGAGACTCTACTCAACACGGCTTTGTGGACTTCATAGTTGACCATGAATATAGGCTCTGATACCAAATTAACACACCCTAACCCCAGGCCTTGTCATAATGGGCATCCCAAGTCCAACTAGGATTGGGGACCACCTCCTATTACCCAACCCAACTACCTATGTCCAGGCTTAGATGGGCTGAATTTTTGAACATATAGCAAGATAGCATTATTGGTCTCATTAAGACTCTAGGATAGGGTCACAATCGTGACCAACTCAACTGAGTCCAATGGTACCACACCAATTTCCCAACCATACCAAACCAAACCATAGACCATAAACCAAAGGGAATACAAAAACATAATATGAAAATCAATCACAAAATATAATAGGATGGAACAACCAATAATATCATCCAATGATGTCAGTAAACTGACATATTCTAATGCCAAGATCGACACCAATACAGATCCCACCCATACCAACCCCCAGAAGTACCACAAAGCCTCTATCCAAAAGAATTAAAAATTTTGTTAGGACATACCCTCAACCATGGCCAAAACTAATATCCAAAATAAAATAAAAATGTCTAAAGAAATCCATAACATGAAATGATGCCATCCAAAAGGATGGAAGCTGAGTGGGTTAATTAAGTATTATCCTCTTATCAAATTTATTTATTGTTAAGCATTGCCTTCTGAATATCGTACGAGTTAAGCACTACACTATCTTGAGAAGTTATCTTAATAAGCAGTGTTTTCTGATATTTGATGGGGTTAAGCATTACTCTATCAAGAAATTATCTGAGGCTAAGCATTTTTCTTAGAAAGTTAAATTGGGTTAAGCATTATCCTCTCTCGAGACATTATCCAAAGCTAAACATTGTTTTCTAAAATTTGATGGGATTAAGTATGAGTCGATCAAGAAATTATCTGAGGCTAAGCATTATTCTTAGAAATTCGTATGGATTAAGCACTATCCTATCTCGAGAAGTATTCCAAAGCTAAGCATTGTCTTTCAGAATTCGACGGGGTGGAGCACTACTCTATCAAAATTTAACTGAGTTTCAGCATTATCCTTGGAAGGTTAATTGGGTTAAGCACTACCTTCTCTCGAGAAATTGTCCTAAGGTAAGCATTACTTTCTAAAATTTGATGGGGTTAAGTACGACTCAATCAAGAAACTCTCTGAGGCTAAGCACTATCCTTTGAAAGTTGATTGAGTTAAGCATTACCCTATTCTTAGAGATCATTGGAAGAAAAGTACTGTCCTTTGAAAGTGGATTGGGTTAATCATCACTCAAAGATGAATATTGTCTTTCGGATAATAAATATGGTAAGCACACCTACCCCGATGTCATTTTAGGCTACTTATTGCTTTCCTGGATATTGTGTGGGTTAAGAACGACCTCTTGCATGAGAGCAAAGAATCGCTCACTCATAATAGATATGTTTCTTATCCTTCTCGTTATTATTGTTTTAAAGCACTACTACTTTTTACTATCTAGTCTATAATTCTTTATATTTATGAGGAAATTATTTCTTCATGTTATGTTAGAAGTTGTTGGTATCAAAGTTCCCAAAGCATAAGAAAATACGTTTGAGAATTATTCTCCCCCAGATTCTGAAACATAATTTTTTTATCTCAATATATCAATCTATTCATATTTCACATTTCAAAATTACATTCTATAAGGGCATGACATTCGCACAGCTATGACACTGGGGCAGAATTTTTGAGATGACCTCAAAAAATACTTACAAGCAGTCTTTTGTGATCCTTTGCAGTGGACAATTCTATACTAGCGCAGAAATTTTTGAGTGGTCCTCAAAAATTTCTAGATAAGAGAATGAGTTTTGATAAGATGTGTTGTCTTGAAATATGTCACAATCAGTGATTAAAAAATATTTCATATTCTTTACAACAAGCTTTACTTATCAATTTCAAAAGACAACTATTTTCTAATTTGATTTTAAAATTATTTATTTTTCTACCTCAGTGAAAAGTCAGACGATGCTCATCATCAATCGAAGACATCAAAAAGAGGACTCTTTAGTTGAGGCAGAGGCATAAATAAACCCCCCCCCCTCCCTTTTACAAACTCACAATTTTTCTTTAAGTGCAAGATTAATAGGTACAGATGACAAGAATCATTCCATGACAACTTGAATGATTACCATCATAAGAGGCCCAATATCCAATCCAACATTAAGAGAAATAACAACTGATCCGACACTGCGTCGAAAGGCCCAAGAACCAATCCAAGATCGAGAGGTCCGACAGTCGATTCAACACTACATTGAGAGACCCTACATCTAATATGACACTACATCGAGAGGCCCAACAGTTAATCTGATGCTACATCAAGAAGCCCAATAGTCAATCCGACACAATATTGATATGCTCGACAGCTAACCTTATAATATAATAGATATGATTTCTTTATTCCTATATAATTGGATATTTATGACAATTTCTTATTGACCTACATGCTCTAACTCTTTTTATCTAGTATACTGAAAGTACGCAGGTAACGGGGGAGTAACAAACAAGAACAATTTTTTCCCCTATTTTCAAAATACAATCCTTTCCATCCACCGCACAAACTCAATTTGTAAACTCTCTTACCTTTCATTTTCATACCTCTCATTGCATCGTTGTTTCAAATCATATTCACTCTAATTACATTGACCCACAATACCATTATTAATGTCCATACCATTTATCATTTAAATTCTTTAGAAATATTGTTAGTTCCTGAATCTAGAACTACACATGGTCTAATTGTCGTAAAAATAGAGATATATAGGCGACTTAAAACCAAGGTCCTGACCACACTATTTTAGAACCACATCCTGTTGCTTTCATTCCCACAAACCATTTTCTCGGCCGGATAAAATTGCCTACTATGTCAACTTTTGTTTCTCAATAGTTTTTTTATCATTTTCAAGCAACGAAGGGGCCTCTATAGATACCCAATTTTGACGTCCCGATAATCCTCTCAGGGCTATTTTTTTTTACAAATAGTTCCAGGTATTATTATTTTTTACTTATTATTTTAGGATCAAATAAATCTTGATGCATCAGATTCATGATTTAAAAGTAAACAATTTATTTTTTACTATTTTTATACTCTCATTTTTAAATTATATATAATTTATCAATTTAAATATAATATTTTTTTATAATTTTATTAAATTTTATTAAGTTATTACCACAAATCCCCATCTGTTTTTATATTATTTTTTCAAAAAAAAATATATAGTGCTAAAAAAGTTTAAAATTCAAATTTACTCAAATCTTTCTATATCTATAAAATCCTTCTTAAATCTTTTCTTTAGATAGAAGAATATGACTCTGGTCAAAAAAAATATTCCCTCCTATTAATTCTTTCTATGAAAAATAATTCTTGTCGAAATAGAAGATCTCCCTACCAAATTTTACACCCTTAATCCCAACTATCTCATTTTTCCTTCACTTTTATAAATATCCTACCAATAAGCATAGAGAGGATGGTTGACATTTTGAGGGCACGCTCGAACATGGCAGTGATTTTGGATGCAAAAGACTCGTCAACGCACTCTTTCTGTCATGACCCAAACCAGGGCCTAGATGTAATAGGCACCCCAAGTCCGACCAAGACTTGGGACCGCCCCTTTAACCCAACCCAGCTGCCTATTATAGCCTCAGATGAGCTGAATTTTGAACATATAACAAGATAGCGTTATTGTTCACATCAAGACTCTAGGATAGGATCACGACCGTGACCAATCCAACCGAATCTAACTATATCAAACCCAACTATCCATACCATACCAAGCCAAAGAGAACATCAAAACATAATATAATAATCAATCTCAAAATCTAATACAATTAAACAATGAGAAATTATGTCTGATGATGCCATCCTCCCAGCTTATTCCAATGCCAAGGCCGACACTAATACCGATCCCTCCCATACCAACCCCCAAAAGTACCACAAAGCCTCTATCCAAAAGAATACAAATATACGGTTGAAACATGCCCTCAACCATGGCCAAAATTGATATCCAAACTGAAAACAAAATGCTAAGAGTATCTATATCATGAAATAAAGCCTTCCAAGAAGATGGAAGCTCACCACTATAATCCAAATGTTGTCCCCAAATCAATCACTATGTAGGAGGAGTCGAATGGCCGATTCCTGTATAGCTTGGGTATACAGCTGCCAGTAGACGGGTTAGCGAGTGACCACTAGCATATATCTCAAAATAAGGATAAAGTAAAGCAATTTAGACAACCAAGTAAAACCATCCATTGTTCATACAACCATACATATATATATAAGTGTCGGGAAAGGGAATTTGCGTTTAACATGCATTTAAAACCTTTTACCTGGATGGGGTAACCTTACTATTTAACCACACCCATGGGACGTATGGGTTCAACTCCCCTGCTGAAAGAGTCCCAGTAAGTGTAGTCGCACGACCATGAAATATCCCTGCGATGACTAGTACACCCCTCTAATATAAAATATGACACTCGCACGTGGCCATCAAGGACCCCTCATATCGGCAAATATGAGTTTCCAATTTTGATTTCCTTGGAACTTCCACCTTCCACGGCTCAGTTATACATCCCACCATTAATGCCCAAATTAAAACCATATCCAAACAAATCCAATTACCATTTAGTAACCAAGGTCATTTATTAGTGGTATCGTCATACCAACCATACTTGAAAGATTTCTCCATAGCCAAACCATTTAGGTTAAGGGGACTCTCAAGTGCCCTTTTCGTTTACCATATTAACCTCTTGGGAGACTTCCATGAACTCCACAAGCAAAACTAATAAGCCTTTAACCTTTATAAACCATTTATAGTTTCATGCAAAAGCTGAAAACAAGCAAGAGTTCTATTTAAAGAAGTCAATGCAATGAACATATCTTTATAAGCATTTTATCAAACACCTTGGGGGAATAATATAACTAAAACCAAATCCAAAGACCATTAAACCATTACCATGCAATCCAATTTCCCAAAACCACCATTAATGCATATAAAAGCACAGTTAAACCATAGGAACCATAACCAAACAATTATAAGCAAAACCCCAAATTAATAGTTGAAAACCATAAACCATGCAACACTGAAACCATGAAAACAACCATAAAATACATGCCTTTTTAAATAGTAAGTAGGGAAGAGACACATGCCTTAAACCGAGAAAGATGATGGAAGAAAATCATCAAAGCAAGCCCTAAAGAAATCTCCAAGTTGAAACCCTAGCTCTCTTACCCCAAAAGCTCTTGAGAGAACTATTGAATGTTTAGGAATAACTTTCTAAGTATTAATGAACAGAATAATAGGTTAAATAACCTCCTAAGTGCATTAGAAATCGTGGGTCATAATTAGGATAAGTAGGCAAATGTACAAAATACCCCCACTTAATCCCTTAAAAACCCATCACATGGATATGATTGCCCCTCTTATGAGTCGTACCCATCCTTACTATTGGTTCCCACCAATCGTACCCAGGCCTTAACCTTGGATCAGACACTGTACAGTGTATGACTCATCCAACCAATTTATACCTCAGCATTCGATCTGTACCCATGATCTATATCCCTGGAAGAATGAATTACCAAGAGTATCAAACACTGCCCATAATATGAGTCCCTAATAGGACTCTATCCAAGCCTTACGATGAATACCCTTAAGTTGTGACTATTTCAGTGATCAAAACCATCCCACCAACTAACACTGGTCAGCTTATGACAGGACCATACCACTCATACCCCAGCAAATGGCTCGTATCTATGAGTCATATTGGGTCTAAAAATGGTTTTTAAGGAAAAACTTTTAAGGCCAAAACCCAGGATATAACATTCTCCCCCACTAGGAATATTCGTCCCCGAATGATGGACAAGGTAGAGGTAACCATACATAGAGTCATTTACATTATCAAACATCCCTTTAACAATGTTTGAAAACAAAGAGTCAAAGATATTAATCTTTCCTTTAACAAACTCAAAAAATAAAGATGTGTTCAAGAACACATACTTTCCGCATAAATACCTGGAGCAGAAAACAAATACGGATACTTGGACTTCATGCCCTCTTCCACTTTCCACGTAGCTTCTTCCACCTTATGGTTCCTCCACAGAACCTTAATTGAAGACACATTCTTGGTTTGTAACCGACGAACTTGCCTATACAATATCAAAACCGAGACCTCTTCATAAGATAGAGAATCTGAGATATCCAACCCTTCTAAAGGAACAACCAAAGAAGGATCGCCAACACACTTCCTCAATATGGAAACATGAAAGACTGAATGAACCAAACCCAAACTCGCAGGCAACTCCAACTCATAAGCAACATTGCCCACTTTTCACAAAATCCCATAAGGACCAATAAACCGAGGACTGAGCTTCCCCTTTTTGCCAAACCGCACTATTCTCTTCATAGGAGACACCTTTAGGAACACCCTATCCCCAACTTCAAATTTCAAATCTCTACACCTAACATCCATATAGGACTTTTGGCGACTCTAAGAAGTTCTATGCCTATCCTGAATCACCTTCACCTTCTCCATATCTTGATAGACCAAATTGAGACCAAACATATTTGCCTCACCAAGCTCAAGCCTCACCAAGATCAAGCCATCCAATAAGAGATCTACATCACCTACTATACAACACCTTGAAAGAAGCCATACCAATACTAGAATGATAGCTTTGAAAGAAAACTCCACCAAAGGTATATGCTCAACCCAACTGCCACAATAATTATTCACGTATGCCCGAAGCATGCCCTCTAATGACTTAATAGTTCTCTCCGTTTGCCTATCTGACTGTGGGTAAAAGCATTACTCAAACTAACCTTAGTCCCCAATCCCTTCTGGAAAGATCGCCAGAAATAAGAGGTAAAATTCATACCACGATCAAAAATAATCAAAATAGGCACCCCATGTAGATTCACAATATCTTGAAGATACAACTTTGTATAATACTCCATCGAAAAGATATTCCTTACCGACAAAAGTGAGCAGACTTGGTGATCCTATCCACGATGACCCAAATCAAATCAAAATGATTTTGAGACCGAGGAAAATCGATAAAAAAATCCATTTTGATCATCTCCCTCTTCCATTCAGGCAACTCTATTTCTTGATGCAACCCACTAGGCCTCAGGTGCTAAACCTTAACTTGTTGACACACCATGAACTTGGCCACGAAGTCAACCACATAACTCATCATACCATTCCACAAATAGATTTCCTTAAGATCATCATACATCTTTGTTGAACCAAGATGGACAACATAGCGCGACTCATGTGCCTCAGCCAAAATCCTTTGTCGCAGCATGTCGATATTCTAAACACAACCTCCCTTGGTACCGCAAAGTACCATCACCACTAATCTCAAATACTTCCACCTTTTGACCACCAACATAACTCTTTATTTTCATCAAGATCGGATCTAACACTTGTTTCTCCTTAATCTCTGCACCAATAGACGATCAAACTACTTCTTGCACCATTACACCATCATCTTTAGAATCTAAAAGACGAACTCCAAGATTGGCCAAACGGTGAATATCCTTTACCAATTCTAGCTAGCCTTCCTCTGAATGAGCCAAAATCCCCATAGATAACCTACTAAGAGCATCGGCAACCACGTTAGCCTTGCCTAGGTGATAGTGAAGACTCATATCATAATCCTTAAGAAGCTCAAGCCATCTCCCTTGCCTGAGATTAATCTCTTTCTACATGAACATGTACTGAAGACTCTTACGATCAGTAAAGATATCCACATGAACACCATCTAGATAATGCCACCATACCTTCAAAGGAAACACAACCACCAATAGCTCCAAATCATGAGTAGGATAATTTCTCTCATGTACCTTCAACTGCCTAGAAGCATATGAAATCACCTTCCCATGCTGTATTAAAATACAACCAAGCCCTACCCGAGATGCATCACAATAAACCACAAATCGATCATTACCTTTCGGCAAAGTTAAAATCAGAGTCGACGTCAATCTATCCTTCAATTTCTCAAAACTCCCCTCACAAGCATCCGACCAAGAAAACATAACCTTCTTCTAAGTTAACTTAGTCAAAAGAGTAATTATCGATGAGAAACTATCCATAAACTGCCTATAATACCCGGCTAAAACTAAAAGCTCCGAACATCGATTGGAGTTATAGGCCTAGTCCACTCCTTCACCGCAACAACCTTTTGAGGATCAACCACTATCCCCTCACTAGAAATAATGTGACCCAAAAAAGTCATAGCATTCAACCAAAACTCAGACTTACAGAACTTGGCAAACAACCATTGTTCCTTTAAGGTTTGCAATACCATACAAAGGTGATTAGAATGATCCACCTCACTGCTTGAATACGCTAGAATATCATCAATAAACACAATGACAAAGAGATCTAAATACTACATAAACACCCTGTTCGTTAAATCCATAAATACTGCTAGAGCATTTGTCAATCCAAATAACATCAACAAAAACTCAAAATGCCCATATCGAGTACTAAAAGTTATCTTTGGGATATCCACCTCCCTAATCTTAAGCTGATGGTACCAGACAAAGGATATATTTTAAAAAAAAACTTGGCATCCTGTAACGAATCAAATAGATTATCTATCCTTGGGATAGGATACTTGTTCTTGATCGTTACCTAGTTCAATTGCTTATAGTAAATACACATCCGAAGGGAACCATCCTTCTTGCCCACGAACAACACTGGTGCACCCCATGGAGAAACACTAGGACGAATAAACCCCTTATCTAGAAGATCCTTAATTTGCTCATTAAGTTCTTTTAACTTAGCCAAAGCCATTCTATACAGAGGAACAGATATTGGATGAGTATTCAAAATTAGATCAATACCAAACTCTATTTTCCTATCCGGAGGAACACTAGGAAGATTATCCTAAAAGACCTCTAGAAACTCATTAACTACCAAAACTGACTGCAATGAAGGACCTTCCAAGAAAGAATCTTTAACCTAAACCAAACGATAAAGAAAACATTTAGAGATTAACCACTAAGCTCTAAGATAAGAAATAAATCTTCCCTTAAGAGCTAAAGAACAACCCTTCCATTCTATTTATGGCTCATCAAGGAACCTAAAGATAACCTTACGAGTTAGACAGTCTAAAACCATATATCAAGAATGCAACCAATCCTTACCTAAAATTACATCAAAATCCACCATTCCCAACTCAAATAGATCTACCAAGGTCTGACTATCACCAACAGATACTGCACATCTTCTATAGACCTGTTCAGCAATGACTGGGTCTCCTATCAGGGTAGAAATAGAAAAAGGATCTGAAATAATATCCAAATCAAAACCAAAAGACACAACTATATAAGGAATCACATAAGAAAGAGTGGAGTCCGAATCAAGCAAACAATATACTTTATGGAAAAAAAGTTGTAACTTACCAGTAACAACATCAGGTGATGCTTTGGATTCCTTTCAGGATGCTAAAGCATACAATATATTCCGACCAATACTAGAACTAGGAATGGTAACAGAAGAAAATTCCATACCACCAAATGTAGGAACAAAATATAAAGCCACTATAATCTTATTCACCCTTGTAGCAACCTTGTTAGCCAGACAATCCTTGAGCCGATAGCCTACCTAGCCATACTTAAAGCACTTATCTCTATCTTTCTCACAGGATCACTGATGAGCACGACTACAAAACCAAAAAGAAAGGCATACAGAAATAGATTGACCTCCACTCTCTTGAGATTGCAACCTAAGCCCTAGAATTATTACCACCTTGATGACGCCTGTCACCCGACTGCTGTGGGTAAGGAGCACTAGCAGCAGATAAGGAACCAGAACTCCCCCACTTCTTTTTCCACCACTTGTCACCATCTCTACCACCCTGAGACTGCGCACCTCCCTAATAAGAAAATTTTCCCCATTTTCCCTACCATCCTTAAATTTCGCCTGCTTTCTCTTCTCATCCTCTCAACCTGCTACATATGAACAGTCAACCTAAAGATATCCATACCTCTAATGAGCAAAGCAATCTTGCTCTCCAAAATTAGATCTCTATTTAGTCCAAAAGTGAATTTTCTCATTCTCGACCTCATGTCATCCACCAAATTAGGAGCATAACTTAACAACTGATCAAACTTCAAGGAATATTCCCATAAAGACATCCTCCCTTGCTCGAGTTTCACAAACTCCTCCATATTATCTTTCCTCAACTCTTGAGGAAAGATCTATGAAGGAATTAGAAAAGGCCTCCCATAACCCTTCCACTTCCATATCAACCTTATCTCTATCCCACTTCTCATACCACTGATAAGTAATATCTTTGAGTTGATAAGCTGTATAGCTAAATCCTTCCACATCAGAAGCCTGCATAACTTAAAATATCTTTTCCAGTTTATCCAAGAAGTCCTGTGGGTCTTTCTCCACCTTTACTCCTATAAAAGTAGAAGGATATATCTTCAGAAATTGACCAACCCTTGTGGCCTCAACAGACAAAGCACTAGCCATACCTCGCTCGGCATGAGTAGCGAACATCTGAGTAATACCATGAATATACTGACGAAACTTCACATTCATCATGTTACCCTGAGGGACCTGAGGATCGGTAGGAGGAAAGGAAAAAACTCCAGCACAATCAGGAATATGACCATGAGATCAAAGATGTACTCCAGGTGTGGGAGGTAACCCTTGGGAATTAACCCCAGATAAGACAGAAGGATTTCTTTGTGTTCCAAATCTAAGAGGCATAATCTGAAAGACATAACCAACGATTAGAAAAGATTATAGGACTAAAAATTTTAAGAAAGTGAAATATTCCCCAATGTCTTACAGCCTCTCTCTTATGAGTGTGGCATATGATATGTCCAAATTACAACTTTCTTACGAAAGTGTAAGTGGTCGTTATCAAATATAGAACCCAACTTGGTTGGGGTCGAATACCACAAGGAATATGGTGCTAATTAAGTTGTATGCAAATTAGTTACTTTTTATCATTCATTTTCGTAAAAAAAAAAAAGGGAATTTGATTCAGTTCACAAATTAATAGTTTCAGTTTAACAAGATAAAATATGTATAGTAGTATTTAAATTCAGAGAAATAGCAAGCTAGGGTTATGTCCACCTTCTAGTTTTCAATACTTTCTAACTATGGCTTTATGAATTCATACACGTATCATGCTTATAGAGAAACATATTGTATTTAATAACATAATCCTAGTGTTTATCAACCATCAAGGACTAATTCACTTTAGTTCTCTCGAATCAAAAGTGTTTACAAAAACAATAAGATATCTCTAAGTAGTTAATCCTATTAAGGCATTAACATATGAAATAGGGGTTGGAAATCCTATTTTCTTGTCACTACTCTCTTTTCCGAACCTCAACCTTTCTATCAAACAAGTTGAGTTTTAAGGCACATCCTCTATGTTTGCAAGCACGAGAATTCAAGATAAACGAAGAGAGTATAATATAAGCAGGTCAATGCATGATGAATTCAAAAACCCAAAGTAATATATTATATGTTACAAGGCCTCCATAACCCTAACTAATAAACTTAGCTACTCATGAATAAAACAGGAATCACAATAGAAATATTCATCATACCAAAAAGTAAAGACAATCTTGGCAGAGAAGATGAAGTTGCTTGTTTTTCCCCTCTGTGCTAAGCCGCCACTCTCCTCCCAAAATAATACAGAATAATGAATAATTGTAAAAATTCAGCATCAAGTCTTTTTAATAATCTTTTCTCTCATATTTGCCTTCTAAGTCCCTGAACTAATTATAAATGACAAATTAGTCTTGGACATAGTCCAAACAGCTACTTTTCTCTTGTGTGATTTGTCATCCGTAATCTGTAGTCCCATTATGTCTCCATCTACCTCATTAATACCTGAAACCCTACTAATCATATCGGTTAGCTCAATCATACAGAAGTAGAGTAAAAACATAAGAAACTAGGCACTTTGTTCTCCAAACTTAGCTAAAATATGGGTAAGTTATGGTGCTTAGGCATATAAATACACCCAAGATCACCACCCCACACTTAAAGCTTTGTTCGTCCTCGAACAACTTATCCATTTATACATACTACACAAATTTTAACACCCACAAAGGAAAAACAAGATGCTCAAATAGGCTCACACAACAATTATGAAAAAGACGTAGATTCATGAATCATTACTAGAGACAACCTACCCTCAAGAATAGACTCATTAAGTTGGCAAATTCATGCATACCATTTAAGCAAAGAAGTCATATAAATTACCCAACCTTCATCAACCATGTTCCCTCACAACAAGAAAGTTACCCATAATCACTCACAATCATGCAATTTCTATCAAAAAGGGTACAAGAATCAAGTTGCGCTCACTCTCACAAATAATTCTCAAATTACAACTGATGACCATATGCTTGCCCTTAGCTTAGTGCTCCACTAATATCAGAATGCTAAGATTAGATCAAATAGGTCTTTTACGGGTTGTACTGCAGGCTAAAGGATAGGTAGGAACTATTTTGGCCAGAAATAGTGACTATCTTCCCTAAGAGCTTTAAGACACTACATTAAGCAATTAAGACCAATATCTAACAACCAATTTCCACTTCTGCTATCTTCACAGTTTTGCTTTTCACCCCAGCTCGTTAAGCTCAATTAATAACACTATGGTGGGAGTATGCAACCTTTTCAAAAAAAAAAATTTTGCACCCATTTAGCATTATGCACCCCTATGATAGCCATACTCAAGTGATTTGCCTTAGTTGAGGTGCACATTGTTCAAGAAGGACCAGGGCCAAAACAAGTTCGTTGTAACATGTCTGGGATAAAATTTGGAACTTTCTCGACAATTTTCACTATTCCCAACCACATCAATTTCACACGCCAATAACTATACTTTAGGGCATCAATTTTACCTTTTTTCTTTTATTTGTCAAACTCCTAACTTAAATTGATTTTACATTAAAGTGGTTATGAGCTTTTGGATCAAATTATGGTTTATTAAAGAATGGATTAGCCTACAAATGAGGCTAACAAAGAACAAGCTAAAGGCTCAACGAGGCTAGCTAAGAAAATTTACAAAGGTAGGTCAAAAAAAGGTATGAACAATGGCTATTAAAGAAATGCCTAAATCATCTCCTAAACTCACAATCTTTATTTCTTTTTGCACACACACCAGGCAAGTTCTAGCATCAGTTGCAATAAGGAATATACAATAGTCTTACGCACTCATGGCATATGGTCAACTCAATTAGGAGAATTATAGACTCTCGACCCAATAATTACATGAATTCAAATAAAACCAACAATCACAACAAGAGTCACAACTAGAGCCTAGGTGTTTCAAATGTAATAATCCATCATATACTTGTGTTATAATGTAATGTGATCCACAATAACAGTTACATGTAATTAAATGACTAATTCTCTCTTAAGACGGTCATTATCCATCCATCATTGAGAAAAACACCTAATTATGACTAAGTAACTAACAAAATAAACAAAATAACTAATCCTATCCAGAAGTATACTAAGGAGAAGGTCCTATTTTCTTACAAAACAAGTATCAAAGTAACCAGCCACCCCACACTTAAGCTAAGCACTGTCCCCAGTGCACATAATAGGATAAAGAACCTGGCTTTTAGTACTCCTCATCAACATTAAGAGTCATGCCACCTACATGGAGATCATTATCGAAGCTATTTTTTCTATATTCATCACATCACCCATGTCAGCCACACATAATAAAACTAACTACAATTAAGATGAAGGTGGTAAAGTCACCACCCTATACTTAATTTGTTAGTATAAACCAATTAAGTGTTATTGTCGGGTACTCAGACTTCGCCGATATACACTTTGATATGGTGCACCAACATTAGTTGCAATACAATTCACTCATTTTAATTTCCCCAATTCTATTTCAATAGAGCACTTTCTGAACAAAATCATGCCCTACAACTTCAACCATATAAAGATATACCAAACACCATCACTTTCACATGATTTTCTCAACATTATGTTCAACACAACAAGATGGAAATTAATGGTTACACAACTACCATGTTGGTTGTGAACAATTCACTCACATGTACAAGCTCAAGTATTACAACAACGGTGCTTATCTTCCCAAGATGTTTAAAATCCTTCTTTGACATAGCCATGGCAAGAATTAATTCATAATCCTCAAGAAATCAATTAACTGTAACAAAAAGTCACAATAACTAAGGGTTAAGAAAGTAAAACTTACCTTGAAGATGGAAGATTAAGGAAAGAAGGGGGAAATTCTTGAGATTATTAAGCAAAGAGTAATCTTGAAGGATAAAGAGAATGGTGAGGGAGAAATCTTGTATGACTTGGGGGTGAAATAAGGATGAATTTGGGCATTTATAGTGTGGAGTTTATTGAAAGAATGAAATTTGGGTCGGGTTAACCCAACTCAAAGATGGATATATGTTGAAATTTGAATGGTGTGCGGCTCACAAGTTATCGCATAAGTTTAAGTGTGCACCACATTGGTCATCACATACGTGAAACAGTAAGCCTATGCGGTGTGGTGTGCGACATATATATTATCGCATAAAAGTAAGTGTGCAGCGCATATGTTATGGCACATGTTTAAGTGTGTTCCGCCTAAGGTATCGCACAAGTAAAATAATGAGGGTGTGCGATTGAGTGTGCGACGCATAAGCTATTGCCAATATTAAGGTGTGTGCCACATAAGGTGTTGCACAAGTTAAGGTGTGTGCCACACATGGTAACGTCTACTTGAGGCAGTGTGCTTAGGCTATGTCTTAGGCGACACCTTTGCCATGGCCTATGTAAACTTGGGCACAGACCACCCTGAAAATCACAAAATAAAGTCGCACCATGAAACTTTGGGGGGTGAATTAACATAATTTGGGTCATAACTCTATCATGAGTCATGACTCGAGCCTTACAGATTTGATCACTCCAACTTACCTGTAATGTTCCTATTACTCCTAAACTTACCACCGTTGACATGGCTTAATTCCAAATTAAATTTTGTACCAATCACCTCCTTAGTACTTCATGCACCTATACTTAATCAAAAATAACTAAAAATGATTAGAAGGATGGGTTGCCTCCCACCAAGCACCGTAGTTTTGGTTGTGGCTCAAATTTTTCTTTTATAATTTTATTTAACATAATAAAATGAAAATAAAATCATGGGTTTCCTTCCATGCAGTGCCTGATTTAACGTCGCGGCACGACTCAATTATATTGACTACTCAGACTTCGTCAAGATACATAAATGATACCATTCGTACCTCATTTGTTGGATCAAGAAAAAGCTTTATTCTAAGTCCAACCACTTTGAAGTCACTCACATCCTTGCTTATAAGTTCAACTAAACCAGCTATGGTCTCCACAGTAGGTCTATCCTTAACTGGTACATCGAATACATCAAAAATTGAAAAGACACTCATCTTCTTTTGTTGTTTCATGAATTTACATACTTCAAAACTAACCTCTTTCCCATTGAGCCTAAATTTCAGCTTATTCAACTCTAGGTCAACTAATACCCTACCGATTGCTAAGAATGACCTGCCCAAAATTATGGGTACTTTAAAGTCCACTTCGCAATCAAGAATTACAAAGTCGGAAGAACATATAAAATCATCCACCTTTACAAGTACATCATGTAGAATTCCAACCGGCCTTTTCACCAATCTATCTGCCATTACAAGTTGTATATTTGTGGGTGTGGGGTCTCTCAAACCCAACTTCTTATAAACAGCTAACGGCATCAATTGATGCTAGCTCCAAGATCACATAAGGCCTTAGCAAAATCCAGAGACCCAAACGTGTAAGGAATGGTGAATGCTCCCAGGTCGGCCTTTTTTTGCACCAGTGACCTTGTAGAAATAGCACTACAATGATGGAGATTATCCACCAATTTATCGCTTACCACTCTTTTCTTCGTCATAAGATCTTTCATAAATTTAGCATATCCTGGCATCTGCTCAAGTTCTTCAATTAAAGGCACGTTCATTGTCAATTGCTTTAACATAGTCATGAATTTGTTAAACATGTCTTCATCTTCTTTCTTCTTTAATTATTGTGGAAATAGGGGTGGTGGCCTTGGGATTTTAGCTGGAGCAACTTTTACCTCCTTTCTTATGCCTTGCTCCACATCACTAACATGCTTCGACTTAGGTGGTTTTTCCACTTTCGCACTCTTTTTTTTGAAACCTCCCAACTCCATAGACACCACTGAAGATTTATCAACCATCTCTCAATCCATTTTGACCGCATCAATATGAGACAATGCTCCCAATCCTGGACTAGATAAAATCTTACCGCTCCTAGTGGTAATGGCCATACACGATCCATCAGTCCTCGGATTCTGAAATGTATCACTTGGTAGAGTCCCATTCTATCTTTGGATAAATATTGCAGATAATTGGCTCATCTGCTGCTCTAGTTGCTTAATAGCAATTGAGTGTGAATTTACTAGTTGACTCATGGAAGATATGTCACTCTTTATAATAGTCACCCCAGAATTGGTTGCCTCAACCCCCTTTAATAGTTTCTCTATGATGCCCTCCATGGATATTTTGCCTGAACTGGAGGCAATATTATCACGGCTTCTAGGAGGTACATACAGTCCACTCCTATCACTTTTATTCTTCCAATATCCTTGAGGGTTCCAACCTTGGTTTCCTTGACCACCGGTCCAGAAACCCCTGGTTATGCAAGTAGTTAGCCTCTTCCTCGGTATTTGATTTAGCTCTCTTACCGTAGGACCTCACATCTTTTACCTTTTTTATATACTTTGATAGCAAATGTTTCGTGAGCAGATCCATCTGGATTTTTATATGAGCCTTATCCTAATCATGCTCTTCTTCTATCCTATGTTGCTCTGCTGATATTACGCTAGACCCAGTATTGCTTGCTACCACAGAATCTCTGGTATGCCAAGCTCTACTTGTCTTAGTCATTCTTTCAACATATCCGCAGCCTCAGTAAAGGTGAGCTCCATAAAAGCTCCTCCTGCAGCATTATCCACTATTGGCTTTGTAAGTGAGTTCAAAGCTTTGTAGAATATTTCCATCAAGTGTTCATCAGTCATCTTATGGTTTGGACATTGAGTCAACTTCTTTTTAAACCTCGCCAAAGTATCATGCAAAGCTTCATTAGCCAATTGCCTAAAGTTGTTGATCTCATCCCTTAACTGTAACATTCAGGAGGGCGAAAAGAACCTTTCTAGGAAAGCTCTTTTCAATTGCCTCCAGTTTGTTATAGAATCAGGAATCAGCTTATTCAACCACATAGTTCCCTCTCCAGATTGAGACAGTGGAAACAATCTTACACGAATAGCATTTTGTCCCACTCCAGGATTATCAAATAACTTACAAATACTGATGAAATTCACCAAATATAGATTTAGATCATCACTAGGTAATCCACCAAAGAGTCCTTTCAGATTCAGTAGCTGGATCTAGTACTGGTGATGTTGAATTTCACCCCAGGAGCTAGTAGTGGTAGAATGATTTCCCTGTAGATCTAGTTCATTCTAAATCATACTCATCGTTGTCAACATCAAACTGCGCAGCTTGGCGGTCTAGTCTTCCTTTGAATGGATGATTTCGATTTACAAGTGCAACTACCCCTGCTGCACAACCCCTATTAGCTGGGTTAATTAAATCATTATCTTCCAGGTCCTCTTCATCTAGATTATGTATCTGACCTGGGTTATCTGCATTTTGTTGATTTAATTGAGCATTAGACAAAGTGGCTAATATTTCAGCTTCCTTTTGGTTAGCCATTTTTCAATGATATGAGGTTCAGGATTGAAACGTAATAATGGTTCTCCTAAACTTTTGGTTTGTGGCATAAAAAACAATGAGCCTGTAATGAACAAAAAAAACAAATTAACGTAAAATAAGGAAACTTGACTAACAATCAATTAACACATATAAACTCAATCGACAACCGTATTCTCGAGCAACGGCGCCAAAATTTGATACGCCCAAATTACAACTTTCTTACGAAAGTGTAAGCGGTCGTTATCAAATATAGAACCTAACTAGGTTAGGGTCGAATCCCACAAGGAATATGGTGCTAATTAAGTTGTATGCAGATTAGTTGACTTTTAATCCTTCGTTTCCGTAAAACAAAAGGTAGGATTTGATTCAGTTCACAAATTAATGGTTTCAGTTTAACAAGATGAAATATGTATAGTAGTATTCAAATTCAGAGAAATAGCAAGCTAGGGTTATGTCCACCTTCTAGTTTTCAATACTTTCTAACTATGGGCTTTACGAATTCATACATGTATCATGCTTATAGAGAAACATATTGTATTTAATAACATAATCCTAGTGTTTATCAACCATCAAGGACTAATTTACTTTATTTCTCTCGAATCAAAAGTGTTTACAAAAACAATACGATATCTCTAAGTAGTTAATCCTATTAAGGCATTAACATATGAAATAGGGGTTGGAAATCCTATTTTCTTGTCACTACTCTCTTTTCTAAACCTCAACCTTTCTATCAAACAAGTTGAGTTTTAAGGCACATCCTCTATGTTTGCAAGCACGAGAATTCAAGATAAACGAAGAGAGTATAATATAAGCAGGTCAATGCATGATGAATTCAAAAACCCAAAGTAATAGATTATATGTTACAAGGCCTCCATAACCCTAACTAATAAACTTAGCTACTCATGAATAAAACGGGAATCACAATAGAAATATGCATCATACCAAAAAGTAAAGACAATCTTGGCGGAGAAGATGAAGTTGCTTGTGTTTCCCATCTGTGCAAAGCCGCCACTCTCCTCCCAAAATAATATAGAATAATGAATTATTGTAAGAATTCAGCATCAAGTCTTTTTAATAATCTTTTCTCTCAAATTTGCCTTCTAAGTCCCTGAACTAATTATAAATGACAAATTAGTCTTGGACATAGTTTCTAGGTGCCATATTTGGTCCAAACAGCTACTTTTCTCTTGTGTGATTTGTCATCCGCAATCCGTAGTCCCATTATGTCTCCATCTACCTCATTATTACCTGAAATTCTACTAATCACATTGGTTAGCTCAATTACATACAAGTACAGTAAAAACATAAGAAACTAGGCACTTTGTTCTCCAAACTTAGCTAAAATATGGGTAAGTTATGGTGCTTAGGCATATAAATACACCCAATATCAGCATGCTACACACCCCTAAAAGAGACTCTACTTGACACGGCTTTGTGGATTTCCCAGTTGACCATGAACCTAAAGCTCTGATACAAACTTGTCATGACCCAAACCAGGGACTAGATGTAATGGGCATCCCAAGTCCAACAAAGACTGGGGATCGCCCCCTTAACCCAACCCAACCTCCTATTTCAGCCTCAGATGAGCTGAATTTTGAACGTATAACATGATAGTGTTATTGTTCGTATCAAGACTCTGGGATAGGATCACGACCGTGACCAACCCAACTGAGTCTAACCGTACCAAACCCAACCACCCATACCATACCAAGCCAAAGCGAATATCAAAACATAATATAATAAACAATCCCAAAATGTAATGGAATGGAACAACCAACAATATCGTCCAATGATGCCAGCCCCAACACCAATGCCAATGCCAAGGCCTTTATAAACCAATTATTGTTTTATACATAAGCTGAAAATAGGCAAGAGTTCCATTTAAAGAAGGCAGTGCAATGAACATATCTTTATATGAATTTTATCAACACTTTGGGGGCATAATATAACCAAAACTAATTTCAAAGACCATTAAACCATTACCATGCAATTCAATTTCCCAAAACAACCATTGATGCCTATAAAAGCATAATTAAACCATTAGAAACCATAACCAAGCCATTATAAACAAAGCCCCTAATTAATAGTTGAAAACCATAAACCATGCAATATTAAAACCATGAAAACAACCATAAATTCCATGCCTTTTTAGAAATAGTAAGTAGGGAAGAGACACATGCCTTAAATTGAGAAAAATAATGGAAGAAAATAACCAAAGGTAGCCCCAAAGCAATCCCCAAGTTGAAACCCTAGCTCTACTTCCCCAAAAGCTCTTGAAAGAACTGTTGAATGTTTAGGAGTGGCTTTCTAAGTATTAATGAATAGAATAATAGGGTAAATAACCTCATAATTGTATTAGAAGTCTTGGGTCATAATTAGGGTAAGTAGGAAAATATCCAGAATACCCCTACTTAAGCTCTTTAAAAGCCTGTCATAGGGAACTGACGGACCCTCTTACGAGTCGTACCCTTCCTTACGATTGGTTCCCACCAGTCGTACCCAGGCCTTAACCTTGGATCAGACCCTATCTAGTATATGACTCATCCAACCAAGTCGTAACCTCAGCATATGATTCGTATCCCCAAAAGAATGAATTATCAATAGAATCAAACACAGCCACCATACGAGTCTCAGATACAACTTGTATCCAAGCCTCATGACTCATACCCTTAAGTCATGAACATTCCAGTGATCAAAACCATCCAACCAACTAACACTGGTCAGCTTACAATCGGACCATACCACTCTTACCCCAGCATACGGCTCGTATACATGAGTCGTATTGGGTCAAGAAAATGATTTTCAATGAAAAACTTCTAAGGCCCAAAACTATGATGTAACATTCTCCCCCACTGGGAACATTCATCCCCGAATAATGGACAAGGTAGAGGTAACCACACACAGAGTCATTTGCATTATCAAACATCCTTTTAACAAAATTTGAAAACAAAGAGGCAAATATAATAATTTTTCCTTTAACAAACTCAAAAAATAAAGATTTGTTCAAGAACGCATACCTTCCGCATGAATACTAGGAGCAAAAAAAAATGTGGATATTTGGACTTCATGTCCTCTTCTGCTTCCCGCATAGCTTCTTCCATCTTTTGGTTCCTCCATAGAACCTTAACCTAAGCCACATACTTGGTCCGCAATGACAAACTTGTCTATCTAATAGCTAAATCGAGACCTCTTCATAAGACAGAGAATTCGAGATATCCAACCCTTCCAAAGGAACAACCAAAGAAGGATTACCAACACACTTCCTCAACATGGAAACATGAAAGACCGGATGAACCAAACCCAAACTCGCAGGCATCTCTAACTCATAAGCAATAATGCCCACTGTTTGCAAAATCCCAAAAGGACCAATAAACAGAGAACTGAGCTTCCTATTTTTGCCAATCCGCACTACTCCCTTCATGGGAGACACCTTTAGGAACACCCTGTCCCCAAATTGAAACTCTAAATCTCTATGCCAAACATCTGTATAGGACTTTTGGTGACTCTGAGTAATTCTAAGCCTATCAAGAATCACCTTCACCTTCTCCATAGCTTTATAAACCAAATTGGGACCAAACATAGCCGCCTCACCATGAACAAACCATCCAATAGGAGATCTACACCCCCTACCTTACAACTCCTCAAAAGAAGCCATACTAATACTAGAATGATAGATATTGTTGTAAGCAACCTCCACCAAAGGTAGATGCTCAACCCAACTACCACTATAATTAATCACACATACCCAAAGCAAGTCCTCTAATGTCTGAATAGTTCTCTCCGCTTGCCCATCTGACTGTTGGTGAAAAGCAGTACTCAGACTAACCTTAGTCCCCAATCTCTTTTGGAAAGATCGCTAAAAATAAGAGGTAAACTGCGTACCATAATCAAAAATAACCAAAACAGGTACCCCATGTAGCTTCATAATCTCTTAAAGATATAACTTTGCATAATCATCCATCGAAAAGGTTGTCCTTACTGGCAAAAGTGAGCAGACTTGGTCATCCTATCCATGATGGCCTAAATCTAATCAAAATAATTTTGAGACCGAGGAAGACCAATAACGAAATCTATATTGATCATCTCCCACTTTCATTCAGGAAACTCTATTTCTTAATGTAACCCACCAGGCCTAAGGTGTTCGACCTTAACCTATTGACACACCATGCACTGGGCCACGAAGTTAACCACATCCTTCTTCATACTATTCCACCAAGATATTTTCTTAAGATCATGATACATCTTTGTCAAATCAGGATGGACAACATAGTGTGACTCATGCACATCAGCCAAAATCCTTCATCACAACCCATCGATATTTGGAACACACAACCTCTCTTGGTACTGCAAAGTACCATCACTACTACTCATAAATACCACAAACTTTTTCCCACCAACGTCACTCTTAATTTTCATCAAGACTGGATCCAACACTTATTTCTTCTTAATTTGTACACCAAGAGCTAATCGAACCACTTCTTGCACCATTACACCACTATCTTTAGAATCCAAGAGATGAACTCCAAGATTGTCCAAACGGTGAATATCCTTTACCATTTCCTTCTTGCCTTCCTCAAAATGAGCCAAACTCCCCATACACAACCTTTTAAGAGCATCGGCAACCATATTAGCCTTACCTGGGTGATAGTGAAGACTCATATCATAATGCTTAAGAAGCTTAAGCCATCTCCCTTTCCTGAGATTAAGCTCTTTCTCCGTGAACACATACTAAAGACTCTTATGATCATAAAAGATATCCACGTGAACACCATACAGATAATGCCACCATATCTTCAAAGCAAATATAGCTGCCAAAAGCTTTAAATCATGAGTAGGATAATTTCTCTCATGTACCCTTAACTGCCTGGAAGTATAGGCAATCACCTTTCCATGTTTCTTGAAAAAGCAACCAAGATCTACCCGAGATGTATCACAATAAACCATAAACCTATCATTGCCTTCAAAAAAAGTCAAAATCAGAGCCGACATCAACCTATCCTACAATTTCTCAAAACTCCCTTCACAAGCATCCGACCAAAAAAACTTAACCTTCTTCTAAGTTAATTTAGTCAAAGGAGCAGCTATCGATGAGAAATATTCCACAAACTGCCTATAATACCTGGCTAAATCCAAGAAGCTCTGAAAATCTAATAGAGTCGTGGTCTTAGGGCACCCCTTCACCGCAGCACCATTTTGAGAATCAACCATTATCCCCTCATTAAAAATAATATGACCCAAGAAAGTCACAGCATTCAACCAAAACTCATACTTACAGAACTTAGCAAAAAAAACATTATTCTTTTAAGGTCTACAACACTACACGAAGGTGATTAGCATGATGCACGTTACTCCTCAAATACACTAGAATGTCATCAACAAACAAATGACAAAGAGATCTAAATACTACCTAAACACCCTGTTCATCAAATTTGTAAACACTGTCGGAGCATTTGTCAATCTAAATGACATCACCAAGAACTCAAAATGCACATATCAAATTCGAAAAGCCATCTTAGAGATATATATCTTCCTAATCTTAAGTTGATGGTACACAGACCAAAGATCTATTTTGGAAAAGAACTTGGCACCTTGTAACTGATCAAATAGGTCATCTATCCTTGGGAGAGGATACTTGTTCTAGACTGTTACCTTGTTCAATTGCTTATAGACAATGTACATCTGAAGGGAACCATCCTTCTTACGGATGAACAACACCGATGCACCCGACGGAGAAATACTAAGATAAATAAACCCCTTATCTAGAAGATTCATAATTTGCTCCTTGAGTTCCCTTAACTCAGCTAGAGCCATTCTATATGGAGGAATTGATATTAGATGATTGTCCAGAAGCAAATTAATACAAAACTCTATTTCTCTATCCGGAGGAACACCAGGAAGATCATTCGGAAAGACCTCTAGAAACTCATTAACTACCAAAACTGACTGTAACGAAGGACCTTTCAAGTTAGAATTTTTAACCCAGACCAAGTGATAAGGACACCCTTTGGAGATTAACCTTAGAGCTCTAAGATAAGAAATAAATTTTCCCCTAGGAGCTAAAGAACAACCCTCTTATTCTATTCTTATCTCATTGGGGAACCTAAAGATGACCTTATGAGTCAGATAGTCTAAAGATACATAACAAGAGTGCAACCAAACCATACCCAAAATCATATCAAAATCTACCATTCCCATCTCAAACAGATCTACAAAGGTCTGCCTATCACCAATAGATATCACACACCCTCTATAGATATGTTCATCAATGATCGAGTTACCTACCAGGGTTGAAATAGAAAAAATATCTGAAATAATTTTTGGATCAAAACCAAAATACATAGCTATATAAGGAGTCACATAAGAAAGAGTGGAGCCTGGATTAAGCAAACAATATATGCCATAGGAAAGGAGAAATAACGTAAAAGTAACAATATCAGGTGATGCCTCGGATTCCTACTAGAACACCAAAGCATACAACCTATTCTGACCAACACTAGAACCAGGAGCAGTAACAGAAGTAGATGTCACTAGAGTCTTATTCGACCCAGTAGCAACCTTATTAGCTGGATAATTCTTGAGCTAATGTCCTACCTGGATGCACTTAAAGCACTTATATTTACTTTTCTCATAAAATCCCTGATGATGAAAACCACAGAACTGATAAGGGGGCATGAAGAAATTGACTAACTTTCATTCGCCTAAGATTGGGCAACCTGAGCCCAAGAATTATCACAACCTTGGTAAAACCTATCGCCCGACTACTGTGGGTAAGGAACACTAGCAATAGAGAAGGAACCAAAACTCCCCCACTTCTTTTTCTTCCACTTGCCACCATCTCTACCACCCTGAGACTGCGCACCTCCCTGATCAAAAAATCTACCCTGCTTTTTCTTCTCATTCTCAACTTACTGCATATGAATAGTCAACCTAGAAATGTCCATATCTCTAATGAGAAAAGCATTCTTGCTCTCCAAAATCAGATCTTTATTTAGCTAAGAAGCAAACTTTCTTATTCTAGACCTCATATCATCCAACAAATCAGGATCATACCTTGATAACTGATGAAACTTTAAGGCATATTCCCTTATAGATATCCTCCCTTGCTTGAGGTTCACAGACTCCTGTATCTTAGTTTTCCTTAATTCTTAAGGAAATAAACGATCCAGTAAGGCATTAGAAAAAGCCTCCCATAACCCTTCTTCTTCCATATCATCCTTATCTCTGTCCCACTTCTTATACCACTGATAAGCAACATCTTTGAGCTACAACATTCCTAAATGTCTTACAGTCTCAATCTTATTAGTGTGGTGTGCTACACACCCCTAAAAGAGACTCTACTTGACACGAGTTTGTGGAATTCCAAGTTGACCATGAACTTAAAGCTCTATTACCAACTTGTTATGACCTAAACCAGGGCCTAGACGTAATGGGCATCCCAAGTCAAATAAGAATTGGGGACCACCACCTTAACCCAACCCAACCACTTATTACAGCCTCAGATGAACTAAATTTCAAACTTATAATAAGATAGCATTATTGTTCATATCAAGACTCTTGATCATGACCGTGACCGACCCAACCGATTCTAATCATACCAAACCCAACCATCCATACTATACCAAGCCAAAGAGAATATCAAAACATAATATAATAATCAATTCCAAAATATTATATGATAGAACATTGATAAATTATGTCCGATGATGCTAGCCTCCCAGTTTATTCTAATGCCAAGGCCAACACCAATACCAATTCCTCACATACCAACCGCCAGAAGTACCACAAAGCCTCTATCCAAAAGAATACAAATATTCAGTTAGGACATGCCTATAACCATGGCCAAAATTAACATCCAAAATGAAAACAAAATGTTTAAGAGTATCAATATCATAAAATGGAGCCTTCCAAAAAGATGGAAGCTCACCATTTTAATCCAAATGTTATCCCCGAGTCAATCACTATGTATGAGGAGTCAAACAATCGGTTCTTGTATAGCATGTGTAATAGCCGCCAGTAGATGGGTTACGTGTGACCGCTAGCATGTATCTCAGGATAAGGATAACGTAATGCAATTTAAAGAAACAAGTAAAACCATCCATTATGCATACAACCATACATATATATATAAGTGTTGGGAAAGGGAATTCATGTTTAACATGCATTTTAAAACCTTTTACTTAGGCTATGTAACCTTGTTGTTTAACCACACCCATGGGTCGTATGGGTTCACCTCCCCCTGCTGAAAGAGTCCTAATGAGTGTAGTTGTATGACCAGGAAATATCCCATGGGATGACTAGTAAATCCCTCTAATATAAAATGTGACACTCGCACATAGCCATCAAGGATCTCTTATATCCGCAAATATGAGTTTTTGATTTTGGTTCCCTTGGAACCTCCACCTTCCATGGCTCAATTACACATCCCGCCATTAATGCCTAAATTAAAACCATATGAAAAAAAATCCAATTACCATTTATTAAACAAGTCTATTTATTAGTGGTATCATCATACCAACCATACTTTTAATATTTATCCATAGCCAAACCATTTAGGTTAAGGAGACTCTCAAGTGACCTTTTTGTTTACCATATTAACCTCTTGGGAGACTTTCATGTACTCCGCAAGCAAAATAAATAAGTCGTTAACCTTTGTAAATCATTTAAACCATTTATAGTTTTATGCATAAGGTGAAAACAAGCAAGAGTTCTATTTAAAGAAGTCAATGCAATGAACATATCATTATAAGTATTTTATGAAATGCCTTGGAGTCATAATATAACCAAAACAAATTCCAAAGATCATTAAACCATTACCATTCAATACAATTGACCTAAACCACCATTAATGCATATAAAAGCATAATTAAATGATAGAAAACCATAACCAAACCATTATAAGCAAAAAAAACAAATTAATAGTTGAAAACAATAAACCATGCAACATTGAAAGCATGAAAAGAAACATAAAATCCCTGCCTTTTTATAAATAGTAAATAGGGAAGAGACACATGTCTTAAATCAAGAAAGATGGTGGAAGAAAATTACCAAAGAAAGTCCCAAAGCAATCCCCATGTTGAAACCCTTGCTCTTTTTCCCTAAAATCTCTTGAGAGAATTGTTGAATGCTTAAGAATAGCTTTCTAAGTGTTAATAAATAGAATAATAGGGTAAATTATCTCCTAACTGTATTAGAAGTCATGGGTCATAATTAGGACAGACAGGGAAATATTCAAAATAACCCTACTTAAGTTTCTTAAAACCCCATCACAAAGATACGACTGACCTTCTTACGAGTCATACCATTCCTTATGAGTAGTTTCAACAAGTCGTACCCAAGCCGTAACCTTGGATCAGACACTGTCCAGTATATGACTCATCCAACCAAATTGTTACCTCAGCATATGATTCGTACCTATGATCCGTATCCCTAGCATAATAAATTACCAAAAGGATCAAACACTACTAACCATACGAGTCCCTAATACGACTCATATCCAAGCCTTACAACTTATACCCTTAAGTGGTGACCATTCCAGTGATCAAAACCATCCTACCAACTAACACTGGTCATCTTACGATAGGACCATACAACTCATACCCCAGCATACAGCTCGTATCCATAAGTCGCATTTCATCCGGAGAACAGTTTTCAAGGAAAAATTTTTAAGGCCAAAATCTAGAATGTAACACCTTCATATCCATGCGGATGCGATTCCTGCACCATTCTTCCTCGCCTTCAACTACCCAATAGCTCACCACCAAGGGCCTTCATTGAAACACATAAAGTTTCAACTATTCCCCAACATAAAACCATCATAAAACACCACTATTGCAGCTCTAAAGTCATTCATCTCCACCATACAAGCTTTGTTTTTTTTTCATAATTTAAATCTCACAAGTTTTAATCTGTGGACACTTGCAACCGAGGTTTTTTTAGGTCATAAACATCATATTTTCCTTGGCAATTTTCAATCCAAAGCCTTGAGTTCTTTATTGGAGAAGGAATGACATATTTCTCCCTTGATTCTTGTTCGTCTCGTGCAAGTGTAAGGTTTCTTATTAAATTTTTTATCATTAATACAGAGGAGCTCATTGTTGCACATCTCATGCTTTTATTCTTGTACTTTGCTCGCTTCTTCTTAAGATTTCCCTGTAGCATGAATTTTATGACTTGATCAACTTTCATTATCTAATGATTTCTTGAAATCTTGTTGTTGATGATTGTTTTAGTTGAGAAAAGTGTGGTAGAATGTTAATTTGGTTGTACTAGATATTTGTTTTTGGATTGAAAATTTTGGAGATTTTTGGATCTTCTATAGCTACAATATAAAATAATAAAGTAAATCATTTTAAAAATTCAAAAGGAACTTTTCCATGCTTCAGACACATTTTTAATTGTTTTACTTGTGCCAATATATATCTCATTTCAGCTTTATGCTTACTGATGCTACATATTTTGATCTTTCCATTAATTTTATATATATGATGAAACCCGGGAGGGTTTCACCATACTTTGAGGGACCAGGTCCCTTGATGTCAGTCACAGGAAATCAAATAGTAAAGCACTGGAAAACTAAAGAATTTGCAGAAATGTAAAAACACAAAGATTTAACATGGAAACCTCCGTGCTCAAGGGAGAAAAAAGACATGGCTTACCCTCACAAGCACCCATAATCCACTATAATCAAAATCTTGATTACAGACTCTAATGAACTTAACTCTAGGTTCCACCTACTTGTAATACCTCTACTACAAGTCTACCTTGATAACTCTACTAAGTACTCACTCCAATATTGAATAAATCTAACCAATATTGAACTTAGGAAACTCTACCTAAGCACTCTTAAGAAAATAAGAAAAAATTACTCATATAACATGAGTAATTTGATTACAATTCAGGACTCAGCTCAAGAACACTCACTCATTTCAATACATTCAGAAAATAGGCACTTGAGCAATACTTGAGCAATATAGCTAGATTGAGTTTTCTCCCTTTCCAATTCTTAATAATTTATATTGTGAAAAACCATCAATTAGATAAGTATTATTTTCCTTTTATAGTAGAATAATGATTAGGGTAGAGATTTGATTGGGTCAAGTATCCTGAAAGTTACAAGCTTACCTACGAAGTATGTTACACTAAAAGACAAAATTGCGTAGCCCTTGTGATAGCTATATTTTTCCTTGACGACTCGTGGACCTGGTCCCTTATTGTCTGTTGCTTATTATCAAAAAAAGATATAGCAATTTTTTCCCTTTTTGATGATGACAAACCTCAGAACATGACCACAAATCTTTGAAGCATCAATTTAATTCACCTTATACAGTTGGAGTGATTACCACTACTGTCAGTGAATATTCCCCTTATCACTTTGCACTTTGCTTTCCTTCAACATAGGGACCTGGTCCCTTGTTGTCAATTGACATCAAAATCTCAACATAATTTAAATGTTCCTCCTATCAATACACTTGCATTCATTAATGTGTAATTGAGAATTCCCCCCTCCCCCATAAATTTAACTTTATTCTTCAATAGCATACCATTAACATGCTTCACATATCACCTGTCATATGCACCTTCTTGGTACCTGGTCCCTTACATATCAGAACATACATGCACCTGGTCCCTACCATATGCCTTAAGTCTTCCCTATTTTTGCATCACTGAAAAGTAATAATAGTAAACCAAAAATAAAGTAAGCATAAAATGGTTAACACATGGCCACTAGCGCAATACTAACATTAAGAACAGCTTTAAAAATAAAGAAGAAATAGATAAAACACACAAAAAGGAACTCATTCACGATTAAGAGAAGTCAGTACCAATACATCAAACTAACATAAACATAAAATTTTGATCTGTCGCAAGCCACAAAAGGAATAAGGACTAGAAACTGATACATAGGGATGATAAAGAGACATAGGGATGACAGGACTTATGTGTAGGGGTCTTAGGGGAGAATGATTTCAGCAAAAACTCTATTCGAGAACTCTCCTCAGCATGGGCATTTAGTAATTGTTAATGAGGTCATTAACTTCATCATCAGACCATGAACCTACTAAGTGAGTTCTACAACCTTAATATGGAGCTTAGTATTTTCAGCTGCAAGTTCTTCTGTGGTACTAGGTCCTTCTGAGGATATCTTTTAATTCTGTATCTTTAAAATAACTATCTAAACATTCTTTGTAGCCAACTAGACCCTCATCTCCCATATCATCTCGTGAGGAGCCAAAAGTTCTGACACTTGGGACACAGTTCTCACTTTTCTTCAATGCACTTTCCACAAATATTGTCAGACTAAACTTTTGTTTGACTATTCTTGGAGTCCCTTTACTTCCAACTACTCCAAAATAATTAAATACTTTTTTCAAAAAGTACCCATATGGAATCCCATGTCTTCCTTATTTCTCAACAATCATTTTGTTTATGTGCTCTACAATAAGAGCAGAAAGACTTATCAGCTCAAATTTGCTCAAGTACTCAATCAGGAAAAAGTCAACAGTAGAGGCAATAGTCCTTTTCTCTAATTTCGGCAGAAGGACCTTATTCACATATTCAAATACCAATTGAAACTCACTTGTGGGAAATTTCTTTCTCACACTATTGATGTTCCTCCTACCTTGGAAGCATCAATCATGAATTCAATAGAGGGTTGTTGCTTCACAATAGTCCTTACTCTTATTGCAGGCATATCTAGGATTTTTTTCTAATATTTCTTCATACAGTTTAATTTCCTTTTCTTGCACTTGTGCAGTCAGACTGAAACTATCATCTGAGAATTCTATAGTGTAATAGAATTCTCCTACCTCTCCCATAAAGACCATGGGTGTTGGTTCCTCTAATATGTATGACCAATCCTATTGTCTCACATACTCTACCAATTTAATCATGCCTGGCTTCTCATAAATTTTGAGATCAAGCTGTCTCCCAAAAAATACTTTTTGTGTTTTTAAATCTTATTCCTTTGCTCTCTTGGCACATCCTTCTTTTCTTCTTCTTTTTATATCACTACTTGGCTCTTTATTTTCAATAACTTTTCTCCTTTTGGGACCAGGTCCCTTAGATATTTTTTTCTTTTTCACTATAATATGTTTGTGTCTCATCCCAACAGCACTACCAGACTTTAAATTGGAGGACCTGATCCTTCTAGTAATATGCATATTTTTTCTTATTTTATCAGTTGCAGCAAAAATATCTAGATCAATGTACTCATGCCCTCCAACTTCCACAACTTCAACATTCTCCACTTCATCATCTATAGAAGTTTTCTTAAGGTTTCTTCTCTTATTGGTCGAAGACTTACTTGCCTTCATTGCATCAAATAACAACTTCTATTTTGACCCTTTAGTTGAATATGATCTAGCCACTTTTACACCTGTATCGGCTACTTTTTCCTTCTAGTGTCTACCCTATTGTTTCTTTATGGACCACCTTACGGGTAGTTCATACTCACCCTACTCATTTATATATAGCACAATCTTTCTATCCTTAGTCACATCATCCTTCTCACCAACTACTTGCTCATCATTACTAATTGAGCTTTTCTTGAGATCATATACAAGTAGAAAAAAATTCTCAGCTTCCTAGTCTATACTTCTTGAAAGATCAAACCTCTTTATAGGTACTTTTTCACCACATAATTAAACAAAAATAGGGTTTGACTTATAGGGAGTAGAGAAACCAAGTACTTGAGGGGTTTCTAGTTTAATCAGTGAACCAAGCCCTTGATTTGGATCATCTATCAAAGTTTATTCAACAAAATTTTTGATGGTTAAGGATGTTTCAATATGGACAGGCTCAGTTGAAGGTTGAGGATTAACTAGAGAAGACTCAGTAGGAAGAGTTGACATAGGTTCTTATTGAGGACTTAAGGAGAAGTCATCTATGGTTTTGGGTGATGAGGTATTAGAAGACTCAATTTGGGATTGTTCTCATTGCTTTCTTTGATCTTTATCAACTTTAGGATCTTTTATAGAGCTAAGAAAGATAGAATGTTCACCATTGCAAGATTGTGTGAGTGAAAGAGTAAAGGACCAGTTTAACTCAAAGCTGAAGAACAATTATAAGATATGAATTGAGTTAATTTCTAAAAGATAATAGTAGAGTGTAAATATGGTTTGATGATTTAATTGAAGTGACCATTGTCCTTAAAAATATGCATGTTTGAGATGACGCATTTGACTTTAATAGAGTGACTCTTTACATTTCATATGAGTTGACGGCTTTTTCTTAAATAAGACAAGAAGAATTTTTTTTAGATAGAATTTAATGATTATTAAAGCACATTGTTTTGGTACTAATCTTTAGAGATAGGACCAAATCCCTCTTTTTCTTGAGAGAGTCCTTGATTTTGTGTAAGTCACATCTATCATCTTCCAAAGTTGTTCCCATGGGTGTATACCTGCAAGGGTATAATGCTGAGTTAGAGCATTTTCCACCTATTTTACCAAGGATACCTACCACCTAATCATAGATAGTTTGAAGAAGAGAACTAATTCATTTAGTAGGTCAAGTTGATTTGATCAATTCCAGTTCAACTTGTTAGTTTCAGTACACCACTTTATTTTCTAAGAGATGTTCTAAGAATAAGTCTGAGGACCAGGTCCCAGCATAGCATCCTTTAAATTACCAAGGCTCCTCTTATATTGCCCTATATTAGTTAGCCTTTTTCAGACCCTCTTCCACATTTTTTAGCTTACTTTGGGACAAGAATGTTGAAAAGACCATGAAATTTCTAACTTAATCTCTTGTTTGGACTCAAGTCCCAAAGGTAAAGTTATAATATCAATAGAATAAGAAGATTTGCGCCTTTAGTTTGACCTTCTAAGGTGAGTTTTATAGGAACTATATCCCTATGAATGTTGACTAGAGCCTCCTTGTTGATCTTCTACTAGAGCTGTGGTCTTTGACTCAGATCATGGATCACCATCTCTTTCCCCATTCTCATCTACATCATTTAGCTAGATACTTTAGCCTTGGTATGCCATGGATCAGATCTGTTGAAATTAATTATTCAGCACATAGGAACTTACGAGTCCCATAAGTTAGCATCTTCAAGTTGAGCACCAAAGTAAATTTCTTCCAATCAGCTACAAATATTTTGATCCTTTTTACTATTTACACATAAGATACCTCTACCTTGAAGTATCCTAAGAGAGAGAATATAATTAAATGTTCTTGTCATATGCTTTGAATAACTACTATTTGTGAACCAGTTCTGACTGTAAACCCTTTCTCACTTTTGTAAACAATATTATTTGTTAGGCTTGGGCACCCACTTAAGTTTGATTTCCCAGTAAGAGGATAGAGATGTGATAAAATTCTTCTTGACCCATATTGGTAATTGGAGCTTCTTCATATTCAAAAGTCTAGAGTGTTTAGGATAGGCATTCCCTTGCTTAATGTATTTAACACTGTTTATGCTAGCTCTTATCCAAATTTGACAGCTTTCTTTACTGTAACCATCTCTTCCATAATGAGTGCAAAGAGGTTTGTGGGTTTTGTTTCAGCCCTCTTGAACAACCTTTCTTTGAGACCTAGAATATTGAGTTTTGTACTGATACCTAAGGCCCCAATACTTTTGATGCCTTGACTAGTTAAATTAGAAGGGCTATGTGAGGATGTGGTCCATTATACAAATTTTTTGAGTTTTTCTCTTTAATAGAACAGGTCCCTTTCTAAATATTTATTCTTCTAGAGAGCAGTCATAAGGTGTGGTTGAGAATCTCTCAATTTATCTTCAAGCTCAATCTAAATCATTGAAGTTTTTTTCTTCCCTTTATCATAAGAGTCATTTATTTTCTCCAATTGACTCAATAAACTCAAATTATCAGTTTTCAACTTAGAAAACTATTCTTCTATTTCAGAAATCTGAAGAGTTAAAGAAATTAATTCAAGCTCCTGATTCTCTATTTTCTCTTTTAGACAAATTTTCTTAGTACTCAGTTCACACACTAAATTAATCAACACATTAGCTAGCTTTTTTATCTTTCTAGAAGAATAATTATCTAAATTTTTCTTAATGTTAGAGAGGATTACCTCATTGTCTTATTTATTTTCAATGTTTTCCATGAGAGAAAACAACAAATCAAAGGTAATTTCATATTCCTCTATAGCCAGCATGGACATATCTTCAGCTTTTTCAGCCTCATCGAATTCATTGGTGAAATCTCCCCATATTTCTAGAGCCTAACTTACTGCATAATCAGTTGTAGCCTTACTTCTTAATTTCATAGGGACCTGGTCCCTATTCTTTCCTTTGTCACTTCCAGTCTTGAGCTATTCGTGGTAATCTATTTTGTGCATGGGACAGCCCTTGATGAAATGCTCAGGACTTCTACATTTGTGACAAACTTCAACAGACCCTCTCTTCTTACTGCTGCTTTCTCTTCTTTGAAACTGACAACTTTTCTTCATTGCTCTAACAATTCTTTTTTCCAAATAGGCAGCATCAGTGTCTTCTTCACTTGATTCTGACTTAAAAGCCTTGATTGCCTAAGATTTCTCTTTTTTTATTTCCTTCTTCTCTTGACTTTATTGCTTCTTGAGTTCATGTGTCTTCAGATTACAAATAATCTCATCCATAGTGAGAGTTTTCAAGTTTCTTCCCTCACTGATAGCATCTACTTTTCTTTCCTGGGATTTAGGCAGTATCCTCAAAATTTTTCTCACTTGTTTGTACAAAGGAATCACTTCTCCTAAATAGTGTAAATCATTATTGGTTAAAGTGAATCTTGTATGCATCTCTTGGATAGTTTTTCCTTCTTTCATGGTGAAGGTTTCATACTATATAGTCAGTATATCAACATTTGGATTCTTTACATCAGTGGTCCCTTCAGGAGCTATTTTTAAGCAATCCAAGATTTCTTTAGCATTTTCACATGCAAAAATCCTAGTGTATTCTTTAGGTCCTATCCACAAACTAGAAGTTTCTTGGTAGTTCTTCTCCACTTTCCTTCTATCTTCATCATCATACTCTCTCTCACTTTTAACAATAATTATAGTTATATATCCTTCCTTGACCTCTTCTACTAGCACATAAGGACCATGAAGAATTACATCCATCAGCTCACTGTCCTCAGCCATAATAAAGTCATACATTCTTTAGCATTTTCACATGCAAAAATCCTAGTGTATTCTTTAGGTCCTATCCACAAACTAGCAGTTTCTTGGTAGTTCTTCTCCACTTTTCTTCTATCTTCATCATCATACTCTCTTTTTCTTTAACAATCATTCTAGTTATATCTTCTTTCTTGGCCTCTTTTACTAGAACATAAGGACCATCAAGAATTACATCCATCAGCTCACTGTCCTCAGTCATAATAAAGTCATACAGTCTTGTTTTCCAATACCCATAGAACTGGCCATTAAATCTAGGTGGTCTAGCGGTAGATTGTCATTATTCTAGATTAGGTGGAGCAGCCATGATAACTAAATCACTCTAGGTGTTAACCTTTTAGAGTGTTCTGGCTCTGATACCAATTAATGAAACTCGGGAGGGTTGCATCACATTGTGAGGGACCAGGTCCTCTGAAGTCAGTCATAGGGAATCAAACAGTAAAGCACTAGAAAACTAAATATTTTGTAGAAATGTAAAAATACAAAGATTTAACGTGGAAACCTCCTTGCTCAATGGAGAAAAAACCACGGCTTTTCCTCACAAGAACCCACAATCTACTATAATCAAACTATTGATTATAGACTTTGATGAACCTAATTCTAGGTTTCACTTGCTTGTAATACCTCTACTACAAGCCTACCTTGACAACTCTACCAAAAATCACTCCAATATTGATTAACTCTAACAAATACTAAACTTAGGAAACTTTACCTAAGAACTCTCAAGAAAACAAGAAAATATTACTCTTATAGCATGAGTAATTCATTTACTATTTAGGACTCAGCTCAAGAACACTCACTCATTTCAATACATTTAAATAACAAGCACTTGAGCAATACTTGAGTAATAAAGCAGGATTGAGTTTTTGCCCTTTTCAATTCTTAATAATATGGATTACTAAAACTCACCAATTTGAGAAGCACTCTTTTTCTTTTATAGTGGAATAATTATTACGGTAGAAGTTTGACTGGGCCAAGTGTCCTGAAAGGTACAAGCTTTCCGACGCAGTTTGTTACACTAGAAGACAAAACTGCGCTGACTTTATGACAGAAATATTTTTCCATGAATACCCGGGGACCTAGTCCCTTGTTGTTTGTTGTTCATCATCTAAACAAGACATAGCAATATATGTGTTATTTTTGTTTGTATCGGCAACTCAAGATAGTACTTATTTATAAGTTTAATATAAGTTAGTAAATTAAGTGCTTCTAAATTATGTATTTTTCTTGAAAACATTAAGAACAAACTTACTGTCACTACTTTTTGAATAGTTATTACATTTACATTACAATGGAATGATGCTCCATGGAGTTCAACCATCGTTAATTGAGGAGCCAACTCATGAAGCAGAGCTCAAGTAAAATCATTGCCCCATCAGGGGTTAGGTATTTTTAGGAGATGATGGCAAAAAAGACAGGCAATAACTGACTTTTCGTTTGAAGATCATATAGCTTTATTAAAATATAAAGCAACTCTTTACTTTTCTCTTTCCTTATGTCATATGTCACTCTATTAAAAGTCTCAAAGACTTGGCAACTTTTTTACTATATTAAATTATCGACATACTTTGATATAATCAACATATTATACATGCATATATATACATATATATAGCTTTACATGACTTTAAAATACTAAAATATTGTGTTTAGTACTCTTGAATAAGTTTCTTTAAGAATTTCTTTCATTTTGTCTTAAGGCATTTAAGACGGTCAATCATAGAAACTGAAATAGACGAAGTAACATTGCATTGGGCTTATTTCAGCCTTATCATATCTGATACCTCTCTCTCTATCTCTCCCTCTCTCAATTTTAACTTTATGTGTTGCCAATTTATTTACTTTTTTATATTAAATTTACTACCAAATTATGGTAGCAAATCTTACTAACATACCTCTCATTATTTATAGTTTATCATTATTAAATATCTTTTACTGGATATACCACAAAGAAAAGGAGTTCACTAGAGTCTCTAATTTGAGGAAGATGATGAAAACACAAATTATGATATTATTTAATTATTATTTGTATATCACAAAAGGTCGGTCTCGCATCTCTTGTATTTTTCGTTCTTTGTATGTTCACTAGTTGAAAGTGTTCTTTATTATATCACTTAGTTAATAATAAGTGATCAAAAATGATTGGAATTTGTTTATCATATATAATTCCTATATAATATATGAATTCAGTTGGGACCCATATTTGTGGACCTCAAGAGGTGTCTAACACCTTTTTTTTAGGTAGCTTAACCCTTACTTGAATTTTTGGTGATATAGATTAAATAACTAATTTGTATTTAGCCTAGAATGGTTCCCTAATGTACCTTAATTCATTAGGTGGTGACTCTTCCTTTAGAAACATCCAAAAAAGAGTTGTCACGTTGAATTTCATTTTTTGGTGAGAAAAATGGGGTGCGACAAGTGATGCCCAGTCTTGGCCCATTTTGTTGAGGCGCCTTGATCCTGCACCTAGTGCACCCAGGTATGTTTTCATCCCTTTTTTTTACTTTATATTTATGCACTGGAGATAGTGCATAGTCTTTAAATTGGGGTAGGGGTGTACCACAGCCAAAGGTTTTTCTTGCCTAGTTTCTTTTTCCGTCAGCTACGTTATCCTAGTGAAACTAGCATGTTTGGGTTGTATTATGTTTTATGTTTGTTCTTTGTTTTGTTTATGTTTAAATAGGAGAAAAATAAGACAACTAAGGGAAGTTGACATGTTTTGTTTATTCTCAATTATTTTGAAAAAAATGATACCCCTCTAGAAAAAATTTGTGTTGTAAATATATGTATGACTATTGTGAATCTTGTTATGACATTAGGATTAGGGACACAATAATCATAGTTTAGCATTTTCATGAATTGTATAGGTAGTAGTTGGTACTATAATCCTACACCATGTGAGTGTGAGATACTTACCTAGTTTTCTTTGTGCATTTAATTCAAAATTTGCTCGATTAGTCTTGCCTTGCTTATAGGATAGTTGGTTAGGACATAATCATAGGTTGTTTTTTATTTAGTTCACTATTAGCCTAAATAACCTCCAAATGTGAATAAGTATCCCTTGATCCCTGATTTGAGCCTACATAGACCTATTTTCTTGATTTTCACCTTTTCACCTTCCTAGATTTACTACAAAGAACCTATTTTGTCTCTACTCCCTCCTTGGACATTGTGCACCTCAATGTAGGCAAATTGCCTAAGTTGAGGATGGCTATCATTGGTAGGGGTGTGCATTGATCAGTTCAGTTTGATTTTATGTATTATCGATTTTATTTATTGGTTATCATATTTTAAATATGCTAAATTAATAAGATATTTTTATCAATTTTTGGTTTATCAGTTTTAGTCCTTAATGGTTCAGGTTTTTATTTAACCAATAAGAAAATATGCATAAATAGAAATAGTAGCAACTAACAAGAAAAGAAAAGAAATCATAGTTGCAGCAAAAATCCTACATGATGTGTTTTATTTTACAAGAATCTTCAAGCTTGAATAGGTTTTTGGGAAATTGAATAGGTTTGTCGAAATTAAAAAGAACTATGGAGTAGGCTATATATACATATACATAAGTAGGGATAAATTGTAATTTGAAATATTCTTATTGGGTTATCGATTTATCCAATAAACCAATAAAAAAATCAAAACCAAACCAATAACCCAATAAAAAGAATTTATAAAGTCATTAAAGCTGTTAACCCAATAACAATAAACCAATAACATTTTTATCGATTCAGCTTTGCACACCCCTAATCATAGGGGTGCGTAGCTAAAGTTGGGTATGCAGAAAGGTATAATATAAAAGAAAAGTAAATTAAGGTTAGGTGTAGTAGAAAAATAAAGAGAAAAAAAAAGAAAAAAAAGAATTAATGAAAAGAAAAAAGGAGAACCATACCCAATCTAAAAAGTTAATAAAAGAGAAAATGGGGGAATAAAAGAGGAATGGTTGAGTAGTGGAGTCAAAATGTAAGTATAGTGTCAAGGAGGGTGAGTCACTAGTTCCCAAATGTACCATACCAGCCCCCAAGCCTACAATACAAGCCGAGTAAAGTCCTATAGTGATCCGAGTCCAACTATCCAAAAAACTAACACATAGAATATAAGGGCAACCCTATGGTATTTTTGCACGCTTATTGGAACTTCTTTTTGAGTGTGAGTATTTTGATATAGTCCCTTGAAGTGACATTATACTGAGAGAGATGGGACTTTCTTGTTGTGAGGGTATGTGGGCTATCTTTTTGACTGCGTATCTATTTGGATAGTGTAGATTGCTTATACACTGGGTTAGTTGTTACTAATGTAATTCCATCATTTGATTCCCTTATATATTGTGTTATTTGTTGTTAATAAAGTTTATCTATGTATTGTGATTTCCTTTAAGTTAATTGATTTTGTAGTGGTGGCCAACTCTAAAAACTAGCCTGTATTTGAGATCATCTTCACAAGGGAGGTTGAGGTAGAGAATTTTATAGCCTAATCATACGATGACAAAATAAGTATCTGGTGGATATCTTAAAGGGGTTTATGATGATAAGCCTCCCTCTCTCCAGGAGATCCTTAGAATATTACTTATCGACAAATACGGTAGTTGTTAGTAGATGCAGCTGCTCGTTAGAGAAGGAAAGTTGAGGCCCATCATATAGCTTAAGAGGCAGAGACTGGTAGTTGATCATTGAGTAGCACTCGACAGTAATCGAAATAGATTTAGAGGTGGTAAAGAATAATAGATTCCACCATACCAGTACTTTCATCCATATGATGAGAAGGAGGATATGGGATACGTTCAGTCAATAGAAAAAGGAGACATCATTCCTCCTACACTGCCCGATAATGTGAATTTGACATTACCAGTGCCATGATCTGGATCTTGAACTTGAAAGGTATATTTTAAGGCTCGACTATAGAAAAAAGAATATGTATCTTTCTAATTTTGTTGGAATTTATACTTCATATAATATTCTAGGGGTAGATCAAGAGACACTCAAATTGAGGTTGTATCCTTTTTCATTGATTGGAGAAGATTCTTTATAGTTGGGGGAACTTCCTAGAGGATCGATCACCATTTGAAATAAGTTGTGCAGGCAATTCTTAAACCATTTCTTTCCTTCTGCTAGAATATTGCAGTTAAAAGATAAGATATAAAACTTCGGGCAGCTATATTCTGAATCAATATATGAGGCTTGGTTTTGAATTTATAAGGAGTTACGCATTGTACCCAATCATGGTATTTCAAAGACAAGCTTTCTAAAGATATTTTATAGAGCCCATAATATCAGTTCCCGGGCTATGCCAGACACAATCACTAGAGGAGCATTCATTAGACTATGCTGGGAGTAGCTTTTGAGGTTTTAGACCAGATCTTTCACACCAACCGAGGTAGGCATACTCAAGAGGATGATAGAGATACTGGCATTGATGTGCTATAGAAATATAGCACTTTCGATGCTTAAAATAAGAAAAATATGCAAGTTTCTAAGGCTATTTTATTAGATATGATATAGTTTAGGTATGTTTTGTAGAAAATCATGTTTTGGATGCTAAGTTCATAAAACAAATTAAAAGGATATTTTTGACTACTTTTTTGAGCAATTATGGATGTTCGAGACACTTTCTATCTTGTTCATTATCAAAGCATGTTCAAGAATCAAAGAAGATTTGAAAAGATGACTCCCGACACTTACTAAGTCAACATGTGGACCTCAAGTAGAACCTACAAACTGCAAGTAGGTAAAGCAAGTGCCAGAAGTCCAAAATCCTGAGAGTTGACCTACAAGATATTTGAATCCTATTACCTGCGTCTTGTACCTGCTCCCACCTTGTTGATTATAGGTACTACCTGCGTCCAAGATTAGAGTGCAAGTACAGGCCACATGTGGCCACCGGCCCTATTTTCTCTTATTTTGTTTGGGCTTTTGTTTTAGGGTTTCCTCATTTACTATTAATACCCTTTATGTGTTTTTTAGTAGGAGTTATGCACTTTTGATGATCACAAACATATTTTGATTCCAATATTCGATTTTGATATAGGATTCTCTTGTATTGACTTCAGTTGATTAATTCAGTGTGGGTCCTTACACTTATTATCATTATGATTTCATTTATACTTGTAATTATGAATGTTATTGATTTCTTCACAAGTATGAGCAGCTAAAAAACTTGAAGCTAGGGTTATGGAAACCCTACAGATTGATGAAGTAGGAGAAGTATGATTGTTGAATTAAACTGATACCCATGGCATACATTGTATTATCTTCACTACAATAGATTTCTTATCGGTGGCCAATATTAAGATCCCGCCTAGATTATTGCTACTTACTCAAAAATAAAGTAGTTATTAGGAAAAGATAATAACAATAGTAATTTGGAGTTTAGCTGTTGATCCAGGCTATTAGGTATTATCTATGTAAGATGGTTAGATGTCATCTAATAACTAGAGATTCAGAAGGTAATAGTTAACTGGGATAAAAATAAGGGTTAGTAATACGACATCCTAAAATTCAAAAGGTAAAGGGTGAAATCTGTCTACTCATCCAAAAATTGTAGATGGTACATAACTCATCGGTTCTGGGTAAAATGTATCAGGTTGGTTCAGCAAATCATGATAAGCCTATAGAGTTGAGAAGCCAGGGGGAACAAAATCCTAGTTTTTACCAATACTTATCACAATTGAAGTCTATAGTTGCTCCTTATTTGATATTGCCATTCAAATCCCCCATTTACTTTTCCATCTTTTACCCATTGATTACATCATCTCAAATCCACAAGTCCACATATTTTCTTTATATTTGACCCCAGCCTTTATTGGGTTATTATATTAGACAACGACTATGTTATCTTCTAAGAGGAGGTGGAGCTTGGACATTATCAGCCACTTATGCCATTGAGCATTCGATGACCAGAGAGTGGTTGATGATTCTATGGCTTAAGATATTACATAGTTTAGGGCCAACATTGGGTTGTTGATAAAGTAGTTCAAAATAGTGAATTCTGAGAAAGTGAATGCAGTAGATGAATAGGGGACAACTTTCAAATTATATGAGCATGACTTGGAGGAGAAAGCCAAGTATCTTTATCAAGAATTGGCGAGTTTCCAAGTTAAAGGGCAAAGGAACCAAGGTTAAAACTATTACAGAGATAGATATAGAGATTGCAGTAGGGATCATAATGGTGACTGAAGAAGAAAGGATGACTATAAGAAGAAGGAGGACAGAAATATTCCACCAACAATTCATAATACTAAATCAAGGATGGAGGTGATGTTGTCTAAACTGGTGAAAGGTCAAAAGAGTCAGGAGACTTTCCTTAAGAAGATCAAGGCTGATATCTCAAGTTTGAACCAAATGGTTGAGTCACATATGACTACGATTAAGTTGTTAGGGTAACAATTTGGGTAGATGTCTATGACTTTGAATTAGAGAAATCCTGGTACCCTTCCAAGTTACACGGTTTAGAATCCTAAAAATGACAGTCATTGTTTTACTATCACTATTTGGAGTGGTAAGTCCACTGTAGATCCCTCGTAGTATACTATTGATGTATCAAAGAATGATAGTATTGTGGATGGTGATACACCTAATGTGGAAGCAGAGAAAGCAATAGGTGTTGATCATGCTATTGTAGAGGATAAAGGTTAGGGTAAGGTTTATGAGCTAGTATGGAAGACTATTCCATGACCTCCCCCTCTTTTTTCTCAAAGGTTGAAGAAAAAACAAGAGAAAATAAAATATCAAAAGTTCCTATCAATGTTGAAGAAATTGTTCGTTAATATCTCTCTGGTAGAGGCCTTGGAGAAAATTCCACGTTATGCAAAGTTCATGAAAGACTTGGTCACTAAGAAGCGGATGGTAAGTTTTCAACCCACTGATAATCTGCACCATTCTATTGTTGTTACTTTTAGATCATTAGTAGAGAAAAAAAAGAGCCTGGCTCGTTAATTATTCCATAAACTATTGGGTCCTTCAACTTTGCCTGAGCTTTATGTGACTTGGAAGCCAGCATCAATATGATATTGCTGATGGTATATACGAAGTTGAGGTTGGGAGAACCCAAATTGACAACTTTTAGGTTAATGATGGTTGAATACACTATAAAGAGGCCGGTTTGTATTCTTTGTGATGTGTTAGTGAAGGTGGTGTTCATCATATTTCCAGTTGACTTCGTTATTCTTGACTGTGATATGAACTTCCAAGTCCATATTATCTTAGGTAAACCCTTTTTAGCTATGGGTAAGGCATTGGTTGATATGGAATTAAGATAGATAAAGTTTTAACTAAATGATATATAAGTGATCTTCAATGTGTTCCAATCGATGAAGCAGCCTGATGATATGTGGGTAGTGTCTGTGATAGACATCATTGATTGATGTTGTTGATTATGGAGAGACATGGAGTCGAGGCATTAGCAGTGGTATTATATGGTAGAGTTTCTTATACTTATGCTCCAAAGAAGCTTGATCTAGATTTGAAAAATAGAACCATTCCTCCCGTTCGACTGTCTATTGAGGAACCACTGATTTTGAAATTGAAAGCCCTCACATCTTACTTGCGATATATATTTTTGGGGGTCAACAATACCCTGTCAGTGATTATTACAGCTGACTTAGTAGAGACAGAGTTAGAGGCATTGATATCAGTTTTGCATAGATTCAATAGAGCCATCGGATGGAGCATTTCAGATATTTTGGGGATCCCACCAGGTATTTGTACTTACAAGATACAACATGAGATGGATAGTATCCCTAGTATAAAGCATCACGGTTGGTTGAATCCTCCTATGCAGGAGGTTGTAAAGAAGGAAATTATCAAGTGGTTGGATGTTGAAGTTGTTTACCCCATTGCGGATAGCAAGTGGGTTAGCCTTGTTCAATTTATTCCTAAAAAGGGTAGAATCACAATGGTGCCCAATAATAAGAATGAACTTATTCCCATGAGACCTATTACAGGATGGAAAGTAGGCATGGACTATAAAAAATTGAACACTTGGACTTAGAAAGACCAATTTTCTATGTTATTTATAGATTAGATGTTGTACAGGTTAGAAGGAAAAGTTTGGTACTTTTTTCTTGATAGGTATTTAGCATACAATCAAATTACTATTGCTCTTGAAGAAAAAAAACTACCTTTACTTGCCCTTATAGGACTTTCGCGTTCAAAGGGATGTCATTCGGTTTGTGCAATGCTTATGCCACTTTTTAGAGATGTATGATGTCTATATTATCTGACATGGTGGAATATACTATTGAGGTGTTCATGGAAGACTATTCTGTGGTTGGGGACTCTTTTGATGACTGTTTGGCCTATTTGGCCAATGCTCTCCATAGATGTGAGGATTGCAACTTAGTTCTAAATTAGGAGAAGTGCCATTTCATGGTAAAAGAAGGTATTGTACTCGAACACAAGATCTTAAAAAGGGGAATTGATATTGATAAATAAAAATTTAAAGTGATCAAATATTGCCACCACCAGTCTCGGTGAAGGGTATTCAGAGTTTTCTAGGTCATGCTGGTTTTTACAAGCATTTCATCAAGGACTTCTCGAAGATTGCACACCATCTATGCAAGTTTCTTGAGATAGAGGTGAAATTTATATTTGGTGATGCATACCTTAAGGACACTGAGTGCCTAGAGGATCGGTTGGTGTCAGCCCCTATCATTGTGCCCCCTGATTAGTCTGCACTATTTGAGGTCATGTGTGAAACAAAAAGAACGAAAAAATTAGACCTTTCACCCAATTTATTGTGCCAGCAATGCACTAAAACCCACACAAAAAAACTATATGGTTACAGGAGTTACTTGCGGTAGTTTTTGCCTTTGAGAAATTTCAGTCCTATGTAATTGGGACCTAAGTCATTGTTCATACAGATCATGCAGCATTGAGATACCTAATGTCAAAAAAAGATACAAAGTTGAGATTGATTTGTTGGGTGCTCCCACTATAAGAATTTGACTTTGAGGTAAAGGTTTGAAAAGGCACTCAAAACAAAGTTGTAGATCATTTATCTAGGTTTGAGGAAGAGGAAATATGGAAACTAGGGGATGAGCTTGACATAGATGATACTTTTTTAGATGAGCGGGTCTTGGTAATATCTCAAGACTTAATCCTGTGGTTTGCTGATTTTGCCAACTATTTGGCAAGTGATCTTGTCCCAGAAGACCTATCTTTCCAATAGTGCAAGAGGTTTATGCATGAGGTGAGGAATTTTTTTGGGGATGACCTTATCTAATCCAAATTTATGCGAATGGTGATATTCATAGGTGTATCCCTGAGGTAGAGATGATGAGCATCATTAAAGTTTGTAATTCATCGATAGTGAGGGGTCACCATGGTGGAACCCACATAGTCCATAAAATCTTGCAAAATGGGTATTATTGGTCTTTGACTTATAAGGATGCTCATGATTATTCCCTAGCCTGTGATCAATGTTAACGTCAGGGCAATATTTTATGACACCATGAATTTCTCATGACACCTATTTTGGAGTTGGAGTTGGAGTTGTTTGATGTGTGGGGGATTGACTTCATAGGTCTATTTATGAGATCTTATAGAATAAAATATATCTTGGTGGCAGTAGACTATATGTATAAATGGGTGGAGGAAGTTACGCTACCTAATAATAAAGGTAGAAGTGTCACCGTCTTTTGGAAGAAGCACATCTTTTCTCGATTTGGCACTCCACGTGCGATCATTAGAGATAGTGGGTCTCATTTTTTCAATCGTTTGTTTAAGGCCATGTTTGAAAAATAAGGTGTAAAGCATAAGGTGGAAACACCTTATCATCCTCAGATGAGCGGTCAGGTTGAGGTCTCCAACATAAAGATCAAGTCCATATTGGTGAAGACTGTGAATGCCAATAGGACTAACTGGTCAAGGAAGTTGGGTGATGCATTGTGGGCCAACCACATAGATTTTAAACCTCCATAGGTGTATCCCCATATCATCTTATCTTTAGCAAGGCATGTCACTTATTAGTTGAACTAGAACACAAGGCACTATGGGCGTTAAAAAAGCTTAATTTAGAGTGGAATGATGTATCTACGTTGAGGTTGATCAAAGTGAATGAGTTGGATGAATTCTGTCTCTGTGCTTATGAGAGCTCAGTTATATACAAAGAACAGATGAAACTATATCATGACAAAAAAAATTAAGAAAAGCGTGTATGAGCCTGGTGATAAAGTCTTATTGTATAATTCAAGACTTTTCTTGTTTTCTATCAAGTTGAAGTCGAGGTGGTATGGACTATTCACTGTGGTTTAAGTATTTCCACATGGTGCTATTGAGATAGAGTGGGATGGTGAAGCCCCATTCAAAGTGAATGGGTAGCAGGTGAAGCACTATATAGGGAACCCTGTGGATGCGAAAGTAGTTGATGATATGGACCTTGGTGAAGTCTGAGTAACCAAGGTAATAGCGTCATGCCACTACGTTAAATCAACATTGCATGGGAGGCAACCCATAGGGCTGGTTGGTAAAGACTGAGTATCCAACCTAGCCATGTCATGTTGCGATGTTAAATCAAGTGCTGTGAGAGAGGTAACCTATGTTTTGTACTCATTTCACTATAGGATAACTTATTTGTTTAGTGTACAGGGCTAGAGATTGTAGAAATAAAGCAAAAACATTTGGTGTCAGGCCATACGACTCATCTCACGAGTCGTTATTTGACCTCACTACTCGTGATTTGAGTTGTAACATGATGAAGCCTAAACCAACTATCAGGAAATTAGTTTTTGTTGTCATAATGACTCTCAAAACAAGTCGTAGTAAGTAACCATGACTCGTCACCTTAAGTAGTTATGAATGGAAGCCCAGGTGAGGTTCTAGTCATTACAGAGGGAGGTTATGGCTTATTATGTAATGTTACTAGTCATGATGTCGACTTGTTACTAGACCCGACATCGCGGGTCAAATCGGTCCAGTACTTATGGTTTAATTAGGGAAATTAATCCCAAATGATTGATTTTTAATTTTGAAACTGTGACTCCCTCCATTCCAAATACTCGACACCCTTGACATTATAAACACTTCATATTCATCCCCCAACACCACAATCAAGTAACCACAAAAACTCCCAAAGTTAAGATACTCGAGAATTAAGGCAAGGAATTATAAACCATTTTTCTCAAGTAATCCAAAGAAAAAAGTCAAGTAAGTTGTGTGTACTAAATTGTTTATATATTATGTCAGAATTTTAATATGCTAAAAATTTCTTGAGTTCCTTGATTTAAATGTGTTCATAAAGTGCAAACGAGCCTTTTTCTTGAGAAACTTGCATTGTAATGTTAAAAATTAGGAGTAACATATAAATTGTGCTATGTTTTATGTAGGGGAATGATTGAACTCATGTGGGAGCATTGGGAGAGTGAAAATAGGAACCAACTCCTCTAAACATACATGTTACAGTGGCTAAGAGATTCATAACGACTTGTAGAGTCATCTAATAAGGCATTACGTGACTCGTAACCACTGATAACATGGGTGAGTAGAGAAGTATTGATTCTGTTAATATTACGACTCATATCCTAAGTCGTTGTCTCACTATATGACTCATCGTGAGGAGTCGTGATAACTAGAAAGGGTAATGCACCAGGTATCTATATTTCTAGTCAGACAACGAGAGTTAGTAATGGGTCATTGTCTAACATAATGACTCATTAGGACTACTCGTTGCCTAACCGGTGAATAATGTTTTGGAAACCTTCCACATCACGAGTCTCATATCCAGTAGTCACGACTCGTACCTTGAGTTGTAGGGTGCCTAATCCCAGCAACACCGATATTATCTTTTCTTGTTTTTCTTTCCTTTTCTTAGGATTAGATAACATTTGTTTTTGTTCAAGTACCAATAGCACCAAAGCAGGGCTCCACCAAGAATAAAACTCCAAAGAAGCCTACCCCATAAACCACTTATCATTTTAGAGACAAGGACACTGATGAGTCTAGTGGTACAGTCAAAGAATATCCACTGGAGGATCAGGTTCAAACAAGAATTCAATTACCTTAGGAAGCTAAAGTAGCTCCAAGATATGAAACACTACCTTTTTCCAAGCATAGGAAGAAGAATCCTAGCACCTAACCACTTCACTCATATCCCAATCTAAAGAGGGCGGTGAAGATAATGAAAAAGATGATGTTGATGAGGAGTCTAGCTTTAAATAGGAGAATATTGAGGATGGATCTGAGGATAATAAAGGGTCTAAATATGAGGAAGAGGGTGAAAGTCTATCGAGTGACACCCCAGTTTAGATACCCCCTCTACCTCTTATACCACTGTCCATAGATCCTGCCCTGGTACCCATCGACAATCGATGGGGGAAAACCTAATTGCAGACCTTATATGATCAAGATAGTGCCATAAACCCATCCATGGGAAAACCATAGAGAGGGATCTATTTAGAGCAAAGGCTGACCACCACAGGCATGTTTGAGATGCCTGATTTTGACACCCAGTTCACACAATACAATTTCAAGTGGATAACCAGAGATATGAGATAGTATAGCCAAGCATTAGTTTATTAGTTCTATGCCGCCTATCAAATGGTGATAAAGTGGTTATATCCACAGGGTAATTCATGGAGGGGTGGTAATTCATTAATAGATTTGATGATCAGAGGTGTTTGGGTGAACATCTCCACTCAGACCATTTCTAGAATGCTATATGTGCTAGAGTTCTAGCCATCAGTAAATACTTCCGAGATTGAATTTCACATGGATGAGATATAGAAAATTAAGAGAAAACAGATCAGTATAGATGATAAGTTGATTCATTTTTTATGGATGGTGGTTGATTGCGATTGAGCGGGAGGAGGTTACTTAGGTAGTAAGAGGAGCAAGGCCTAGTTCACAACAGATTACTAAGGGTAGCTTGAATTTTGTGGCCAAGAAATTATGGACACTTGTGCGTCACAGATTATGTCCCATAAATAGGGACAATGTACTTAGTTCAGACCATGCAGCTTTAGTTGTTGGTATTATGGCAGGCTACGATATTGACATGGCCAAATTAATTGCTAGAGAGATCTATAATCAGGAGGTGAGCACTGACATAGTCCTGGCATTCATAATTTATTGAGGCAAATATGTTTAGATGAAGAAGTGGCAGAGATTTTAGGGGTTGATTAGTTTCTTTAATCATGAGGTAATATGGATTTAAGGTTGATTCAAGATGTTGTGAACCTTATCTCTAAGGCTGCAGGGGTAGGAGCAGCATTCTTGAGCAAGGCATTTTAGACCGGAGGGCCTAGCACTGATACTCATGGGTTCACTAATCTATGAAACCACTGTGGAGATGACATATTTTAAGCCTCAGACTTCTGAGGCAACAAGTACTTTTGAGATGCCGACACCACCTCCTACAGCCAGACCATTCACTTCTAGGTCAGCCCCTACTAGTTATGCTTTACTGTTGTAGTTATTTTTGGCTAAGGTGAAGAAGAGGTTAGGTATGGTGGAGGTAAAGGTAAAGCTTATCAAGAAAGGAGTGAAGTCGTGGACATAGAGGCAAATTTGAGATGAGATAAAGAGCATATAGACCTGGTTTAACGGGTTTGAGCAGCAGATCAATCGAGACTAGAAGGTAACCAGTATCTATATTTGGCAAGTGTTCATGCTGAGTTGGACATGCTATGGTAGGAAGTTGAGGATTTGTATGCCAAACCATTCCCCTCTATTTAAATCTTTGAGAAGATTGTTGAGAAAAAGGTGCCCAACATATAGGGAGTTGATAGATCAGACACTGCGGTTGATATTGGTAATAGTGAGAGAAGTAGGAGAAAAAAGAATATAAAAACAGTTGAGAAGGAAAAAATTAAGGCTATAAAAGCAGCCAGCATTCAATATGAGTTAGACTGACGACTAGGGTCTGAGAGATAGAAACGAGAGAGCTATTCCAGAGTGAATAATGAGATGACTGCTCCACTGCCATAAGTACCATTGAGTGAACTCGACACCACCGATGCCACTACTGATTTGAGCAGCCCTATCACCACTAAAGCCATTGTTAATAAGAGTGGGGCCCATTCTGAGGCAACTCGAGATGATATTACATGATTTGCCACCTAGTATGCTCAGGTATGTTCTCGCCCCTTTGTTTTATAATCTAGTCACATGCCGAAAATAGTGCATAGTTTCTTAATTGGGGGTAGGGTGTACTACATAGTCATTGTAGGTTATTGTTGGCCTAATTATTTTCCCGATGGCTGCGGTTTAAATGCGAAACTGGCATATCTATGATAAATAACTATTTTGTAGTATGTTTTGTTTTGTATTATGATTGTGATATCTGTCTTGGTGTTTAATTAGGAAGAAAATTGGTATCAAAGGGAGTTGATAGATTTTGTGTGATTATGCTTAAATTATGAAATTACTTGGGAAAATGATAGCCCTCTTAAAAATTTTATGTTATAACTGTGTGATGTGTGTATGCGTGTGACCGTTGTAAATTATGAGATGGAATTAGAATTAGGAATGTAATAACTGTGTATAACAATTGCATAAACCGAATAGACAGAAACTTGCAATGGAACCCCATACCGTGTGTATGCAAGGCGTTAGCTAGTTCTCTGTGTATATGAAATCTAAAACTTGCTCGATTATTCTTGCCTAGGTTGTAGGATAGTCATTTAGGAAAGGATCATATGTCATCTTTGATAGTAGTCCACTTTAGCCTAAAGACCCTACCAAATGTGAAAAAATCCCTTGATTCAAATTTTGAGCCTTAATAGACCTAATATTTTTGTTTACACTAATTCACCTTTCTATCTTAATTGAAATAAAATTATTTTAGCCCTGGTCCTTCTTAGATATTGTGCACCTCAACTTAGGTGAATCGCCTAAGTTGAAGGTGGTTATCATAGGGGTGCGCAGTTAGAAATGGGTATGAAGAAGAAGTGTGAATAAAAATAAAGTAGAATTAAGTGTGGTAGAAAATGAAAAAATAAATAAATAAATTTAAAAAGAAAAAAAAAAAAAGAATAAAAGAAACCACACCCAGCTTGAATTAGCAATAAAATAATAAAAAGGGAGAGATAAGGGCAGAATGAAAGAAAAGTTGGTAAATGAGTCGACTGATTGTAGTGCTAAGAAGGCTTAGTCACTAAAAATTCCCAATATTCCATACCAACCCCAACATTACAAGCCTATTAAAGTCCAATAGTGTTCCTAACTTAACTCTCCAAAAATTAAGGTAAAGAAAATAAGGGCAAGCCTATGGCATTCTACGCACACTTCTGGAACTTTTTTGTGAGTAAGAGCATTTCTTGATTGTCCCTGCATTGATATGTTGATCCATATGAGTTATTATCACTTCATTAATTGTGAGGTTACATGGGTTGGATTGTTAGATTACTTGTTTATCCAGGTAATGTATCTAGTATAGGTACATGGTAGTTTGTTGCTAATTTGATGCCATAACTCAATAAGGTTTTGAAAATTTTTATTGTACTTCATCAATATACACATTATTGTACTTCATAAATATACACAATAAGGTTTTGAAAATTTTTAAAGTAGGAGGGGTAATATGTTTTGATCCAAATTTGATAAAACGACTGCCAAAATGAAACACCCTGCTTTTTAACCCTTAAAAAAATTCTTGGTTTTTGGATTCTGGACATCATACGACTTGGGATATTTCTCATATGATGTGGTGTGGTTTGGTTAGTCTTGGTCATATGGTAACTAGTGTGGATTGGTTGGTTTCCATCCAAGGTACAGTTGGTCATATTAGTCGTATCTTAGGGTACTATAGTATGTTGCTAATCATATATTGCCCTATGTTTACCCTAGAGGATTTTATTTTGTCTAAGGTATAATTTTAAAGTACTGTTCATATGGTTGGGTACGGTTTGGCCATGGTGGTAGTATGTTGGATAATCCAAAGGGAGGCCTAGGGTATGAGATAAGGGTACCACTCATACCCAAGGGTATGGTTTGGGGAGGGTGGTCATACCTTCCAACGAGAATTTTATGCAGTTTAAGTTAGGGGTAATTTGGACATTTTCCCTCTTAAATTCTTAAGGGCCCATGACTTAAAACACAATTGGGACTTTATTTACCCTAGTATTTTCAATCTAAAACACTTTAAAATCTTTCAAATTTTGTCAATGCTCTTGGGTCAAGAAAGGCTAGGGTTTCATTAATAGGATTAATTTAGGGCTTACAAGGGTGATTTCTCTCCATCTTCTTTGTAATCTAAGGTACGTTGCTCCTCCCTCATTGTTAGTTCAACTAAAGGCATGACTTGACGTTTGGTTTTCATGGCATAATTATGTTATGGTTTTGGGTTTTTAAATATATGTTGGGGGGTTTGGTTATAATGGTTGGTTATGGTTTTTCCATGTTTTACTTATGGTTTTCATGTTTTAATGGTGGTTTGAACATGTGGTTGCATAAGAATGGAAAATTGGTACTTGGTTTTGGTTTTGGAAACTATATGCCGCCATGTTTTTGTTAAAATGCCTATGAGAATGCTTTTATTATATAGTTGGACTTTTAATGAAACTATTGCATGGTATAACTTGGTAATAGAACTTAAACTAGATTGGATGGTTTTAAATGGCTAAATGTTAAGGTTTGGGTGGTCATGGTTAGGTTCAATTTAAAGCCTTGTAGGGTACTAGGGAATCCCCTGAGCAAACATAATAATGAACTACTTATGGGGTACATGGGAATCTCCTAAGAAAATTTAATAATGTAATCAATAGGTTCATGGGAATCCCTTTACTTTAAAAAGGTTGTCTAAGGACATTGCTTGCAGGCTATAGTTGATATGACGATATCACTACTTATAACCTTGGTTAATAATAAATGGAATAGTGGTTTGCTTGTGTGTTAATGGTTTTAATTAGGCAATAATAGTGGGTAGTTATAGCTAACCGTGAAGGTGTGAGTCCAATGGATGGACACTGGAAACTCATATTTGCCGACATGAGTATAAGTTATGACTATATAGTTTTAGGGTAAATGGGAATCCCCTAAGTTGCAGTGTATATTTGTATCATAAAGAGTGAAGGGTACACAAAAATCCACTACTCCTATGGTATCTCCAGTTCATGTGGCTACACGTAATGGGGCCAGTTCAGGGGGTAACACTGGACCCATATAGCTCGTGGATGGTTTTAGGACAGTTAAGATACACATACCTAGGTTAATGATTTTAAAGGCATGCTAAACTTGATTCCCTTTCCTGACATGGATTATATCTATATATATGTATGGTTATGAATGCATATGATGGTTTACTTAGTTTCAAAGGTTGGCATTATTTTATCCTTATCCTAAGTGCATGCTAGAATTTACCTTTTAGCCCATCTTTGGGCATTGTATCCTAACGCAATGCAAGAACCAGTTGTTCTACTCCTTCTGCTCACTGATCGGATTCGGGGATAGCTTAGTTGGATTGAAGTGATAGGCTTTCAGATTTTGGAAGGCTTTATTTCATATGACGGATGTTCTTACATACTTTGATCATTTTATAGACTATGGTTTTAGCTATGGTTTGTGGCATGTCCCAACCAAATATTGTTTTACTTTTGGTTAGGTGCTTTGTGAGACTACTATAGATGGGTATGGGTAGTGTCGGTATTGGTGTCAGCCTTGGCATTGGTATTGGTATTATTGTTGATATCGGTTGACTGTATGTTATTTTTGATTGTTCCAACTTATTATGTTATGGAATGATTATGGATTGGTTTATGTTATAGTTTTTGGTTCGGTATTAGACTATTTGACTTATTTTTGTTGGTCATGGTCATGGACCTATCCTAGAGTCTTAAGTGATACATCATTCTATCTTGTTATATAATCATAATCTATCCAACTCAGAGTATTTGTTTAGAGGTTGGGATGGATATCGAGGGAGGTCCCTGGTCCTTGTTAGACTTAGGATGCCCATTATGATAAGGCCCTGGTTTGGGTAGTGTCAAGCGGGTATCAGAGCTTTAGGTTCATGGTAACTAGGGAGTCTATAAAACCTTGCCGAGTAGAGTCTCTTTTATGGGTATGTAGTGTGCCATACCTATAAGGGAGAGACTACAAGGTATTTAGGAATATTTCTCTTTCTTGTGTTTTGATTTCAAGCTATAAAGTCTAAGTTCCTGAAATCCTCTCTAATTCTGTTTTGTTTGTTGTTCAGATCATGCCTCGATGATCTGATACACGCAAAAAAATCTTTGTCCTAAATAGGGATGATGTTGATGGGACACGCTCTACTCATAGGATCCATACTCGATCTAGAGGTCCAGTCCCTAATTTATATAGAGTTCCACCGGTTCCCTCTAGTCCTCCTTAGGCTCCTCAGGACAATATGATGAATACAGAGTTTTGTCAGTCGATTCATATGATTGCTCAGTTGGTAGCTTCTCAGGTTGAGCGTGGTCCATCTACTACTCCATCTTCTGAGGCCACAAGGGTTGGCTAGTTCATGAGATTTAGTCCTTCAACTTTCACTGGTGTTAAGGTAAAGGAGGATCCATAAGGGTTTTTTGGATGAAATGGAAAAGATTTTCAGGGTTATACATGCCACGAATATGGAAGGGGTGGATTTTTCTCTACCAGCTAAAGGATATGGCGTACTAATAGTACGAGGAATGGGATGAGTTAAGGGGTGATGTTATGGAGTCCTCTCTATAAGAGACTTTCTCTAATGCATTTCTAGACCGTTTTTTTCACAAAAGTTAAGGGAAGAAAAAGTGGAGAAATTTTTTAATCTGAAATAGAGGAAGATGTCGGTCAAGGAGTATGCCTTAAAGTTTTACCAGTTGTCTTGGTATGCTCTAGAGATAGTGTCGGATATGAGGACCAGGATAAGAAAGTTTTCCTTAGGATTATCTCATGAGTTGATCCTTAAAACCAAGATTGGTTTGCTGATCAAGGACATGAACATCTCTAGATTGGTTGTTCATATACAACATATAGGGGAGAAAAACAAAAAGCACACTGAGATAGGGGAAAGGCAGGTTAAGAAGTTTAGGTTCTATGAGTAGGGTAGTGGACAATAACAAAGTAGTAGGGACGGTGGTAAATGGCTAAAGAAGAAGTGGAGGAATTCATGTTCTTTCTCCACAGCTAGTGCTCCCTGCTTGAGGCAGTCAGGAGATAGGCGCCAGTAGGGTGGAGATAACTTTAGGGCACAGGGTGCCCAATCTCAGGCTAGTGGGGCACAGTTGGCTTTATCATGTCCTCCTTGTAGCTTTTATGGTTAGTTGCATTGGTTTTTTTATAAGGGGGAAAATAGGTGTTTTAAATATGGTCAGCCGGGCCATATGATTAGAAACTGCCTGATTCATAAGGTTGCTTCGGGAGTGAATAGGATTTTAGTTAACTCTTTATCTGCTCCTGCACCAAAGAGTGTTATTTCTGCATTTGTTTCTGCTTCTAGTACCGGCATAGGCCAAAATCAGTTATATGCTCTTACATCTCGACAGGAGTCTACGGCATCACCTGATGTTGTGACTGGTATGTTACAACTCTTTTCTTATAACATGTATTATTTACTTAATCCATGGTCCACTCTCTCTTATGCGACCCCATTTGTGGCTGTGTATTTTGGTTTTGGTCCCGAGGTTATTTTGGGCCCTTTTTCTGTTTCAACCCCGGTAGGCAAATCTGTACTTGCTAAAAGATTCTATAGGGGATGTGGTATCTGTTGCTAGTAAGGAGACTTTGGTAGATTTGTATGAACTAGATAGGGTGGATTTTGATGTTATTTTAGGGATGGATTGGTTACACTTATGTTATACATCATTGATTGCCGGACCCATAAGGTTGTCTTTTAAATTCCCTAGTGAACCGGTTATTGAATAGGAGGGTGGTTTCCTAGCTCCTAATGGGAAATTTATATCATATCTTAGAGCTCGAAGATTAATCTCCAAGGGGTGTCTCTATCACTTTGTCCAAGTTAAAGATTCTAACTCGAATGGTCCTTCTTTGCATTCTATTTAGGTGGCGAATGAATTTCCTGAGGTCTTTCCTGATGACCTACCTAGTGTTCTTCCTGATAGGGAAATTAAGTTTGGGATTGATCATATTTTGGATACTCATCCAATTTCTGTTCCCCCTTATAGAATGGCTCTAGCTGAGTTGAAGGAGCTTAAGGAGCAACTTAAGGATCTTTTGGATAAGGGTTTCATCTATCCTAGTGTGTCCTCACGGGGAACACCAGTGTTATTTATGCGTAAGAAGGATGGTTCCCTTCGGGTGTGTAATGTTTATCAGTAGTTAAATAAGGTGATGATTAAGAAAAAGTATCCCCTTCCAAAGCTAGATGACTTGTTTGATCAGTTACAAGGTGCCAAATTCTTTTCTAAGATTGATCTCCGGTCTAGGTATCATCAGCTTAAGATTAGGAAGGTGGATATTCCTAAGATGGCTTTCTGAACTCGGTATGGGCATTTTGAGTTCTTAGTGATGTCATTTAGTTTGACTAATACCCCTGCAACGTTTATAGATTTGATGAATAGGTGCTTCCATCAGTTTCTGGATCTGTTTGTCATTGTGTTCATAGATGACATCTTGGTGTACTCTAAGAGTGAGGTGGTTCATGCCAACCACCTTGGTGTGGTGCTGCAGTTGTATGTCAAGTTTTTAAAATGTGAATTTTGGTTGAACGCTGTCACTTTTTGGGGTTTATTTTTAGTGAGGCGATCATGGTGGGTCGGTAAAAGGTTGCAGTGGTTAAGAAGTGGCCTGGACCCACGACTCCAACCGACGTTTAGAGCTTCTTGGGTTTAGTCGGGTATTTAGGAGGTTTGTGGAAAGTTTTTTGACTATAGCTGCCCCGTTGACTAAGTTGACTCAAAAAAAGGTAAAGTTATCTTAGTCGGATGTGTGTGAGGGTAGTTTCAAGAAGCTAAAGGATAAGCTAACTTTGGCTCAAATTTTGACCTTGCCTGAAGTCACTGGGGGGTGTGGTTTTCTGTGATGCGACCCGGGTAGGACTTGGTTGTGTTTTGATAGATCATGGTAAGGTGTTAGCCTATGTGATCTGAGGTGGATTTATGCACCTCGGTGTTTTTATCCGAGCTTATTTAGCCTTATTTTGAAGAAAACTTGTGTTCTTAATGTGTTAACAATGATGTAATTGAGCATATAAGTGTTTAAGTATTTAATTACAATACTTTGGTCACTCAGAGTTCAAATGAGAAAACTAGTGTTACTAGCTTGAGCTAGGTGTTGTTCTAATTGATTGCAATGGATTATAATGTGTATAATGAGTTCCTAAGGTTATTATTTTGTAATTATGTGTGTAACAATTATTTATAGTGTTCAAAGTTTAATTGAATCAAGCCAAGAGCCAAACAATAAGTAGAAGATCAAAATGGGCAAAACTAGTTCTTAGCTTAAGTTTCTAGTTCATTGTCTTGAACGTTGTGTTGTTTTGGGATCTAATCCTTGGTGTTTGATGTTATAGGATGCTTGTTGAGTTGATTTTGATTATATATGGAGGATATAAAAGCTGTAAATCAAGTATAAACAACACCATAAGGCTTGGGATAGAAGAACAAGTGCACAAGACAAGTTTAGACAACAAGATGACTTTCCAGTGTGCCCCCGCGATGGAGGGGCATCACACACCCTATTCCCTGGGAATAAGGGGTTTTTAGAGGACCCTATTACCTTTTAATTAGGGGTGTGTCGCACACCCTAGTATTTTGGGAATAAGGGGTGCGTCGCGGACCCTATTCCACGGACGGATTAATTTTCCTCCTATAAATAGGATACTTGAACTTGATGTTAAACACCTTGCACGGCTTTGAAACTTGGAGAGGGGATGGAAAACACTTCAAATAGGGTTTTTATTTCTTTACTTTAGTTTTCTAATGGATTTTATCATGTATTTATTTATCTTGATTATAGTTATGTCCATTAGTGGCTAAACGCCCCCTTTCCGAGGTTAAGCCAAGAACATAATTGGTATTGCTTTGAATTGAGTTGGTTTTGATTTCCTATCATATTTTTTTGTTTATTTATCCTATTTATAACTATTTTAAGGATTCTCAACCCTTAGAATAAACCTATTATCATCTTGTGAGCCCGAGAGGAGGAATAAGAGGATAGAATATGGGGGTAAATAGAGTAAGGTACTTATTCTTTTATAAAATAAGTTAGTTGAATTAGCGTCTAGGATAGAGATTTACCTAGAAGCCTTATTTGGTTTAATACGGGATGAAATATAAATGTGTTTAGCTTAGTTCTCACACCCCACTCAATGATGTAGTTATGGGGCTAACTTAGATAGGTGATTAGAGGCTCGAGAGACCTTGATCATAAAATCAACCCCGTGAATCAATAACCAAGATAAGCATTCTAACCAATGAAGTTCAATAGCTTAGTATGATAACCCCGAGTTTCTACTTATTGATTGTCCAAGCTTTTACTTTTCTACATTATTTAGTTTAGATTAGCTTACAACTCTAAAACTCTTTTGGTTACTTTTACACTACTTTAATCTCTATAGTTAAAATAAAATATGATAGTTGCTTAACACTAGTCCCTGTGGGATTGATACTTTGCTTATAAAAGGCCACTTTATTACTTGGTTAGACCACGTACACTTGCGTGTGCACTTATGAGCAATAAGTTTTTAGCGCCGTTGTCTAGGACCTATAAATTGAAAACTGTTTTTAGCTTTAGTTTTACTTTTTAGATTTCTTTGGTACTTTATGCTTTGTCTTGGTATTGAATTTTCAGGAAACAAGTTTGGAAACTAGTAAGCCAACAAGGTATATGGAATTGGTTGAACCAAGCCCCGAACCGGAGCAACTCTTTCACCAATTAATGAGAGAACTAGTCCTTTTCTACTGCATCCCACAAATTTAAGAAGAACAAGACAATCTTATTCTCATGTCTGAAGATACACCAGCCCGCAGGACAATTCGTGAAGTGGCAATCCCACTTTAGGTGAATTTGACCTCCCCTTTTCAAAAACCGATTGTTAGAGGTAACTTTGAGCTGAAACAGAACATGGTGCAGCTTTTGATCAGTAGTAGACAGTTTATGGGTCTTTCACATAAAGATCCACAAGTCCACCTACGGAACTTTTTGGAGATTAAGGACACATTCATATCTATGAGTGTGTCAACTGACTATATTAGTCTAACGTTTTTCCCCTTTTCACTGTTGGGGAAGCAAAGAATTGGTTGACCACTGAGATGGCAAGTTCAATCACAACCTGGGATGACTTAACCCAAAAATTCCTCATCTAATTATTTCCATCTGAAAGACTGCGAGACTGCGCAGTGAGATTGTGAGCTTTAAACAAAGGCCAGATAAGAACTTATATCATGCGTGGGAGAGGTTCAAAGCTCTTTTTTGAAACTGTCCACATCATCAGCAATCCAATGAGGTACTAGCTCACACTTTTGTTGAAGCACTTGATCACAACACAAAATTTTTTCTAGATTCAGCTATAGGTGGTCAAGCATTGGAATTGACGTATGATGAGCTATACACCTTATTGAACTAGATTACACAAAGGAATCTTGAGTGGCATGCTAACTTAATAAGTGCTCCAAAGAAGGTTGTAGGTGTGTTGGAGGTGGACTATTTTACTGATATATCAACTCAGATTGTTGCACTACAAAATCAGTTAACTACTCAGCTCATAAATATAAAATTTGGAGTTACAAAGCCTGCAGCAACAGCTAATGCAATTCATCAGACAAATACTTAGTGTGAGGTTTGTGGAAACAGTAGTCATTATGTATCTATGTGTGGTGCAGATCCTGAGTTAATGATGTTTGTGGGCAATGCTCAAAGGCCAAATTATGGGAACACTTGCAATCAATAGTGGCAGACTCAGCCACCAATCCCATCATGGAACAACCAACAGCAGCAGTTTCAGCAATAGCAGGTTCAAGAAAATATGGCCATGACTCAAACTAGCAATATGGAAGAGATATTAAAATAACTTATAGCTTCTCAAGCATATTTGGCAGCAGATATAAAGAGGAAATAGACTATTATGAGGAACTTGGAGATGCAGATTGGTCAAATGGCAAGAATGTAAAATACCAAGCCTCAAGGTGGTTTGCCAAGTGACACTGAATCTCCTAAATAAGTAATGGAAATCACTTTGAGGAATGGTAAAGAGCTAAATGAAGAACCTCAAAAGACAATTAAAGAGGTAGATATGAAGATAGTTCATAAGCAGGTAGATGACAAAGTCGAGGAAGTCTAAGTACTCAAAAACAAAAGTTGTTGAATAGGTAAAGTAGAGACTACCACCACCTTTCCCACAAAGGCTTATAAAAGAAAAGGAGGATGCGTGCTTCAAGAAATTCTTTGAAACGTTCTGAGATCTTCACATTAATCTTTCTTGTTTAGATATTTTGCAGGGAATGCCCAAGTACGCTAAGTACTTGAAGGATGTGGTGACTAACAAAGTTAAGCTGTGGGATGTTGAGATAGTAGCACTCATTGAGGAGTGTAGTTCTGTGGTGATGTAGAAGATTCCCAAAAAGATCAAAGGCCCTGGGAGTCTTATGTTGCTTATTCAAATTAGCAACAGTGAGGTGGTCTATGCACTTAGGGGTCGTTTGGTAGAGTGTATTAAAAAGAATAATGCATGCATTAGTTTTGTGTATTACTAATACCTTTTTTGATACATGTTTTAGCCTATGTATATTGTGTATGGAGGTGTGTATTACTAATACATCAAAATACATGGCATTAGTAACGCAATGGATCTAATGCATGCATTAGCATGATTAAAGACATAATTATCCCTCAAAAAAATTTCACATCCTTTCTAGTATATATATGGAGGATATTTTTGTAAAATATATTTATTTTAGAAATTATCTAACTCATATTATTTTTAATACATCAAACCAAAAGTTGTATAACAAAAATAAAAAAATAATAAAAGCAAGCATAGCTTACACAAGTATTATTAATACAAGCATTACTAATACGTCATATTTTGGATTATTCTTATACACTCTACCAAAAGACCCCTAAGTGATTTGGGGCAAGCATTAATTTGATGCCCCTCTCCTGGTTCAACATTTTGGGCTTGGGGAAGCCACGACCAGCTCTGTGATACTCAAAATGGCAGACCGGACCCTAGCCCGTCCTGAAAAAATCATAAAGGATATCTCATCAATGTTGTAATTTTATTATTCCTGCTGATTTTATTGTTTTTGATTTTTAGGAAGATGAAAGAGTGTCAGTCATCTTGGGACGTTCATTTTTAGCAATGAAAGGATTATTGATAGGTATGAGAGAGGGCACGCTCACAATGAGGCTGGATGATGAAGATACAATTTTCAAAGTGTACAAACCACTCAACACACTATCCCACTACAAACATCTATGCATAATTACAGTGATTGACGTGGATAAGTGTGGGGCGGTGTAGTTTATTCCACCAAAGACCTCTTTGAACTTTTTTATTAACCGGCCCAAGACAGAACCACCCTAGACTAAAATAATGTAGATTGATGAGCCTAAAAAGGATTTTATTGAGAGAGCAATTGACCTTGAGAGTTCACACTCAAGAGGTAAGAAATGAATAAAAAGATGGACTCTAAGTAGGAGGAAGATGATGAAGGAAAATGGATGAGTCAAAGATTAGGTTGTGCCGCGACACTAAATCGGGCGATGCTTGGGAGGCAACCCAAGTTAAGGTAGGTTTTATTTTTAGTATTTTAGTTTTTAATTCACTAGTTTTTGTTTTTTTTTAGTCACAAGTTGATGACAAGTCTGAGTACCGAAAAACCTAAGCTAAGGAGCATGGCAAAGACTGAGTCTGGGTTCCCCAACCCTCTTAATGTAAGAAGATGCTACTATCTTAGGGATTATTTCTATCTCTACTTTTAAAGTATAATTTGAGTAAAAAGTAGATTTTTAATTGTGGTTGGGTAAATTCCCAGTTTTAGGAGTAATTTAAAAAAAATTTGTGTTAGATAAGTAGGATGTTCTTATTAGTGCCATTTTTCACTGCATGATGCAAGTGTTTTGGTTGTAAAGAGCATGTTGATTGTATGAATTACTACTTTTTAGACTCTTAGGCTCATAATGATAAATCTTGTACTTGTTGACTTAATGTTGAATTCATGTGATTGTTTGGTTAAGAGTCTATAATGATTCTACTTAAGTTGAATATGTGTCGTGTGTGTGAGGTGTTTGTATATTTCTTGTTATACTTGAGGACTAGAACTTTCCTGATGTATGTGCAAAGTGAAATAAAGAGTGTGGGTTTAGGAGATGATATAAGCATTTTTTTTTTTGGCAATAAAATGTAAATATTACCATACCAACAAACTCAATTACACCTACAGAGCACTCAACATTAATGCCACTATCCAAGATGGTTATATTTCTTTCTAAGCCTCAGATTCTGCTAGATACAAATTTTCATAACAAAACTTATACACTGCCTATCATACATAGTGTTTTGTAACATAATAACTCTCTCCTTAACAACTAATTGAACTTGTTAGACTAGCAACTCAATGTTAACAGTATGGTTCTTGAAAATTTTACCATTCCTAGCTAACCAGATATTATAGATCATAGCACCATAAGTGGCAGAAACAATCTTCTTTTTAAACTTCATCCACTTCTTCTTTTTTATCAATAAGATGGTAGCTTGAACCTCCTAGAGGTGAAAATTTACTCCCACACACCTGGATAGTTGAGTCCACATACTTCATACTGCATCACAGTTAGCAAAAAGATGTGTAACTTGCTCCAATTGTATCTGATCACAAAGGATACAATTAGTACTATAACACTGGCATCCAAACCATAACATTCTATTTGGTAAGTAATTTCCCTTGCATTTCAAGCCATATAAGGACCTTGTGTTTTGGAAGTACCACTCTGCTCCATACCAGTTCATATCCTCTTCAAGAAGGTCTATAGCTATGGAGAGTAAGGTAGCTCTTGGATATGGAATACAGGCCTGACTTAGTAAGTTGATATCTGTTTATTGGGTACCATGACTGCATGCCCAACTTTATTTTGTTGAGTTGTTTCCAGTACTAGTTCCAGTCCTAGGGAGGGACTTGAGTCCAAAAATTCCTCCACCTTTCATATATATATTATGAACCCATTGCACCTATAGCATTTTTCTTTCTCTAGGATAATCACCATATCAGTTTCCCAATAACAGCCACATTCCATAACTTACAACTTTTGATGTTGAGGCCACCTTATGCCTTTGAGCAATATACATCACACTATTTAACTAGAGCAACCTTTTTTTTTTTTGAGCCACCCCATAAAAACTTCCTGCATTGTGCTTCTACTAGTTTCACTATACTCTATGGAAGCAGTAATGCAGCACTCCAAAAGTTTTGTAGAGAAAACATTATTGAGTTCACAATTTGAATCCTACCAGCATAGGAGAGTTGCCAATTTGAGGTAGCTTTCAGCTTAACAGTGATCGTTGAACTGAGTTGTTGGCAATCCAATTTGGACCACTTCTTGTTGGATAATGGTAGACCTAGATATCAAAAAGGAAGAGCACCTACTTTGAACCTTGTTCTCACAAGTAACCTCCTTTGTATCTCTTTATTTAGCCCAGTAATATAGATGTTGGACTTATCAGAGTTTGCAAACAACCCAGTAATCTTAGAGAAATGTTTGATAGCCTCCATAATTCTATGTACTAATGTTTTATTCCCTTTACAGAAGATCATAAGATCATCTACAAAGGTAAGATGAGTTAGTTGGTGACCCTTACACATGGGGTGAAATCTAAAGTTAGGTAGTTTGCTCATTCTGCTGAGAACTCTTAAGAAATATTCCATGACTAGGACAAATACTGGGGGAAATGGGATCCCCTTGTCTTAATCCTCTTTTTCTTATAAAGAATCTTCATCCAACACTATTAACCTTCACTGTAAATATAGTAGTGGTCACATACACCATTATTAACTAAATAAAATTTGGGGAGAAACCATAGCCATGCAGCATTTCCTCCACAAAGTCCTATCTTACCATGTCATAAGTCTTTCTCAAGTCTATCTTTATGAGGCATCTAGGAGAAGTCCTTCTCTTGTAATTTCTCAAAATATCATGACATATTAAGATATTCAGTATAAAAGTCCTGTCTTGAACAAAAGCAGACTGAGTAGAGTTGATTAGAGTGGGCAATACCTTCTTTAACCTTCAACAGAGTAGCTTAGAGATATATTTATATATAGTGTTACAATATTAAATAGGTCTAAACTGACTAGTAGTTTCAGGTTTCTCAGTCTTTGGAATAAGAGTTATCATAGTTGTATTGATCTGCTTTAATAGCTTCCCTTTTTGAAAGAATTCATGCACAGTAGAACAAATGTCCATGCCTATAACATCCCACGTATCTCAAAAAAATCCACTTCTATATCCATCTAGTCTAGGGCTTTTATATATGCTCATGCTTCATATTACTTTCTTCACTTCTGCATCAGTTACAGGTTCCAGTAGTTTCCATTGTTGATCCTCACTAATCTTTGGTCCTTGATCATAAATCAAGCTACTAGACTTGGTTTTTCGCCCCCTCAGTAGTACCCAGCAACTCCTTATAGTATGCCACAATAATACTGGCAATCTTAGTTTGATCATGCTATATTTGGCTAGACTTATCTCTAATTTGTATGACTGAGTGCTGAATTATCCTTCTCTTAAGTATAGAGAAGAAGCATTTTTGTATTATCATCACAAAGCCTCAACCATGTACCCTTACTTCTTTGTATCAATATTATCTCAGCTATATATAAAGTTTTTTGGAACTCCTGTCTAAACGTTTTCTCTTCTTATTGCAAGTCTCTGTCCATTGGGGAGGTTTGCAATTGGATTTGTGCTATCTTAAGGTCTTCTTTTTACACCACTTTAATCTTTATAGCTAAACTAAAATTGGATAGTTGCTTAATACTAGTACCTGTAGGATCGATACTTGGCTTATAAAGGGTCACTTTACTACTTGGTGAGACCACGTACACTTGTATGTGCACTTGAGCGTAACACTATGCTTCTAGGCAGTTAAAGATGCGTGGGAGGAATTATCCTACTCATTATTTAGAGTGGTTAATCATGGTATTTGTATTGAAAATCTAGCAGCACTATGTGTATGCCGTGCACGTGGATATCTTCTCAGATCATAATAGCCAGCAATATGTATTTACTTAGAAAGAGATTAATCTCTAGCAGAAAAAGTGGCTTGAAATTCTCAAGGACTATGACATGATTCTTCACTATCATCCAGGTAATACTAATGTAGTTGTTGATGCTCTTAGCAGGTTATCCATGGGGAGTCTAGCTCATGTGGATAAGAAGAACTAGGATTTGGTGAAGGATATTCACCGTTTGGCTAACCTTAGAGTTTGCCTCTTAGACTCTGAGGATGGTGGTGTGTTCGTTCAGATAGTGGTGTAGTCATCTCTTGGTGCTAAGATCAATGAGAAAAAGATGTTAGATCCTGCCTTATTAAGGAATAAGGGTAATGTTAGTGGACAGAAAATACTGGTATTTGAGATTAGTGGTGATGGTACCTTATGGTACTAAGTAAAGTTGTGTGTTCCTAATGTCGATGGTTTATGAGAAAGGATATTGGTCAAGGCACATAAATCTCGCTATATTGTTTATCCTGATTTGACTAAAATATATCATAATCTCAAAGAAGTGTATTGGTTGAATGGTATGAAGAAAGATGTGACTAATTTCGTGGCCAAGTGCATGATGTGTCAACAGGTAAAAGTTGAACACATAAGGCCTGGGGGATTGTGTCAATAAATTGAATTGCTGAAATAGAAATGGGAAGTAATCAATATGAATTTCATTAGCGATCTTCCTCGATCTCAAAATTAATTTAATTTGGTTTGGGTCATCGTGGATAGGATGATAAAGTCAGCTCACTTTTTGCCAATGAGGACTAAATTTTTGGCTGAGTATTATACGAAGTTGTATCTTCATGATATTGTGAAGCTACATGGGGTACCGGTTTTTTTCATCTCTGATCATAGTATACAGTTTTCATCTCACTTTTTGTGGTTGTTTCAGAAAGGGTTAGAGACTAAGGTTAGTCTGAGTACTGTTTTCCACTCACAGATAGATGGGTAAGCAGAGAGGACCATTCAGATGCTGAAGGATATACTTCTCACATGTGTGATTGACTATGGTGGTAATTGGGTTAACAATCTACCTCTTATAGAGTTTTCTTATAATAATAGCTATTATTCTAGTATTGATATGGCTTCTTTTAAATCATTGTATGGTAGGAGGTATAGATCTCCTATTGGGTGGTTTGAGGTTAGTGAGGCAGATATGTTTGGCCTAAATTTGGTTTACTAGGCAATGGAGGAGGTGAAAGTATTTGGGATGGGCTTAAGGCTACCCAAATTTGCCAAAAGTCCTATACGGATGTAAGGCAAAGGGACTTGAAATTTGAGATTGAGGATAGAGTGTTCCTAAGGGTGTCCCCCATGAAGGGAGTAACGTGGTTTGGTAAGAAGGAAAAGCTTAGTCCCTAGTACGTTGATCCTTATGTAATTTTGAGAAGGGTTGGTAATGTTGTGTATGAATTAGAGTTGCCTTCTATTTTAAGATTCATTCATCCGGTGTTCCACATCTCTATATTGAGGAAATGTATAGATGATCCTTTATTGGTTGTTCCTTTGGAAGGATTGGATATCTCGAATTCCTTATCTTATGAGGAGATCTCGATTGAGATCTTGTATCGGCAGGTTTGTCAGTTGTGGACCAAGGATGTAGCATCGATTAAGGTTCTATGGAGGAACCACAAGATGGAAGAGGCTACTTGGGAAGTAGAAGAGGACATGAAGTCCAAATATTTATTCCTGTTTTCTGCTCCGGGAATTTATGCAAAATGTATGTATTCTTCATCATACTTTGTTTTCAAACTTTGTAAAATGAAAGATTGATTCCTTACATCTGTATTTTCTAACTTAATTAAAGGTTAAAATGGAGATGTTAGGGTGTAAATCATGCTTATACTGCCTTGTCCATCATTCGGGGATGAATGATCCAAATGGGGGAGAATTGAAACATCCTGGGTATTGATCCATAGAAAATTTCTCAATTTTTGGCTTCTTGGGTATGTGGTATTGAATGGATTGGTCCATTTAATACAAAACTATTTTTGATTATTAATAAAAGTACAAATTAAACCCAAAAAATATGATTTTTGGCTTCTGGACATCATACGACTTGGGGTACTTCACGTATAATGTGGTACGGTTTGGTTGGTCTTGGTCGTATGGTAACCAGTATGGGTTGGTTGATTTTTGTCCAAGGTATGGTTGGGTCATACTAGTCGTATCTTAGGTTACTAGTAGTATGTTGCCAATCGTATGTTGCTCAATGTTTAACCTAGAGGATTTTATTCTGCCTAAGGTACGGTTTTAGGGTACTGGTTGTATGGTTGGGTATGTTTTGGCCATGGTGGTCATATGTTTGACAGTGTAGGGGTCCAAGAGGAGGCCTAAGGTACTAGATAAGGACTTGTATCCTAGGGTACGGCTTTTTAACATCGAGAGTCTGTACCCTGGATGTTATACGGTGCTTACGACCCTGAAGGACCACAAGCTAACCCATGACTGATATCTGCTATGAGCACTGAAACATGATACTGTAATAAATGTGGAATAATAGGTTGAAATGCCATAAGGTTCAAAATATCTGAAATACTGATAAATTATATCGTCTGAAATAACAATCTATAAAATGAACATTGTCTGAAAACTAGTCTGAAAAGCCTCTAACTTAAACTATCTGAAAGTGGAGTTGATGGGACAATCCCCCAACTAACTCTATCTACTAAAATACTGAGTCTACTGAAATAATAAAATAAAAGAATATCCTCGAATGATGAGGACTCACTGCTAATCTATTGTTGTTGGCTGAATCTGAGTCTATTTATGCGTGGTCAGGAACCTGAGCATCCGAACCTATGATAGGAGACATCATAGCGAAAAGAAAGAGTATGCATCAGTACGTGGAATGTACTGGTATGCTAGATGAGGTAAGGTTTAATGCAAGGGTTCAAATGCATGAACAATAAGTGACTGTATGATACAGAGTAACTAAACATGAGAGTACATGGATAACTGATACTGCTGTAAATACTGAGTATGCACTAATGTGCATATAAATAAATACAATGACTAAGCTTGTTTGAAGCTAAGTCCTGAATTCTAAAACTGAGTAACTGATATCTGAAGTTACTGATAACTGAGTTAATAATACTGATTGACTGTATCTGACAGTCCTAATTCTGTAGAACTGGACTGAGTTCTATTCTGAAGACTGAGACTGAGACTGTGGGAAGTAATCATCTAACCGACATGCTCCAAATAAGATAACTGAGTTAGTTCCAACTTGTGACCCCAGTTGGAAGGGTGTCAGTACCATGCCACGGGTAAAGACACTGAAGTGTTACCCTCATCTGGCAGGTACTCTAATGAGAATGGTGGAACCCTCATCTGCCAGGTTAAAACTCCTTATCAACCCTCAACTGGCAGGTTTGATGTCTCAACCTACGCTGGCTGCGTAGTTCTAGAATACATGGATTGCTTCTAGATATCACACCCTTTACTGGAAGGTGAGCCCCCATCCTTGGGTTCACTCGGTGCTGAATCCTACTCCCAACTGAAAGACACTGAACTGAGTATACTGAACTGGACTGGACTGATACTGAGCTTACTGAGTTTTCCTGAGTTCGGTAACTGACTAAGAGTACTACTGATCATGACAAGACTGAGATTTTGTAACTGATACTGGCTCTAGGCACACAGCTAAATTTTCGGGTATTAAATACCCCAGGACTCAATAGCATGAAAAATAAAGCATAATATACTCTTCAAAAGCATAACAATGTATACTTGTCCATAGTTCACTCATAGAGGTATTTAATCAAACACTTGTAATGCATCTACTTATACATGAATGGGGAATACATGCTATCATGTTATAATGGAACTATTTCATTAACATAGGCATTTTATCAATTACATGGGGAGCATGCTTAGGTTATACTATAATCAAAACATATAGTTATCATGGTTGCATCAATCAACTTGAAAATTAAAGGGTTTATCATGAAGATCATGTAATTCAACGCATACAATGATTTATTTCATAAAAGCATGAAATTTAATCATGGACTAAAACCCAATAATAACATGAACCTGAATTCAATTCAATTCAAGAATGGAAGTTCATAACTCAACAATCTTGTATTTTGAAAATGGATTCGTAGAGTCTATGGGTGAAAGGAACCATAGATGAACACCTAACATATCTTAATTTGTGAGTTTCTTAAAGTTCTAGGTGAATCCTTTGAGATTGCTCTTATTTTCTTAAAGCTAGAGTTTGTAGTTTTGAGAGAGAATGCTTTTAATTTGGGGATAAATTGAGTGAGTAATGACTTAAACGTTTTTAGGGATTAAATCCCGTATCTGGGCATGCTAAAATCATACGAAAAGACTATTTTAACCCTATATGAAACATTTAATTTCCATCAAAATTTTTTGAAATAGGCACCTGGCGCAACGCGGAGCTATCGCGCCGTGTCTCTGGACATTGCCAACTGGTAAAATTCATGGTGGCGCGACGCGGTGGTATCGCGTTGCCACTTTGGTTGGGACCTGGAAGTTCACCGCGATGCGGTGGAATCGTGTTGGTACACTGAAAATGGACAATTGTGAAAATAAGTTGTGACGAGACGCAGCAGTATCGCGATGCTTCACTGGAAACTAACAATTGCCATCTTGACATACTTCACTATGCGCTACTGGCCTGAATGACGGTGTTTATCGACTGAAACTTAAAATAGTCATAACTTCTTACCCGGTTATCGGATTTATGCAAATTTTATATCATTGGAAAGCTAATTTAATTTCCTAAGCAATGGCAGGATCTAAACTGAAAAATACTAAGCATTTCAAAAATTTCATATTGGATAACTCATGAATTGAGATTTAAGCTTGAGAAATATGGGATATTACAATATCTCCCCCTTGAGAACATTCATCCTCAAATGATACTGATTAAGCTAAGATGCTGATACACCAAGTTTACATACTGAACATGCATATCTAATACATGACTACATGGCTGGACTACTGACAAACTGAGCTCTTACACTGAACATGCATATCTAATGCATGGAATTTATGACTGAAGCTATTGACAAGCTGGGTTTTCATACTAAACATGAATAATTGATGCATGAGTACACGATTGAATTTATTCATAAAAGCATCACTGAATATACAACGGTAATGGATACCAAGTTATAATTATAACTGAACATGAAACTGAGTAAAGCTAAGGAAAACTGTTACCTTAAGCTCGATCTGAGGTTGTGGAGGCGAGGTGAGGATACTTGGTCCATATATCTGCTTCTGCATCCCAAGTACCTCCCTCAATGGACTGGTTCCGCCAAACAACTTTGACTAAGGAAACTTCTTTGTTCCTTAGTCTACGAATCTAATGATCGAGGGTCTGCACTGGAACCTTTTCGAAAGAGAGATCATTCTGAATATTTATATGCTCTAAAGGAACTATGACTGGTGGGTCACCAATGTATATCTTTAGCAAGGAGACGTGAAATATCGGATGCACTGAGGCTAGATCTGAAGGAAACTCAAGCTCATAAGCTACCTTTCTGAAACTGCTGAGAATTCTGTAAGGACCGACATATCGGGGACTGAGCTTTCCCTTCTTGATGAACCTATTTACTCCTTTCATAGGAGAGATTTTTAGGAACACAAAATCATTGATCTCAAGCTCGAGATCCTTTCTCCTCATATCTGCATACGATTTCTGTTGGCTTTGGGAAGCCCTAAGTCTTTCTCTGATTAACTGAACCTTCTCTAAGGCATCGAACACTAGGTCGGTCCCTACTACTATGGCCTCCCCTACCTCGAACTAACCAATCAGAGATCTGCATCTTCTACCAAAGAGAGCTTTAAATAGAGTTATCTGAATACTGGAATGATAGTTGTTATTGTATGCAAACTCAATCAAAGGCTAGTGGCCATCCCCAACTACCATTAAAATCGACAATGCATGCTCTTAGCATATCTTTTAGAGTCTGAATGGTCCTATCTACTTGACCATCTGTTTGAGGGTAGAAGGTTGTACTGAGATGAACCTGGGTACCAAGACCCTTTTCGAATACTTTCCAGAAATGAGAGGTAAACTGGGTATCTCTAACTGAGATAATGGATACTAGAACTCTATGTAACCTGACCAACTCTCTGATATAGTGTTTGGCGTAGTCCTCAGCTGAATAGGAAGTATAAACTAGCAAGAAATAAGCTGTTCTAGACATCTTATCTACGAAAATCCATATAGAATAATATTGATGATGAGTACGAGGTAAACTCGTCACAAAGTCCATGTTCACTTCTTCCCAATTCCATATGGGAATACTGAACTCCTACATGGACCCACTAGGCTTCTGGTGCTCAATCTTAATATACTGGCATATAGAGCACTTAGCTACAAACTCTGCAATATCCCTCTACATCCCACTCTACCAATAGATCTCCCACAATCATCGTACATCTTAGTGTCCCCTGGATGAATAGAGTAATGCGCACCATGCACTTCTGCAAGAATTTGTTGCCTCAAGTTATCTACATCTGGCACACATAAACAAACCTGTAAACACAACACACTATCTCCCCCTTGGGAGAAAACCTTTACTTTCTGATCTCTGACTGACTCTTTCAAATAAGACTGGGATCTCTATCCTACTTTTCCTTCACCTCGGAAACTAAAGAGAATTCGGAACTATTCTAAACCCACACACTACCTTTTGCTGAATCAACTAAGTGGACACCTAATTGGAAAAGATGATGAACTTCCTAAACTAATTTCTTCTTACTGACCTCAACATGAGCAACACTACCCATACACAGTCTACTAAGAGCATCAGCCACTACATTGGCTTTGCCCCAATGATAAAGAATACTCATGTCATAATCTTTCAATAATTCGAACTATTTTCTCTGATACAAATTCAAATCTTTCTAACAGAATACATACTGAAGGATTTTGTGATCTGTGAAAACATCAACATACACCCCATACAAGTAATGCCACCAAATCTTTAAGGCAAACACTATGGCTGCTAATTCAAGATCATGAGTCGGATAATTCTTCTTATGGGGCTTAAGTTGTTTAGAGGTTTAGGCTATGACCTTAACTTTATGCATGAGAACATAACCCAAACCTACTCTGGAGGCATCACAATACATAAAAAACCCATCTGAATTATCTGGTAGAGTCAAAACTAGGGATGAGGTGAGTCGAGTCTGCAACTCCTAAAAACTCTTCTTGTAAGAATCTGACCACTAAAACTGGACTTTCTTCTTAGTCAATCTGGACATGGGGGATGCAATAGACAAAAACCCTTCAACAAACCGATGGTAATATTCAGCTAAACCCAAGAAACTCCTAATATATAATGGAGAGATAGGTTCTAGGCTAGTTTTACACCATTTTGATCTTTTGAGAATCAACTCTAATGTCATCACTGGAAACAATATGACCAAGGAACACTACTGACCTTATCTAAAATTTGCACTTACTGAATTTGGCGAATAGCTGATGAGTTCTGAGAGTCTGAAATATAATTCTAAGGTGATCTGTGTGATTATTCGTACTACAAGAATAGAAAAGAATGTCATCGATAAAGACTATAACAAATATATCCCAGTAATATTTGAACACGTGATTTATTAAGTCGATGAAAGTTGCTGGGGCATTAGTAAGCCCAAAGGATATAACTAGAAACTTGAAGTGATCATAGCGAGTTCTGAAAGTTGTTTTTGGAATGTCACATTCTCTGACTCTGAGCTAATGATAGACTGATCTGAGGTCTATCTTAGAAAAGTAACTAGAACCCTGAAGTTTGTCAAATAAGTCATCGATTCTGGGAAGTGGATATTTGTTCTTGACTGTGACTTTGTTCAACTGATGGTAGTCTATACATATTCTGAGAGAACTTTCTTTCTTACGCAAAAACTAAAATTGGTGTACACCATGGGGAAACACTGGGCCTGATGAATCCCTTATCTAGGAGATTCTTTAACTGTTTGATGTCTGAGCAGATGCTAACACATTTGAGGCTTTTAACTAAGAATAATTGCAAGGTCTTAAGGAACTTTTATTGTTTTTGATTATTTTATCTTTGATTTTGCAGTAGAATCCAATGTGCAAGAGAACCAATAGGGATGGAAGAAAAAGAGTTCAAAATCTGAAGTAAATAGAAGAAAAGTGTGGCTGACAATATTCCTGATAAGTCGTTAACCTTGTGATAAGTTATCAGATATACCGTCAGCCTTAGATAAAGAATGGACCTCAACTGAAAGTTGTGACAATATTTCCTGATAAGTCGTCAAAGGGTTGATAAGTCATCAAAGTCGCCGTCAGCCTTAGGTAGAACATGTGAGCTGAGGTGGAGCAGTGACAACATTGTCTGATATGTTGTCACATTTCTAATAAGTCATCAAGATTCATCATCTGCCTTAAGCAAGAAGTGCTAAAACTAAAGAGGGAGATGACAACATTTGTGATAAGTCGTCAGACTCCTGATAAGGTGTCATGAATGTTGTTGCCTAATTTGAGGAATTATTAAACTCTGTGATTTTGTTTCCTTATTTAGGCTGAACTATAAAAAGTATTGTTTAGGGCTTTTTAGAGGAGTTCTAAACATAATTTTAGAACACACGTAATTTGTTATTTTTCTCTCTAGTTTCTTGGCTTGAAAGACAATTAACTTTGAGGAGATTTTCATAAATATTTTGGTATTTCTATTGTGATCTAATCTGAGAATCACTAGTTATTATTCATCTTGTGGTAAGTTCATCTTTCAAATTATGAATACGTCCAGTTGTTTCGCTTATTACATTATAAGTGGTTAAATCCCTTTGACCGGAATTATGGGATCTATGGGTTAAGTCTTAGTAAGATGCTCTATGTTTTTTATTCCAAAGGTAATAGGACTCCTTGATAATTCTGAGATTTTAATTATTGTCTATTAGTTGCAAACGATAGATATCACCTGCTTTGATTTGCTTGAGATAAGAAATCAAATATAGTAGGAAGTGAATTATTGACAGGGACTTGGAAACACTAAATTTCTATTTAATAATCGACGCTGTAACAAGGTTGATTAACTTGAGGTAAAGTTTGGTTAGTAAATATAAATTTCCTAAGTCTGAGAGGATTGGGTAATTAAATGCTTAAGTAGGTCGAGAGACATTTAGGCATAACTTCGATAGAGATAATCTGTTGTCCTAACTACTATGAGAATCTTGAATCACTATTAGAATCTATCAAGTACTAAAACCCATAGTGAACATAATTTCAGTTTTCCATAAACTCTTGATTTCAAACACTGAAACTAAAGTGACCAACAATTATTTGCTAATTTCCAAAAAACTGCATTTTAGGAAACATCCAACTATCCGTTGATTAAATCACAAACAACTTAAGTTTAGACCATGTTCCCTGTGGGATTCGACCCCAACCTAGTTGGGTTATATATTGACAACAATAGCTTACATTCTCATTAGAGAGGTGTAGTTTGAGTGTTATCAAAAATGGCATTGTTGCTGGGGAATACGGTTGTAAATTGAAGTTTGTGTGCACAAATTATCTGTTAGTCAAGTTTTCTAGTTTTACGTTTATTTGTTATTTTTGTTTATTGCAAGAACTTTGTAGTGTATGCCAATAACTATAAGTTTCGAAGAACTATTATTACTATTTAACCTAGAACCACAACGAATTGAAAGAATGGTAGATCAGTAGAAGGATGACAGGTTAGCAGCCTTAGCTAGAGCTCAAGTGAATGTGCAGAATGTCGGTCAACAAGTATGAATTCCAAATCTTAAGGATGAAGATTTGGGAGACGAGGAGTTGTTAAACCCTGGTAACCCAAGGCATGCATAGCAAGTAGCTGCACTAGTACAGCATAATGCTAATAGGAACCGTCCGTTTCGAGGAAGGGAAAATTACCAGCAGGTCCAATATGACCTCAGTGATGATGATGACGGAATAGATGGAGCAGGTACAACGGGTGCAATTATTCCTCCACTGTTGGCACCTGGGTCAAAATTCAATATTACGAGTACTATGATTCAACTCCTTAATCTGAAGGGGTTGTTTGGTAGCCTTCCTGGGGATGACCCCAACTTGCATCTGGTAAACTTTGTCACCATCTGTAAATCTTTTGATAACCCAGGAGTGGGTGAGAATGCTATCTTCTTGAGATTATTTCCGTTGTCTCTGTATGGGGAGGCAACAATGTGGCTTAATGAGCTGACACCCGATTCTATAACCAACTAGAGGCAGTTGAAAGGAGCTTTCCTAGAAATGTTCTTTTCGCCTTCCAGGAGGGTACAATTGAGGGATGAGAATAGTAACTTTAGGCAGCTCCCAATTGGATCCTTGTATGAAACTTGGGAGAGATTCAATAAAAAGCTAACACAGTGTCTGAACCATGATATGACGGACATACACTTGATAGAGACTTTGTACAAGGCTCGTAACTTTGTAACAAAACCAATTGTAGATAATGTTGCTGGTGGTTTGTTTATTGATCTTACTTTCCTAGAGGCTTCAGAAATGCTAGAGAGAATGACCAAACAGAGTCAAGCATGGCATACCAGAGACTCTATGGTAGAAATCCCCACTATTTATGTGGGTATGACTGCAGAACAACATAGAAGAGATGAGGAGCGTAACCAAGACATGGCTCACCTAAAAACGTAGATGGACCTGCTAACCAAGCAGTTGCTATCAGGCAAGACTGAGAAGGTGAAAGCTGTGGGATCTCAAGATAGAGTTGATATTGATGCAGAGAAAGAGGCAAACTATGTTAATAATCAAGGAAGTTTCTGAGGCAATATCCAAGGGAATCAAGGTGGAACTATTATGATAAGCCTGGTTATAAAGATAGGGAGCAGGGAAACTAGAGAAGAAATAATGATAGGAGTAGGCTATATGTCCCTTCTGGAAATCATGAGGCTGCTACAACAAGTTTTGAAAAAATGTCCTTGGAGAACATGATGGCTAAGTTGCTGAAGAGAGTGGAGGTTACCAACTTTGGTGTGACTACCATGAAGACTGATCTGTCATCTATTAGTTAGTTGGTAAACTTGCACTCCACTGTAATCAAATAGTTGGAGCAGCAGATGATCCAACTCTCTACAGTATTTAACCAGAGGAAGAGCGGAACGTTACCAACTGATACAGTCCAAAATTCACAGAATGATAGCTCATGTATGGCGATTACCACTAAGAGTAGTAAGATGTTACCTGGCCTTTCTGTGGGCAAAAGTTTGGTTGAAGATGTGACTGAGGCAGAGGATGAACCCAAAGAATAATGTCTAGTGGAGCCTGAGAAGCTGGATAGTTTTGATGATGCTCTGGAAAAAGAGAAAGAAAAGGAGAAGAAGGTAGTGTTGAAAACTCTCCCAAGACCACCACCTCCTTTTCCTCAATGATTAAAGTAAAAAAGTAATGATGCAAAATTCAGCAAGTTCATGGCAATGCTCAAACAATTGATAATAAATGTACCTTTGGTGAAGGCACTTGAGGAAATGCCAGGATATGCTAAGTTCATGAAAGACCTTATGACTACGAAAAGAGCAGTGAGCTATGAACCGAAGGATAATCTCCATCATTGTAGCGTTATTTCTATGAGGACCTTGGTGTAGAAGAAGCTAGACCCAGGAGCATTCACTATTCCCTGTATGATTGGGTCTATGGAATTTGCTAAGGCATTATGCCATCTGAGAGCGAGCATTAATTTGATGTTGCTAGTTGTATATAGAAAGCTGGGTCTGGGAAATCCCACACCCATCAACATGCGACTCGTGATGGTACATAAGTCACTAAAATGACCTGTTGGTATTTTGTATGATATATTGGTGAAAGTAGCTAGCTTTATATTCCCTGCAGATTTCGTCATTTTGGATTGTGAGGTGGACTTTGAGGTGCCCATAATCTTGGGTCGACCTTTCCTTATAACCGAAAGTGTGTTGCTCGATTTGAGAGTGAATGAGCTCTTGTTCAGGAAGAATGATGAAGTGGTATGATTTGATGTGTGCCAATAAATGAAGCATCATAAAGAAATGAGTGTGTTCTCAATAGTTGATGTGTATTATGAGGACAAACAGGAGGTGTCAATAGAGGAGCAACTTGTTATCGAGCCTTTAGCTGCTATTTTGATGAATTTTGATCGTGAAGACATTGAGGAGTATGAAAAGACTGTTTGTGCCTTGTCGGGAATGGGTTCATATCCTTATACTCCTAAGAGGCTAGACCTTGATCTTTCTAATTAACCGACACCACCGGCTAAGCCATCTATTAAAGAGCCACCGGTGTTGGAATTGAAAGAACTTCTTGGGAACTTAAGGTATATGTTTTAGGGCAACAAAAACACGCTACCGATTATTATTGCAACTGATTTGTTCATGCAACAGATGAAAACACTTATTTCAGTACTTCAGAGGTACAAGAGAGCAATAGGATGGGCCATCGCAGATATTATTGGCATCCCCCCGGTATCTGCACGCATAAAATACAACTTAAGAAAGATTGTATTCCAACCATTGAGCACCAGCGCTTTCTTAACCCACCAATGCAAGAGGTGGTTTAGAAGTAAATTATTAAGTGGTTGGATGCAGGAGTGGTTTACCCTATTTCTGACAGAGAATGGGTGAGCCCATTTTAATGTGTGCCCAAAAAAGGGGGCATGACTGTGATTGTAAATAAAAGGAATGAGTTGATTCCACTTAGGCCTGTGACTGGGTGAAGAGTTTTCATGGACTACCGCAAACTAAATTCATGGACTTTAAATGACCACTTCCTGATGCCCTTTATGGACCAAATGCTTGATTGATTGGTCGGAAGGGGATAGTATTGCTTCTGGATGGTTATTCTGGATACAACCAGATATGTATTGCTCCTGAAGACCAGGAGAAGACAACATTCACATGTCCATATGGCACCTTTCCATTTAAGAGGATGTCATTTAGGCTATGCAATTCACCTGCTACTTTTCAACGGTGCATGATTTCTATCTTCACAGATATGGTAGAGAACACCATAGAGGTATTCATGGATGATTTCTCTGTGGTGGGAGATTCATTTGAAATGTGTTTGGCAAACTTGAGTATAGCCTTGCAATGATGTGTTGATTTTAATTTGGTGCTTAATTGGGAGAAATGCCACTTTATAGAAAAGGAGGGTATCATTCTCGGGCAAAAAATTTCAGCAAAAGAGATAGAAGTTGATCAAGCCAAGGTTGAAGTTATTGAGAAACTACCACCTCCCATTTCAGTGAAGGGAGTGCGTAGTTTTCTTGGACATGCTGGCTTTTACCGGAGGTTTATAAGAGATTTCTCAAAGATTTCAAATCCACTTTGCAAACTTTTAGAGAAAAAAGTGAAGTTTTCCTTAGATGATGATTGCTTGAAGGCATTTGAATGCCTTAAAAAGAAGCTAGTTGAAGCCCCTATCATTGTTGCACCAGACTAGTCAAAACCGTTTGAGATCATGTGTGATGCAAGCGATGTTGCCCTTGGAACTGTATTGGGACAAAAGAAAGACAAACTATTTCATCCAATATACTATGCCAGCAAAGAACTAAATGAAGCACAAAAGAACTACACTATCACTGAGTAGGAACTCCTAGCTATAGTGAATGCTTTTGAAAAATTCAAGGTTTACCTACTTAGGACCAAAGTGTTGGTCCACTGACCATGCAGCCTTAAGGTATTTGATGACTAAGAAGGATGCAAAACCAAGGCTGATTAGATGGGTGTTTCTACTATAAGAATTCGACTTTGAAGTCAAAGATAGGAAAGGTTGTGAAAACCAAGTTGCGAATCATCTGTCTAGGATAGAAGGTGAGCAGGCAATTAGTAATGAAATAGAGATAAATGATGCAATTCCTGATGAGGAGATCTTGGCTACTTCTGTGGAGAAATTATGATGATTTTGCAAATTATGTTGTGAGTGAGGTTATTCCAGAAAATCTTTCTTTCCATCAAAGAAAGAAATTCCTGCATAATGTGACGCATTACTTCTGGGATGAGCCTATCTTTTTTGGTGATGTGCTGACAATATTATAAGGAGATGTGTGCCATAAGTGGATGTATTATGCATATTAGAAGCACGTCATGCTTCCTCAGTTGGAGGTCACCATGCAGGTGATCGAACAACTAGAACGGTGTTGCAGAGTAGCTACTATTGGCCAACATTATTCAAGGATACTCACGAGTTTGTGCTAAAATACGACCAATGTCAGAGGCAGGGGTCAGTTCCAAAAGACATGAGATGCCTTTGACTAAGATGCTTGAAGTGGAATTGTTTGACATTTGGGGAATCGATTTCATGGGTTCTTTTGTAAGCTCATATGGGATGAAGTATATTTTAGTTGTTGTTGACTATGTCTCAAAATGGGTCGAAGCTGTTGCTTTGTCTGATAATAAAGGAAAAGGGGTTGTTGCTTTTCTCAAGAAGAACATTTTCTCTCGCTTTGGAGTACCACGTACTATTATAAGCGATGGAGGATTTCATTTTTGCAACAAAGTGTTTAAGGAGGCTTTAGAAAAATATGGGGTAAACAGCATAGAGTAGCCACTCCATATCACCCATAAACTAGTGGGCAAGTGGAGGTGTCAAATCGAGAGATTAAAGTCATCCTAGCCAAAATGGTGAATGCTAGTCGGAAAGACTGGTCTCAAAATATCGATGATGCCTGGTGGGCATACCGAACTGCTTTCAAGACACCTATTGGCATGTCACTATTTCAGTTGGTCTATGGAGAGGCATGCCACTTACTAAAAGAACTGGAGCACAAGGCCTTATGGGTACTCAAAAGGTTGAATTTAAGTTGGAAGGAGGCAGCAGAGCTGAGACTGGAAAAACTGAATGAGATGAATGAATTTCATCTCAGGACATATAAACGAGCATACCTATATAAAGAAAAGATGAAAAAGTATCATAGTTCGAGGATAGAGAAATGAAACTTCCAAAAAGGTGACTTGGTGCTTCTGTTCAATTCCAGACTCAAAATATTCCCAAGTAAGCTTAAATCCAAGTGGTCAGGCCCATTCAGAGTCAGTCAAGTTTACTCATCTGGAGTAATAGAACTTGAAAATAAAGATGGCAGAACCTTCAAGGTAAATGGGCAATGAGTCAAACTTTATATTGGTCCAAAAGACTCCATGAATAGTATTGTTACTATCTGTCTTGATAAAGTCTGAAGTAATCGAGATGCCTGAGTCATGTCGCGATGTTAAATCAGGTGCTACATGGGAGGCAACCCATGATCCCCGTGCTTGATCTACTCCAGGTATACCCTAACCCTAACCCTTGGTTTAATTTTTCTATGATTTTAAGTTGAGGGTGTAGGGTAAATTGTTGTTGTAAAATTTTGTAACTAACTAGGAGAAATACAAGTAACTAAGGCAGTTAACTTTCTTTTGTAATTTTTGAGCACCTCGCCAATGGTCTGAAGGTTTAAATGTATGATTTGCATCTAAGTGTTACCACTGTGCATCTTTGTATGGCATTAGTTCTAGTGACACAATAATCATTGCTAAACAGCTGCATGAACTGGATAAGTAGTAACTAGTGATATACTGGTATGCCATGTGCGTGTGAGATTTTATTTAGTTCCTTTGTATATTGTATTCAGAACTTTCCCGGTTAGTCTTACCTAGGTTGAAGGATAAGGGTTAGGAAAGGATCATAGGTCATTTTGATATTAGCCCACTTTTAGCCTAAATGATCTTTCCTATATGTAGAATATCTCTTAATCCCTGCTTTGAGCCTGCTTAGCCTATTTCTTCTTATGATACCTATCACCTTCTTGTTTATATCACAATGAATCTATTTTGGCCCTGGTCCTCCTTGGTCACTGTGCACCTTGACTAGGGCAAATGGCCTAAGTTAAGGGTGGCTATTATAGAGGTGCGTGATACAGAATGAGTATGAAGAAAGGAAGAATAAAAGAAAAGAATAAAAAATGAGGTATGGTGGAAAAGAGCAAGAAAAAAAAGAGTTGTGAAAAAAATAAGTGATTATAGAAAATACCACACCCATCCTAAATAAGTGTGATCAAGAAAAGAGAAGAATAGAAAAAGGTTAATAAGTGAAACCCCAAAAGCTAGTGTAGTGTCAAGGAGGCTTAGTCACTTTAAATGTCATCAAGTATCATACCAACCCCTTGCCTGCATTACAAGCCAAGGAGAAGACCTATAGTGATGTTAGCTGACCTGTCTGAAGATCTTGGTAATGAAAAAAGGGCAAGCCTATGGTATTTGGCATGCATTGATTGGAACTTCATTCTAAGAGTGAGTGTTTTTTTACCTTCCCCATAGTTACATATATGATTACTGATATAAGAAAAGGGGGATTTCTTTGTTGTGAGGGCACACCAGATATGTTTCTAATTGCTATAGTGTAATACTTGTCTATGTATGGATGTTATAGATGAATTAATGTCGTATCTTGATTCTTGTATGTTGCATTGTTGTTCTTCAATAATGAACACAGTTGACTTGAATTGACTGACCTTGGAGATGGTGAATATATTTTAAGATAATATGGATGATTGACTGCTGAATGTACTTTGTATCCTCTTGGTTGTGTTTGAGTTGATTGAGGACAAGCAATTGTATTAAGTTGAGGTTGTTGATGTGTGAGCAGACACTAACACATTTGAGGCTTTTAACTGAGAATAATTGCAAGGTCTTAAGGAACTTTTATTGTTTGTGATTATTTTATCTTTGATTTTGCAGTAGAATCCAATATGCAAGAGAACCAATAGAGATGGAAGAAAAAGAGTTCAAAATCTGAAGTAAATAGAAGAAAAGTGTGGCTGACAACATTCCTGATAAGTCGTTAACCCTGTGATAAGTTATCAGATATACCGTCAGCCTTAGACAAAGAATGGACCACAACTGAAAGTTATGACAATATTTCCTGATAAGTCGTCAAAGGGTTGATAAGTCATCAAAGTCGTCGTCAGCCTTAGGTAGAACATGTGAGCTGAGGTGGAGCAGTGACAACATTGTCTAATATGTCGTCACATTTTTGATAAGTCATCAGGATTCATCATCCACCTTAAGTAGGAAGTGCTAAAACTAAAGAGGGAGCTGACGACATTTGTGATAAGTCGTCAGACTCCTGATAAGGTGTCATGAATGTTGTTGCCTAATTTGAGGAATTATTAAACTTTGTGATTTTGTTTCCTTATTTAGGCTGAACTATAAAAAGTATTGGTTAGGGTTTTCTAAAGGTGTTCTGAACATAATTTTGGAACACAAGTATTTTGTTATTTTTCTCTCTAGTTTCTTAGCTTGAAAAATAATTAACTTTGAGGAGATTTTCATCAATATTTTGGGATTTCTATTGTGATCTAATCTGAGAATCACTAGTTATTATTCATCTTGTGGTAAGTTCATCTTACAAATTATGAATATGTCTAGTTGTTTCACTTATTACATTATGAGTGGATAAATCCCTTTGAACCGAATTATGGGATCTATGGGTTAAGTCTTGGTAAGATGCTCTGTGTTTTCGATTCTAAAGGTATAGGACTCCTTGATAATTTTGAGATTGTAATTATTGTCTATTGGTTGTAAACAATAGATAGCACCTGTATAGATTTGCTTGAGATAAGAAATCAAATATAGTAGGAAGTGAATTATTGACAGGGACTTGGAAACACTAAACTTCCATTTAATAATCGACGTTGTAACAAGGTTGATTAACTTGAGGTAAAGTATAGTTAGTAAATATAAATTCCCTAAGTCTGAGAGAATTACGTAACTAAATGCTTAAGTAGGTCGAGAGACATTTAGGCATAACTTCGATAGAGATAATCTGTTGTCCTACCTACTATAAGAATCTTGAATCACTATTAGCATCTGTCAAGTACTAAAACCCATAGTGAACATAATTTCAGTTTTCCATAAACTCTTGATTTCAAACACTGAAACTAAAGTGACCAACAATTATTTGCTAATTTCCAAAAACTGCATTTTAGGAAACATCCAACTATCAGTTGATTAAATCGCAAACAACTTAAGTTCACACCATATTCCCTGTGGGATTCAACCCCAACCTAGTTGGGTTATATATTGACAACGATTACTTACATTCTCATTAGAGAGGTGTAGTTTGAGCATTATCACTGTTCTTTTAACTCTCTGAGTTCTATCAAAGCCATTTTATATGGCGGAATAGATATGGGCTGAGTATCTGGTAGAAGATCTATTTCGAAGTCAATTTTCCTAATGGGAGGAACTCCAGGAAGATCTTTGGGAAACACATCTGAGAATTCATTTACTACTGGAACTGACTCAAGAGTTGGATTTTCTGAGTTAGAGTCTTTGACTCAAACAAGATGGTAAACACATCCTTTGGGTATCATTTTTCTCGCTCTAAGGTTTAAAATCAATTGACCATTAAGCGTTGTGGTACTACCCCTCCATTCAAGGACAGGTTCATTTGGAAACTGAAAATAAACTATTATGTTTCTACAATCTACCGAGGCATAGTATGAATAGAGCCAATCTATGCCGAAAATAACATCAAAATCTGCCATCTCTAGCTCTACAAGGTCTGCTGAAGTAACTTTCTGAGATATCATAACCAGATAGCTCATGTATACCCATCGGGCTATGATAGTTTACCCACTAGGGTAGAAACTGAGAAGGGCTCTACTAGGATTTCTTGACTGACTCCGAATTTATCGGCTATATAAGGAGTTATAAAAGATAAAGAAGCTCCTAGATCTATCAAGGCATAAACATATAAATGGAAGATCTGTAACGTACCAGTGACCATATCAGGAGAATTTTCCTAATCTTGTCTGGACTGAAGTACATAAAGCCTATCTAGGCGTTGCTCACTAGTGGCACTAGAAATGGCACCCTACTGATTCAAGAGACTTAACTGAGCAGAAGAATGAGCATGCTGACCTTGAGAACCTAACTGAGGACAATCTCTGACTCTGAGCATGGACCATGAGCCTAGATATGTCCATCTCCTTAATCAACATTGATGTTTTACACTCCTTAACCACATTATCTGACACCCCAGATACAAACTTACTCATTTTGGACCTACTGTCTGCTACTACATGGGGAGCATACCTGGCTAACTGAGTAAACTTGAGAGAATACTCTTTCACACTCATACTACCTTACCTGAGGTTGATAAACTCTAACATATTAGCTTCTCTCAGCTCTAAGGGAAAGAATCTCTCGATAAAAGCAGTAGCAAACTCTTCCCCTTCTACAAGCTCTGCGTCTGTACCCCTATCTACTTTTCACTTTTTAAACCACGTATGAGCTATATCTTGTAGCTTATAGGCAGCTAACTCAGCACTCTCACTAAAAGTCACTCCCATAATATCTGTGACTTTATGAACCTAATCGAGGAACTTCTGTGGATCCTCTTTGGACTTAGATCCTAAGAATAGAGGAGGATTCATTCGGGTGAAGTCTCGAATCCTAGATGCAACAATATTGGCCACTGGATTGGCCGAAACAGCAGCTGGTTGTTCATTTTGAGCTGCTACAAAGTTGGCTAGAGTAGTGAATGCAGCTCTGAATTCTGCATGGGAGACATGCTTGTCCAGGGGATCTGCCTGAACCGGTTGAGGTGCTGATTGATTTTTGATTCTTCTTTCGTTAGTCTTTTTGGGAGGCATGTTCTATAAATGAAAAGGAGGAAATAGATTAGACTGAGAGTTTAACTTGAGCTCATACTCACTCGCATGACATAAATACTGAAAGAAGGGAAATGCTTTCCTAAAACTCATACGACATAAATACTGAAAGAAGGGAAATGGTTTCCTAAAACATCTCATAGCCTTCTGTCCATAAGTGTGGTGTGCTATACACCCATGCGCAAGACTCTACTAGATGTAGCTTTCAAACGTCCTAGGACACTGTTGAACCTTAGGTTTTGTACCCTAGATGCTACACGGTTCTTACAACCTCGAAGGACCACAAGCTAACCCATGACTGATATTTGCTATGAGCACTAAAACATAATATTGAAATAAATATGGAATAATAGGCTGAAATGTCATAAGGTTCAAAACATCTGAAATACTGATAAATTATATCATCTGAAATAACAATCTTTAAAACTGACCACTATCTGAAAACTAATCTAAAAAGTCTCTAACTAAAACTATCTGAAAGTGAAGTTGATGAGACAATCCCCCAACTAACTCCATCTATTGAAATACTAAGTCTATTGAAATAATAAAATAAAAAATATCCTTGAATGATGAGGACTCACTGCTAATCTACTGCTGTTGGTTGAATCTAAGTCTATCTATGCGTGGTCGGGAACCTGAGCGTCCGAACCTATGATATGAGACATCATAGTGTAAAGAAAGAGTATATGTTAGTACGTGGAATGTACTGGTATGCTAGTTGAGGTAAGGCTAAATATAAGGGTAAATATGTATGAACAATAACTGACTGTATGATTAGAGTAACTGAACATGAGAGTACATGGATAACTGATACTGCTATAAATACTGAGTATGCACTAATGTGCATATAAATAAATACTATGACTAAGCTTGTCTGAAACTAAGTCCTGAATTCTGAAATTGAGTAAATGATATCTGGAGTTACTGATAACTGAGTTACTGATACTGATTGACTGTATCTGACAGTCTTAATTCCGTAGAACTGAACTGAGTTCTATTTTAAAGACAGAGACTGAGACTGTGGGAGTTAATCATCTAACCAACATGCCCCAAATAAGATAACTGAGTTGGGGTCCAACTTATGACCCTAGTTGGAAGGGTGTCAGTACCGTACGATGGGTAAAGATACTAAAGAGTTACCCTTATCTGGAAGGTACTCTAATGAGAATGGTGGAACCCTCATCTGGTAGGTTAAAACACCTCATCAACCCTCAACTGGCAGGTTTGATGTCTCAACCTACGCTAGCTATGTAGTTCTGGAATGCAAGGATTGCTTCTAGAGATCACACCCTTTACTGGAAGGTGAGCCCCAATCCTTGGGTTCACTCGGTGCTGAATCCTACTCCCAACTGAAAGACACTAAACTGAGTATACTGAACTAGACTGGACTGATACTGAGCTTACTGAGTTTTCCTGAGTTCGGTAACTGACTGAGTTCTACTAGGTTATATAACTGACTGAGAGTACTATTAATCGTGACAAGACTAAGATTTTATAACTGACACTGGCTCTAGGTACACAGCTAAATTGTCAGGTATTAAATACCCCCAGGACTCGATAGCATGAAAATAAAGCATAATATACTCTTCAAAACCATAACAATGCATATTTGTCCATAGCTCACTCATAGAGGCATTTAATCAAACACTTGTAATGCATCTACTTATACATGAATGGGGAATACATGCTATTATGTTATAATTGCACTATTTCATTAACATAGGCATTTTATCAAACACATGGGGAGAATGCTTAAGTTATACTATAATCAAAACATATAGTTATCATGGCTACATCAATTAACTTGCAAATTGAAGGGTTTATCATGAAGATCATGTAATTCAACACAGACAATGATTTATTTCATAAAATCATGTAATTTAATCATGGAATAAAACCCAATAATAACATGAATATGAATTTAATTCAATTCAAGCATAGAAGTTCATAATTCAACAATCTTGTATTTTGAAAATGGATTCATGGATTCTATGGGTGAAAGGAACCCATAGATGAATACCTAACATACCTTAATTTGTGAGTTTCTTGAAGTTCTTGGAAAATCCTTTAAGATTGCTCTTGTTTTCTTGAAGCTAGGGTTTGTAGGTTTGAGAGAGAGTGTTTTTAATTTGGGGATAAATTGAGTGAGTAATGACTTAAAATATTTTAGGGATAAAATCCTATATCTGGACATACTAAAATCATGGAAAAAGACTGTTTTAACCCTAGACGAAACATTTTATTTCAGTCAAAATTTTCTAAAATAGGCATCTGGCGCAATGTGGCGCTATCGCGTCATGTCTTTAGAAATTGCCAATTGGGAAAATTCATGGTGGCGCGACGCGGTGGTATCGCGTTGCCACTTTGGTTGGGACTTGGAAGTTCACTGCAACGCGGTGGAATTGCATTGGTACACTGAAAATAGACAATTATAAAAATAATTTATGGCATAATGCGCCGATATCGCAGTACTTCACTGGAAACTGACAATTGCCATTTTGACATACTCCACGATACGCTACTGGCCTGAATGATAGTGTTTAACGACTGAAACTTAAAATAGACATAACTACTTACCCGGTTATCGGATTTAGGCAAATTTTATATCGTTAGAAAGCTAATTTAATTTCATACACAATGACAGGCTCTAAACTGAAAAATACTGAGTGTTTCAAAATTTTCATATTGGATAACTCATGAACTGAGAGTTAAGTTAAGCTTGAGAAATAAAAGGTATTACAGGTTTGAGAGAGGGTGGCCATACCTTCTTGTGAGAATTTTATATAGTTTAAGTTGAGGGTAATCTAGAATTTCCCCTCTTAACCTCTTAACGCCCCATGACTTAAAACACAATTGGGACTTTATTTACCTTAGTATTCTCAATTTAAAATATTTTAAACTCTCTCAAATTCTCTCAAGGCTCTTGGGTTAAAGAAGGCTAGGGTTTCATCAATAGATTCAATTGGGGCTTACAAGGGTGATTTTTCTCCATCTTCTTTGTAATCTAAGGCATGTTACTTCTCCCTGATTGTTAGTTTAACTAAAGGCATGATTTAATATATGGCTTTCATGGTATAATTATGGTATGGTTTTGGGTTTTTAAATATATCTTGGGAGTTTTAGTTATAATGGTTGGTTATGGTTTTACCATGTCTTTTACTTATGGTTTTTATATTTTAATGACGGTTTGAATATGTGGTTGCATGGGAATGGATAATTGCTACTTGGTTTTGGGTTTTGAAATTATATGCCCCCAATGTCTTTGTTAAAATGCCTATGAGAATGCTTTTATTACATAGTTGAACTTTTAATGGAACTATTACATAGTATAACTTGGTAATGGAACTTAAACTTAACTAGATGGTTTTGAATAGCTAAATGGTAAGGTTTTAGAGGTCATGGTTTGGTTCAATTGAAAGCCTTGTGGGGTACAAGGGAATCCCCCAAGCAATGTAATAATGAACTACTTATGGGGTACATAGGAATCCCCAAAGCAAACTTAATAATGTAATATATGGGTACATAGGAATCCCTTTTCTTTAAAAAGGTTGGCAAAGGACATTGTTTACAAGCTATAGTCGGTATAACGATGCCACTACTTATAGCCTTGGTTAATAATAAATGAAATGGTGGTTCGCTTATGTGTTAATGGTTTAATTGGGCAATAATAGCGGGTTGTGATAGCTACCGTAAAGGTGTGAGCCTATAGACAGATATTTGAAACTCCTATTTCCCGATATGAGGATTGATCATAACGACTATATACGTATGGGGTACACGGAAATCCCCTAAGTTACTTGTATATATGTATCATGGAGAGCGAAGGGTACACGAGAATCCCCTACTCCTATGGTATCTTCAGTTCGTGAAGCTACACGTATCGAGGCCCGTTCAGGAGGTAACACTGGACCCATATAGCCTGTGGGTGGTTCTACAATGATTAAGCTCTACATACCCAGGTTAATGGTCTTAAAGGCATGTTAAACTCGATTTTCTTTTCGGGAATGGATTATATCTATATATATTTATGGTTGTGAATGATGGATTACTTGGTTTTGAAGATTGGCATTATTTTATCCTTATCCTGAGTACATGTTAGCGTTCACCCGCTAACCTATCTTCAGGTGTTATATCTCAACTCGATGCAGGAACCAACTATTCTACTCGACCTGCTCAGTGATCGAATTTGGGGACAGCTCAATTAGATTGAAGTGGTGAGCTTCATATTCCAGAAGGCTCCATATCATGTCATGGATGTTTTTACATACTTTGGTCATTTTATAGACTATATTTTTAGCTATGGTTAGGGGCATGTCCCAATACCGGATATTGTTTTACTTTTAATTAAAGGCTTTGTGAGACTACTATGGGTTGGTATGGGCGATTTTAATATTGGAGTCAGTCTTGGCATTGGTATAGGTATTATGGCTGATACCGGTTGACTGTATTTGATTTGTGATTATTCCATCTTATTATGTTATGGAATGGTTATGGATTGGTTTATGTTTTGGTTGTTGGTTCGATATGGGATGGTTTGACTTGTTTGGGTTAGTCATAGACCTATCCCAGAGTCTTGAGTGGTACATAACTCTATCTTATTATATGTTTGAAATTCATCCGACTCAGAGTATGTGTTTGGAAGTTAAGATAGATATCGAGGGTGGTCCCCGGTCCTTGTTGGAATTAGGGTGCCTATTATGACAAGGCCCTGATTCGGTTCGTGTAACAAAAGTCTCTTAGGATCTTTCTGGTTAAGCATCGTTTTTATTTTATTTTATGTTGTTGACTGAGGGCATGCAAACATTCTAAGTTGAGGACGTTGATATCCATGGTTTTATGGCACTACTAATGCTTAAAACAGTGAAAATATGCATTTACTTGGGTTGTTTCGTCAGATATGATGTGTGGTTTATGTTTATTTCTGGTAAATTAGGTTAGAAGTGGTGTTGTCTGAAAAAGAAAGAAAAAAGCTCTAAAAAGTTAAAGTGCTGACCAGGCAACGAGTCATATAGTCACTTAATGAATCATTGTTAGAGTTATGATGATAACAATGGTTATGGAAGATTTACAAAAGTGGAGTAAAGACTGACCATGAATTGTGATGGATGACTACAAGTCATGGCATACAACCATACTGAGCAAAAGAGATAAAGTCCTAAGGATTGATAAAAGATGCTCCAGTGGTAATGAGTGAAGACCGCGAGTCATAATGAATGACTACACATCATGGAAAGGAGTTGTTTTGACAATAGACTCAAAAATCCTGAAAGTTGGCAAGCGAAGCTACGGTGGATCATGATGACAGCTTAGGACTCATTATGAGGAGGTGTTCTAAGCAAAGATGCAGAAGTACTGAAAGATGTTCACTAGAGTGACCACGAGAGATAGCCTATGACACGTGATGTCTGGTTACGATTCGTAACCACTGAAGATCAAAGAAGAGCTACTATAACAGGCAACGAGTCATTGCCAGTCCTAACGACTCATCACCTAACGCATGGTCACTGCTACTTAATCTTCCTATTATGTTTTAATAGGTTTCCTTTATTATTTTGAGATACTATAAATACCCTTGGGTTATTCTTGTATTTGGTTAGACACTTTAAGATATTTTAACGTAATTTGACATTTTGATACTCTTGTTCTTGAATTTTGGGTTTCGTAAATAATCAAGACTTTGGATTTTATTCTTTCATCTTTATGCAATTAATTTTATGACTTCTTTATTGATCCCTATGGATTATTACATAACCATGAGTGGATAATTCCTTGACTAGGGTTGTGGGAACCTTGGCGGAGGAATGAAGTAAAGGAAGTATGAGATTTAACTAGATCAATGTTTATATATATATTGTGATTTCCTTTGAGTTAATTGATTTCTTAGTGGTGGCCAACTCTAAGAACCAGCCTGTATTTAAGATCATCTTCACAAGAAAGGTCGAGATTAAGAAAATGGAATTATAATAGTGATTTAAGGCTACCAACCCTCGTAAACGTGAGACCCACAAGGTGATAGTTAAAGTAAGATTGAAGACAAGGGATAGTAAGGCTACACCCTGAGACTCACAAGGTGAAGTGTGAGATTTACCTACGAGTCCAAAAGATAGTAGGTAATACAGAGCTTGTTAGATTCTGCACGTATGACGGTAAGATGGGTTGAGCATGAGAAACTTATAGAATTAGGAAGCTAAGGGGAACACAGTCCTAGTGTTCATTTTTGATTGATTACAACCACAGTATCCAAGTCTTGTTACTACTTATTGAGTTGAGTAAAATTCCCCCCATTTACTTTTCTACACTGCCTAATTATTTCAGCAAGTTTGAGATATAATTCCACGTATTTCCTATGGGTTCGACCCAACCTAGTTGGTTTATTGTATTTGACTTCGACCACTTTATACTTTGTGGAGGTGTAAGTTTGGGTGACATCAACTACTACTACTGTTTTTACAAAATTACCTCATTTACTTTTCTACACTTCAACTGCTACTTCAGCAAGTTCATGATAATGGTTCGGTCTATTTTCTATGGGTTCGACCCCAACCTTTGTTGGATTATATATTTGACAACAAGTATGCTATAATTCTTAGAGGTATAATCATAGGAGATATTACTTGTTTGTGAAGAAGAAAGATAGTTCCTTGCATATGTGTATTGACTATAGGCAGCTTAATAAGGTAATGGCGAAGAATAGGTATCTTATGTCTTGCATTGATGATTTATTTGACCAGCTTCTAGGGGCAGCGATTTTTTCTAAAATTGACTTTAGGTCTGGTTACCATCAGTTGAGGACTCAAGCTGAGGACATCTCAAAGACCTTCAGGACTTGTTATGGTCATTATGAATTCCTGGTGATATATTTTGGGTTGATCAATGCCCCAGCTGCATTTATAGATTTAATGAATTGAGTGTTTAAACATTATTTGGATTCCTTAGTGATTGTGTTCTTCGATGACATTCTTATGTATTCAAGGAGTAGGGAGGAGCATAAGCAATATTTAAGAATTTTGCTCCTGACTTTGGGAGATCATAGGTTTTTTGTCAAATTCTCAAAGTATGAGTTCTGGCTTGATTCAGTGATATTTCTAGGATATATAGTGTCTAAGGATGGAATTATGGTGGACCAGCAAAGATTGAGGCTATTCATGATTGGGCCAGGCCCACATCTCCATCTGAAGTTCATAACTTCATTGGTTTAGCTGGTTACTAGAGCAATTCGTTGAGGGTTTTGCTACTGTTACAGCACCAATGGCCAGATTGACCCAAAAGGAGGTTTATTTCTAGTAGTCCAAGGAATATGAGTCGAGCTTTTGAAAGCTTAAGAGATTTCTCACTTCAACTCTTATATTAGCTCTTTTTGTTGAGGGTGGAGGATTTACCATGTATTGTGATGCTTTTAGTATTGGTTTGGGTTGTGTGTTAATGCAACATGGTCGAGTTATTGCTTAAGCATCAAGGCAGTTGAAGGTACATGAACGCAACTACCCCACTCATGATTTAGAGTTGGCGGTGGTAGTTTTTACATTTAAGATTTAGAGGAATTATTTATATGGCGTGCATTGTGAGATCTACATCGATTATCATAGTCTTCAGCATCTTATAACCCAGAAAGAGCTTAATTATAGGCAACGTAGATAGATGGAGTTGCTTAAGGATTATGGCATCTCTATTTTATACCATCCGAGAAAAGCAAATGTGGTATTGGATGCGTTGAGTTGAAAGGCAGTGAGTATGGGTAGCTTGGCTTCTTTTTCAGTTTTTAAGAGATTGTTGGCATGGGACATCCGTTCCTTAGCCAACTTGATGGTGCAACTTTATATTTCTGGACCTAAGAGAATTCTGGCTAGTGTTGAGGCGAGGTCTACCTTATGTGAGAAGATTCGGAGTTGTCAGTTCAAGGATATGAGACTTTGTGTCATCCATGATCAAGTGTGTAGTGGTGAGTCCAGGAGGGCTACCATAGACTCTGAAGGTATTTTGAGGTATGATGGACACTTTTATGTTCTGAGCATTGGTGACTTGATTCAGTCGATATTGCGTGGGCACACAACTCCAGATATATTTTTCACCCTTGTACAACTAAGATGTATAGATATTTGAGGCAACATTATTGGTGGAGCACTATGAAGAAGGATGTGGCAAATTTTATTGCTCATTGCCTATATTGTCTGTAGGTGATCAGAGGCCTGGTATCCTAATTCAGAGACTGCCCATTGCTGGGTGGAAGTGGGGGTGGATCACTATGGATTTTGTTGATGGTTTGCCTCACACCTTCGCGGCACCGATGGTATTTAAGTTACTATAGATTGGTTGACCAAATTGACATATTTCATTCCTATTCATATATCCTTTAGTGCCGAGAGGTTAACCCGTATCTATGTTCGTGAGATAGTTTTGTTGCATAGACTACCTATATCTATTATCTCAGACTGGGTGTCAGTATTAACTTTTAGCTTTTAGAGAGCTTTTTAGGAAGAGTTAGATACTCAGGTGGATTTTGGCACAACTTTTCACCCTCATATTGATTGGCAATTAGAGTAAACTATTCAGGTTCACCAGGGTATGCTCCGAGCCTGTGTTATAGATTTTGGAGGTCAGTGGGAGCAGCACTTAGATTTTGTAGAGTTCGCGAATAATAATGGCTACCATTCGAGTATTGAGATGGCACCATTTGAGGCATTATATGGTAGACTCAGATCATCTCTGATTGGATGGTTCTAGATCTCTGAGATTACACCCCGTGGTATTGACTTACTTTAAAAGTCATTGGATAGAGTCAGGGTGATTCAAGATGGGTTGGGGGCAGCTTAAAGTAGGCAAAAGTCAAATGCAAATCATAAACTTTGTTCCTTGATATTTTGAGCTGGAGATCGAGTATTCCTCCGAGAATCGCCCATGAAGGGTGTGATAAGGTTCAAGAAAAAAGGAAAACTCAACCCCAGATATATTTGACCTTTTTAAGATCTTTCGCACAGTTAGAGAGATGGCATATGAATTAGCCTTACCCCCATAGTTTGTTGTTGTTTATTCAATTTTCTATGTTTTTATGTTGTAGTGGAACATTCTTGATAAGTCCCATGTGCTTCAGTGGGACTTGGTTCAGCTGAACGAGAGATTGGCATACGTGGAGAGCCGATTTTCATATTAGCCAGGGATGTCGGGCAGTTACGCTCTAGAGAGATTTCAGTAGCTAAGGTTTAGTGGAGACACTGTCAGTAGAGGAGGCTACTTAGGAAATCGAGAGTGAGATGCAGACTAGTATCCTCACTTTTTCAAGCCTTCGGGTACATCCTAACCCTTTACTTTTGTAGACGAAAGTTCTTTTAGTAGTGGATATTCTAATGACCCTTTATGTTATTTTCCACATTCCTATATGTTTTCACCTTTTAGAGCTTTTCTATAGCTGTCTCAAGTCACTCATGACTTGCTGGAGCTAATAGTTCAGTCACCAGACAGTTCATTTGGTTTTAGAGCCAATTTTCTATTTTGAAGTCTCCGCTTGTAAAAATTGGCTATTGGGCATAAACTTTAGGTAAATGACCTTGTATGCCATTTATGACAATTCAATAAGCTCTGAAACTTCGAGTTTAGGCTAGCTGAATCTTTGGCTCGATTCTCGAGTCTTCCAAACTCATTTCGGGCTATTAGTCAAAAATTAATAAAATGGCCCATTGAGTCTGGATGGAAATTTCGAGTGCGCCATTGAGTCTGAAATATTAAATTTCATAGGGTAGCATAGTTTATTTGTGTTCACGAGATTCTGAATGAATTCTGAAGGGTTGGTAGAGACTTAAAATTTTTAAATCTCAGCTGGTGCATCCACTAAATCGGCACTTGGGTCGCTTTAATGGAGGCCGCTTAAGTAGCTAGGCTTGCCAGCTGGGCCGCTAAAGAGGAGCCCAGTCCTCTAAAGTGAAGACTGCTTATGTGACTTTTTGTTCGCTTTAGCGGAAGGGAAAGACTCCAATGGGTACTTCTTAAGCGGTACTTGGCCGCTTTAGAGCTGACCGCTTAAGAGGTTAAGTGGCCGCTTAAACGGCACCTGGGAGGCTATTAAATGTTTTCTTTTCCCGATTTTGTTTATTTTTCCTCACAAGTTTCAAGAGTTAAAATCCTAGAGAGTGAAAATTTGGGAAAGTAATTATTGGAGGATAGTGGGGTGATTGTGAGCTCGAATTAATTGCTTCTTCATTGAAATCTTAGGAAATTTCCTCTTAATTCTTGGTTATTTCTTTAATTTATTTTCAAAATTTCTAGATTGTTGTTGGGTTGATCTTAGTGTCATTTGATCTCGAAATTTATCCATTCTTAAGGGTAAATTGTCCTTGAGCATAGAGGGATGGATTGATGATTTTGAAAGTGCAATTTTACAAGCGGGCTCCACATAGAATTTTGACTCAATTTTGAATCCGAAGCATAAAAATGCAATATGGTTACTGTTGTTCTCGCATTGATAAGTAGATTTCCATTTTTATAGTATGGTGTCGAGTGAAAGCTTCTTGGAAAGAAAAATCAATAATTTAGCGGATTTTACCAGGTTTTCTTCGGTGTAAAGATAGGCTTGATTTATCTTTTTCCTAGATTGAGCTTAATTATAGCATGAATATGATATTATATTAGTTTTGAGATGGGTTTTATGTCTTGAAGGTATATTTAGTTGGATCTTTTAGCCAATTATGGAACCGTAATTAGGTATAATTGACTTGATCACTCGTTCTTCAGGTAGATTATTATCTTAGGACTAAATGTAGCTTATTTAATATCTAGTAGTAAATTAGATACATTAGCCTAGTTCGGGATAGAATTTGCCTTAGAAAGAAGTTTGGGAATAGAAGTGGGGCCCTCTGGCCCACCTTAGGTCAAGATTGCTATTAACTCCATGTAGGATCTATAGGGCTTACGCATTATTTTAATTACATTCTTGAGCCGGGTAGGGGTGGGGGGTTGATTCATGATGCTTTATTCTAGATTGATACTTGGTATATGATATTAGTTCCGGTTCGAGTTCAACGATTTATGATCTTAAGATCGATACGATTTTGGCATTATTCATGATATGAGTTTTGGGTCAAGTCCGACAAATGATGATATGAGTTCTCAAGTCCGACAATAAGGTGTTGATTATAACGGTTATGGAACTAGTTTAAATCCGATGTTTCACGATATAGAAGGTTTCACGATTATGATTTTGAGATATGATTAATTAGTGTAAACATTTTGAGATATTATTAAGGTTCTACGGTATGGAAGGTTTCACGATTATCCAGTGAGCTCTTAAAGTCGGAGTTGACCTTTTCGTCTTCTTCTGTTTTTGCTAGTCTTTTCATTTTCGAGACTATTGTATATTGCCTTGATAGTACTTGTAATTTTTTTTGGATTAGAGGCTCTTGTATCGATATTACTAGGTGATGGGATGTTGTTATTTCTCTTTATTTCTCTTCTGTTTTATTATTACCCTATGATGTATGTTTTGTAATTCTTTACTTGCACATTTTCGGCTATTATGCCACTTTTCACCAAATTAGTCCATTACTTATAGATTCGGGCTACGGTTTGGCTTACCTATTGGTGAGATAAAATAGGTATCATCATGACTCGAAATTCAGTTCATGACAAGATGGGAACCCATACACAAGAAGGTTGGCTTGATGGCATAAAAGGGAACCTTGAATTGCTTATGTTTTACGGTTAACATGGGATTGCCTTTTTTATTGTTATTATATAGTAGCTTATTTTATCGGAAATTCACTAGTTTGAAATTCTAAATCCGTCTCTGACTACTCGATGCAAATTGTAATTAGCCGGACCCAATACGAATACTAAGGACAAAATGGGGACACAAAAAAAAATTAAAACATTAATTACTAAAATTGAGGCTCCGAATATCTCAACTGGAGCCCCGTTAACACCCGACCAGTAAGATATACATATATATATATATATGTATATATATGTGTGTGTGTGTGCAATTTTGAGGGAAAAAAAAAAGAAAGAATCTCATTTTTGGAAATCAATTCATTTGCTCTCTTCGAAAATGTCGAAATCTCCATGGGGAAATATCGGCGCTTGGGCCGCCGAAGCCGAAAGGGCGGAAGCGGAGGAAAAGGAACAAGCCGCTGCCGAAGCAGCTGCTGCTGCTGCGGCTGCGCGTCCCGGCGGCGCCGGCAATAACACCCAGAGTTTCCCTAGCCTTAAAGAAGCCGTCAACACGAAGCAGAAGAAGAAAACCAAAATGAGCTTGCAAGAGTTCACGATGCAGAGCAGCTATGCCCATACCGGAGGCTCCGGCTCCGGATCTACTAGCCGTTTAACTCCAGAGGAGATGCTCCGCCTTCCTACCGGCCCGAAGGAACGATCCGCGGAAGAAATGCAATATGGTCGGCTAGGTGGTGGGTTTTCTAACTATGGGTCCCGTAGTATGGGCCCACCGCCGGGTCGAGGCCGAGATCGTGAGGGTGATGGTGACGGTTCGTGGGGTAGCAATCGGAGGTCGTATGGTGGATTTGATGATGATCGAAGGGGCCCACCATCTAGGGGTTCCGAGTTTGATCAACCGTCTAGAGCTGATGAGGCGGATAATTGGGGTTCAATGAAGAAATCATTACCCATGCAATCAATGGATTCCCGTTCGAATCGGTACGGTTCTCTTGGAACCGGAGGAGGTGGAATATCTAGGGCTGACGGGGATGACAATTGGGGTTCTTCCAAAATGACCAATGCTGCCCCACCACCACCACCACAAGGGAGCAGATCTTGGTTCCCTGATTCGAGGCCTGAACCAGAGCGTTGGTTTCGTGAGGTGAATCACGAAAGGCAGAGATTGGTTCTGGATCCGCCAAAGGTGGAGATGGGAAATGAAAATGTGAACGAGATTGTGGTGAAAGTGAACAAGCCTAATCCATTTGGGGCTGCAAGGCCACGGGAGGAGGTATTGGCGGAGAAGGGATTGGACTGGAAAAAACTGGATAAGGAAATTGAGGTGAAGAAGGCAATTGGAAGTAGGCCAACGAGCTCGCAATCAAGTAGGCCTGGGAGTTCACACTCGGCCCGTTCTGAAGGCACAGCATTGCAGGGTGGAATGGTTGAAGGTGTTGGAGTTAAACCTAAGCCAAAGGTTAATCCTTTTGGAGATGCAAAACCTAGGGAAGTTTTGCTTGAAGAAAAAGGTTTAGATTGGAGAAAGATTGATTTGGATTTGGAGCATCGACGTGTTGACAGGTTTGGTTTCTTTTCCTACAATTAACACTTATCAATTGGCTTGCTGGATGTTGTTGTAGTTTTGTTTTGATGCTTTCTAAATTGGTAAACTAAAATAGACGCTGATAATTGTGGGATTTGGTATTTTTGGTGACTGGGTTCTATATCCATAGTTCCATGTTGTGCAGTTAAGTTACTATCTTGGATAGGAAGTTAGTAGCCATAGTAGTGGCCATATTGGTATGCTCTTTTTCTCGTAAATAAAAGATTTTATTACCAAATTGGAGTATTAGAACATAAATGAAAAAATGATACTGTATAGAGCACTTCAACAGAACAAGCTGGCAATCTACCACTTAAATACCCTCACAGATTAAGTACACAGTTGTACTTCAAGGATTTCAGCTTCAGTTCTAATTTTCTGTTTGAATTTCCTCTGTAAGACACCTCTTGAATGGTATTTTTTAGAATCTACTCTGCATTTTTTTTTCGGTTCTCAAATATTCTCATATCTTTCTTGTGCCAGATATGATATACACACCCCACCTCATCCATTCTAAAAATGCTTGCACTAGCAGATTTTACCCTTAATATTAGCTTTCATTCAACCCAGCTCCTTTTGCCAGCCCAAATTTGTCTTCTGATCCCTTGCCATAGCAGGATTCTGCTCCAGATTTAGGCAGAAAATGCAATGCGTACTCAAAAATCAGGTGAGAGGTGCTTTCTAATCCTGTTGAACACATGGAGCAAGCTTGACCGATATTCACACCCCAATTAGCAAGTCTATCTATTGTCTACAGCTTCCCCAGACAGCTACTTTCATGATGAAAATACATTTAGGTGCTCCATAGCTATTACAAACTATTCTCCTCCAGGGTGGAAGTCACCTTGTAATTTCTTAGTCTAACTTTTTGATAGAAAGCAACTCCGAATATTTCTGCGCTCATACCCTGCTTCTATGAGTTACTTCTTTGCCTTGGAATTTTTTTGCAACGTCCATGAAGCTTTCCTGGGAAGATCTTCTCAGATATTGGCATCTTTCAAACTGTGTTAGTTGCTTTTCTTTTTCGGAGAATGAAACTTCAGAGTGGAGAATGCAAGGAAATAAATGCAGGCTTACTACGGGATGATTTTTTTTTTTTTTTTAATAACCGTGGTGTTCGGGCCAGCTTTCGAGCACCTTGACCAAATTCAATCCACGGGATACTTGCCACCTCCCACCAACAATAGATATCAGGTAACTCTATCCACCAAGGCTAGGACAAATGGGAAGATATCAGCTAGTGTCTTTTGTCTCAGCTGGGATTTGAAATTGAGACTTCAGGTTCTCAACCCACTTCATTGACCACTAGGCCACAGCCTTGGGTATGGATGATATTATACTTATGGATAGCCTTAATTCAATAAGGTAGACCAACATTCCATATTTTCTGTGACTGCAGGGAATTTGTAAATCTTCTTGCTCCAATCACCTGCTCCGAACTTTATGCCTCATGCAGTTAATTCAGTGAAGCTACTATTTTCTTTCATGGGGGGACATGAAATTCGAGATGTTCTTTAGGAAAAAACTAATGCTCAAGCAGAACTTTCACATTCTAGTTATTCTAAAAAAAAAAACATCTGCATTTTTGTTAGTTATGAACAGGCTCAAAAGATAGTTTTCATTGCCACGACCCATGAAATGTGGTCGATGCAATTCATTATCAAAAGACTCTTTCTTTGGTCCATGCTGTCTAAAGATTTCAGGTTGTTCCTTTCTTCGAACGCAGCCCAACTTTCACACCATCTGCATTTCTTTTAGGCTACTAGATGAGAAGCCCTCCTTTAAGCATCTGAATTGGTGGTTATCTCTATCTCACCATCTTTACTTTATAGAAGCATATTCAACTTCCTTTCTCCCTTCTGCAATCCCAAGACAGAACATGTTCAGCCCAACCATTGCAATGGTGAAACCATTTGAGTAGAAAACAATGCTTTTTGCCTGGTTTCTTTGTGTAAACTATAACGAACCTAACTCATCTGGTGTTAAGAAAAAAGAACTGTTTAACCTTCAACTGGTGTATGCTAATTAGGGGCAATAAATAACCTTATAAAAAAGTGTCAGTAAGTAATTGATCCATCTGATGTTTGAACCAGAACTTGATTTGGAGAATAAGTGGATAACCTGCAAAAGAACCTCAAAACCCTCGCTACCTCCCTTGCTGTCCTGCTTTCTTTTAGATAAGAAAGGTTCTTTTTACAGTTCTTAGTTTAGATGTGCTTGCACGCAATTAAAGAATTGCTTTCAATTGTTACTCCAGGAACTGACAATTTAGAAGGGGAGTTGTAAGTTTTTCTTCCTTTCGGAACATGAAAATTGTACGTGAACACAGGATACGGAGGCCATGTGTGACATTTTAGCATGTCACTAATCTGTTTGATTAACAATGGTGTAATTTGGTTTACATCACCAGCAGACTCCTGGTGTTGGTCATATATATACTAAAGCTTACCTTATCCAAAGTTGCTTGGACTCGGGTGCGGGTATCTGACACGGATACTGTTCCAAGGGTCGGAATCCGCAAAATCTAAATTTTAAGCTTTGGGGTATGGATTCCAATATGGGTTTGGGTGTTGGGATTCGACTCAAAATTATACAAGTAGAGCTATAAAGATATTTTGTAGAATTCAAACTCCAAGATGGATGTAAAAGCCATAATTTATTGTAAAAAAAAGTCAACATGCTAATTTCTACTCCCGCATCCAAAAGTTGAAGGTGTCAGAGATGAGGATGTTGGGATGGAAGTGTGGACTCGCTAGGAGAGATAGAGTTAGAAATGAGACTATTCGAGAGAGGGTTGGAGTGGCTTCGGTGGGAAAGAAGATGCGGGAAGTGAGGTTGAGATGGTTCGGACATGTGACGAGGTGGGGCATGGATATGGATGCCCCAGTACAGAGGTGTACAGAGGTGTGAGAGGCTGGCAATGGATGATTTCAGTCAGGGTAGAGGTTGGCCGAAAAAATATTGGAGGGAGGTGATTAAGCAGGACATGGAGCAGTTACATCTTACAGAGGACATGACCTTTGATAGAAAGGTGTGGAGTGCGCGAATTAGGGTAGATGGTTAGTGGATATGAGTGCATCCTGACTAGTAGGGAGGACTAGGGAGGACTGCTTTGTTTGTGGTTGTGCCTGTAGCCATAGTAGCCATAGTGATATTCGTATGTCTACTAGTTCCTTGTTCGCAGTGTTTTGCTGAGGTTCGAATAGGTAGTTTATAGTAGCACTCTGTGGGTGTCTGGTTTCTTTTATTATTTAGTGGTGTGCTATCTTTTTTTTCTATTTATTTTTATGATTTTTGTTTGTTTGTTTGCTATACTGACTATTGTTAGTTGTCCTGTGTTGGGGTCTATCGGAAACAACCTTTCTACTTCATCTGAGGTAGTGGTATGGATTGCGTACACTTTACCCTCCACATACCCATTTTGTGGGACCCACAATACACTGGGTATGTTGTTGTAGAAAATATCCCTTTTTTCTATGAGAAAGAAGACATGTATGAAATAGTAAATATTGACCAAGAGGAATAGCTAAAAAGGATGGAAGGTATGCCATTGTCCTTGTCTTGATCTGAAATCAAAATCTCAATTTTCCCTCCAAATTTGTCCATGGACTCCCATCAAAGTATCCTATTGGGTTGACCGAATTCCACACAAATCCCGCACCTGTGTCGACACGGTTTCGGCAGAAAAATGAAGAGTCCGCTCAACTTAGACCTTATCAGATACAATTTTTTTTAGAAATGATGTTTTCACAATATTTCTTTGATGACCTAGAAATTTATCCGGCCCTCAATACTTAGGACCAACCTCATCCTTCGAAACTTGGGGATAATGGGCCCACTTTCTGCCTTTGTCCACATTAACTCAGAGAGAATTGCTTTTGGTGTAGCTAACTAACTAGTACTTTTACCATCCATTTTGCTTAGAGTTCCTGATCAACTCGTTTATAGTTAAATTTTCAACCTTTGTTCCAAAAATGGAGTGATAGTTAGTGTTCATTAAGTTGGTGATAGATAGTATAATGATATACATTAGTAGTTCTAATTCTCTTTTTGTTTTAGATCTTGTGTTTGTTTTCCTTTATGAGTGCTGATTAATGTTCCTTAAGTTGGAGAAGGATAAAAGGTTATTGTGTATTAATACTTTTATGTATGTTTTTGTTATATATCATGTGTTTTCTTCCTTCTACGTGTTGGTTGGAGGAGGTATGGTTGACTTTCCCCATGTAAAAGGACATTAAATGGTTTCTTCATTATCTGTACTTGCCTGCTATTGCTGTTGAGAAGAAAAAACAGAGAAAGAAATTTAATGAAAATGAAGAAAGTTTGACCATCTTTCTTTTCCTGATCACTAAAACATTTCAGACCAGACACAGAGGAGGAAAAGAATCTGAAAGAAGAAATAGAGCATCTCAGAAAGGAAGCTACACAGTGCTCGGAGGAGGACAAGACTAATTTACAGAATGTGATTAATCAGAAAGAGAGGGACTTGGAACTGCTGATTCGTGATTTGGATGACAAAATTCGTTTCAGTCAGAAACCCCTCCAAAGGCCAGGCTCTGGGTCAGGCAGGGGTGCTGGACATCCTGATAGGAGCCTTTCTCAGCCAGCATCTTATGAGGATCGTAGAGCTGGTGATCAGATGGACAGGCCTAGATCACGCAGTGGAGGAGATGCATGGGCAAGGCCAAGTGACCAAATGGAGAGACCTCGATCACGTGGTGGTGTAGATGCATGGGCCAGGTCAAATGAACATGTGGAGAGGCCTCAATCACGCGGGGGTGGAGATGCATGGACAAGGCCAGGTGATGAGAGAAGATCTTTCCAAGGAGGTAGAGGAGGATATTTTGGCAGCCGGGACTCTGATAGGTACAACTCTCTCTCTCTCTCTCTCTCTCTCTCTCTCTCTCTCTCATACACCAACACTTCCCATTCTTGTTTTTCCTTGCAGCTATAAGTTGTTTCCATTTGCTCTCTCTCTGTTTCCACGTACACCAACACTTCCCATGGGTGTTTTTCCTTGCAGCTATAAGTTGTTTCCATTAGCCTACTTATTCGGATGGCACTTGTGCCTAATATTTTTCTCGACTTAAAACTGTCTTTCTGTCTCGGAAATCTGCCATGCATAACATTCCAGAAATCATTTTGTTCTTTTTTTCTTTAGATTTTATTCCTTTTGGGTCTGTCGAGAATATAGGATTTTTACTGTGTTAAGTGGCGATTGCAAATTTGAATGCGGTACATTCTAAAAGTATGTAGAATTTGTTATTCAAGACTGAACGAATCCAAGAGGATTGTTGATTTCAAATATTCCTGTTTTCTATGATAAATTCTCTTCTTATAACATCTGTTATCACAATGCTTCTCAAACCACATAGCGTTTTGGAGTTTCAAGATCTTAAGTGGAATTGTCTTGCTAATAATTTACTTTCAGGAATTGGTTTCGGTTTTGGGGGTTTTCTTTCTCTAATCATTTCATGATCCTTTTTATCTCATTTTGGGGACCATATTACTTCAAAAGCATGAATGTCCTGTTCTCGATTTCTGGTGGGCTGGTGATGGCGGAGTGTAATCTCTATTAGTAAGTTTGTGATTGGAATTTAATCACGAGCCAAACCCTTAAGGTAGTTATATTACTGAGATTATGGCCCCTGTTCCATGTAGTGCTATAGATCTATTTTCCTTATATTGTTATCCTGATTTTGGGGGGGAAATTGTTGGAGTGTGTGGAAATATTTTTCCTTCCTTTGATATTTGTGTATATCATTTGTTTGGCATATAGCTTGTTAGTTTTGCTAAGGATTGAAGTGACAGTTATATCAAGTGGTTGATATACCACAGTGAAGGTTTGACGAGAATTGTAGATAGTGACATCCCTCTCCCATCCCAAAGAAGTTGTGTGTAAAGGGAAGGACAGCACAAAATGTAAAATGCTCATGTATGTGATTTATTCTTTTATTAGTATTGTGGTTAGCTTAACGTCTGAGATCTTGCTGAAAGTGGACGCGAGGATGAGCAGTAAGTTTTGAACCTGCAGGGGAGTACAGTATTACATATTTTCTTAAACCTTGGAATTTCTTTCTGAGAATTTCCAGATATGATGTTTACTTGTTCAAAAGAATATATTCCAGATGTGATGTGAGTTTCTATGAATCATGCGGGCAAAGATGATGCACCTCGACGAACTAAATCAATCCAGGAGGTTAACCTCGAGGAAGGAGAGAGCTAAGATCAGGGTATTAACCGGGAAAAATAGCTAAATTGAGAAGAATAAGAGAGGAGATGAGTTGTATTATGATTTCTGAATAGCTATGAATCATTACACATGAGTATTTATAGCTAATCATTGAACAATAACCGCGTAACTAACTTTTGGACTCTGCTATAGTGATTCTGTTACAACAGTAAAAACAAACAACTACTATAGTACTTAACAAACTTAACTAACTTTGAGTCCTAACTGTTTTTGCCTCTTCTTAACCTGCTACACTCGTATCAATACCCCTCCGTGAAGAACATCCTTGTCCTCAAGGATTGAAACCAGGAAACCTAGTGTATAACTTTGAAACAAACTCCCAAGTAGCTTGAATTGCAGCAAGATCAGTCCATTTGACTAGGCCCTAATTTACTACCTTGTTGCCGCGCTTGACCATCCTCCTATCTAGAACTGACTCAGGCTCAGGACAAAAGGGACTAGATAAGTGCAGAACAGGTGGATGGTTGAAGCTCATGGGAACTGCATAACACTTCTTGAGCTGAGAGACATGGAAAGTAGGATGAATAAGAACATCCTTAGGCAACAACCACCTGTTGCTTACAGCTCTAATCCTAGCCTCCACCATATAAGGACCATAATACTTGGCTTAGCTGCCAGCTTGTTAAATGGTCTAGTAGCTACTGTAACTTGCCTATAAGGTTGAAGTTTTAAGTACACCCCACCACCCACTGAAAATGATCTGTTAGTTCTGTGCTTATCAGCAATGTCTTTCATTCGTTGTTGAGCTCTAGCCATGTGAGATTTCAGCAGTTAAATGATGGATTCTCTAGCTTTTAGTGATCGGTCGACCATCTCAAAAGCACTCTCGCCGACCAAGTAAGGCAAATGGATAGGAGGTTTCTGACCATACAACACCTCATAAGGGGTGCACTTGATGCTGGAATGGTAAGTGGTATTGTACCACCACTCAGCCAAGGGTATATAGGTAGACCACTCCTTAGGTTTGTCGCAGCAAAAGTATCTCAAGTAAGTCTCTAGAGTCCTGTTGAGCACCTCAGTTTGACCATCAATCTAAGGATGGTAAGCTGTGGATCTCTGCAATTGCACTCCTTGAAATGTAAAAAGCTCTTGCCAAAAGGAGCTTAAGAACACAGGATCTCTATCACTTGTCATGGTCACTGGCATACCATGAAGCTTAAAAACATGGTCCAAATAACACTGAGCTACTGATTGAGCAGTATAAGGATGGTGCAAGCATAAGAAATGACCATGCTTGCTCAGTCTGTCAACCACAACCAATATGACATCCTTCCCATTAGATTCAGGAAAACCTTCAATGAAATCTAAGCACACATCAATCCACACACCTTCATGAATAGGAAGAGGTTGCAGACTTGTCTCTTTGGCATATGTCACATTGTTGTATAAAAGATCTAACATCTTGCAAAAGGGATTTCCAATAGAATAGTGATTGGAATCTCCAAGTAGTAGCATCCATCCCTGAGTGCCCTCCTTAAGTAGTGTTATGGCACAATTCCATGATTTTCCTTTTCAATTGTGGATTATCACCCACCACTAATCTACTTTTCCATCTCGGTTGTTCATGACACCAAGTATAGTGCTTAAAAGGTTGAACCTGCAATCTTGTAATAATTTCCTGCAGCTTAGGATTTTGTATCCAACTCTCTTTAATTTCATCATATAGAACATCATGTGGAGACAAAATAGAAACAGCCAAGAGTTCAGCATCCGGCATTCTAGACAAGGCATCAACAACCTTTTTCTCAGACCCCTTTTTATACTCAGCAGAGAAATCAAAAGCCATAAGTTTAGAAATTCCTACAACTTGAAAGTCAGTGTGTATCTGCTGATCTAACAAATATTTTAAGGCTTTCTAATCAGTCTTAACGACAAAGTGTCTTCCCAGCAAGTAATGAGACCACCTTGTAACGGCAAAAATAAGAGCCAACAATTCCCTGTCATACACAGTCATGGCTTGGTGTTTTGGAGCCAAGGCTTTACTGATATATGCAATGGGGTGACCCTATTGCATTAACACAACACCAATCCCCTTTCCACTTGCATCAGTCTCAACCACAAAAAGCAAGGAATAATTAGGCATAGCCAACACAGGTGTAGAAACTAAGGCCTGTTTGAGTGCATGGAATGCTGTAGTAGCCTGGTCAGACCAATTGAATCCTTCCTTCTTTAACAGGTCATGTAGTGGTCTACAAATGACGCCAAAGCCTTGAATAAATCTCCTATAGTATCTAGCAAGACCTAAGAAACCCCTCAATTGCTTAATGTTGCTTGGAAAGAGGAGGGTGCATTAGTTAAGCCAAAAGGCATAACTAAAAACTCATAGTGGCCTTCATGAGTCTTAAAAGCAGTTTTATAAGTATCATTCTTGTCCAATCTCAGTTGATGATACCCTGCCCTCAAGTCTATTTTGGAAAACAACACAGCACCCCCTAATTCATCAAGCAAGTCTTCAATCATTGGTACAGGGAACTTATCTTTGATAGTCAACTGATTCAAGCTTCTATAATCCACACAAAGCCTCCATGTACCATCTTTTTTTCCTACTAACACCACTGGGAAGCATAAGGGCTAGTACTATGTTGTATTACCCCTTGTTCCATCAATTCTTGCAAAAGTTCCTCATTGATATCCTTCTTGAAAGCAGGATATCTGTAAGGTCTTTTACTGACTGGACTAGCAAACTCAATCAATGGAATTCTGTGATCAAATGCACCTCTGTGTGAAGGGAGTGTTCTAGGTATTTCAAACAAACAAGAGTACTGCTTAATTAGAGCATCTAAAGCAGGATCTATACCAGTAGATAAAGTAGCTTAGATGTTGTAGCAACTAGTGTCAGTTGTTGTACTATCCACCAGTGATAACATAAACAATGGAGCAGCTTGTGCTTCTTGTTTAATCACCTCTTTTGCCTTAGCAGGCTTAAGTTTATCACTAGCTCCTCTCAACACATGTTTCTTTCCCTTAAAACAAATTCAGCTGTCCTGTTCTTAAAATCAAATAGTATCCTTCCCAATGTGCTTAACCACTGAATTCCCAACACAATATCCATATTTCCTAAAGGTAATAACAGAAAGTCTGAAGCGAAGGTGGTACGTTGTAGTAAACCACTGCAGATTTTTACACAGCAGCAGTCTGCACTTTTCTACCATTTGCAATACTGATAGATTGTTCCACTATAGGATTAGCCTGACAACCCAACCTTGTGGCTATAGATTGATCAATGAAATTATGTGTACTCCTAGTGTCAATTAAAATTAACACCTGTAAGGGCCTTTTCTCATGATACCCTGTGACTCTAATAGTTTGATGACCAGAAACACCAGTAAAAGCTTGAAGTGATATAGTTATACAGTTTTCAGGTTCATTCAACAATTCTTGCACTACATCACCATCACTTATCTCTGCAGTATCTTCATCTTCCAATACCTCTACCATATACAGTTGCTTCTTACTTCTACAATTATGTCCTTGTACATAAGGTTCATCACAGAAAAAACAAAGGCCTTTTGCCCTTTTCTCATTCATTTCAGCAGCGGAAAGTCTTCTACCTGGAATTTTACTAACAACATTTTGATGTACCATCTGACTAGTCATCTGATTATTTCCAACATTCTTCTTAACTACAGGTGTGTTATTAGAGGATCTTGGTTGAAATGGAGGTTTAGGGGTAGGTAATAGGCCTTGCATCTTCAAACCCCAAGATTGAACTTGAGATTCAAAAACTACTTCTTGCAATCTAGTGATTTTGTAGGCTTGGTAAAGTGTTCTTGGAATCTGAATCCTAACAGCTTTGTTAAGTTCAGGTTTCAACCCTCCTAAGTAACAACTCAAGGCATTTTCATCAGACAAGTTAACCCCACATAACAACCTGTCAAACTCAGCTTGATAAGCCTTCACACTACCAGTCTGTTGTAAATTCTTAATAGCTTCCATTGGGTCTTCAAAACTATCACTAAATCTTTCATTTATGGCTAGTACATACTCAGACCAAGAAGGATCTTTTGCAGCAGTTCTAGTTCTCATAAATGACCTATGCCAGGCTATAGCATCACCATCTAGATGAATTGAAGCTACTCTAACCATTGGATCAGGTGGAACCTCATCCATGGAAAAAAACTGGTCCACCTTATACAATCAGGTTCGCAAATTGTGGCCAGACAATTGAGGGAATTCAAGCTTAGAACAACAATAAGAAATTTACCATTAGAATCTTGAAATTCTCTGTTCTACTGGGAACAACCTTGCCCCCTTGGTTCATCACCACCTACTGAAGATTCAGCCCTGCCTTCATTTACATTTCTTTTCTTCTGATTCCAATTTCCCAAAGCTTGTTTAATCTCCATTAATTCCTTATCTGTACGCGCATTTCGATCATTCATGATCAACATTCCATCCATCAATTTCTGCAATTGATCTTGGATTTGTGACAATTTCCCATCGACCTCTTCTGTTGATTTATCGACATTTTTATCACGCACAACCATGATTATTCAGCCGAGAATCACGAGCTCTGATACCAATTGATGCACCTCGAAGAACTAAATCAATCCAGAAGGTTAACCTCGAGGAAGGAGAGAGCTAAGATCAGGGTGAGAAAAATAGCTAAATTGAGAAGAATAAGAGAGGAGTTGAGATGTATTATGATTTTTGAATAGCTGTGAATCATTACACATCATTACACATGGGTATTTATAGCTAATCATTGAACAATAACCGCCTTACTTACTTTTGGACTCTGCTACAGTGATTCTGTTACAACAGTAAAAACAAAGAACGGCTATAGTACTTAACAGACTTAACTAACCTTGAGTCATAACTGTTTTTGCCTCTTCTTAACCTGCTACACTTGTATCAAAAGATATTTCAGTCTTGTACTACAGGGACTCTCTTGTGATCGAATTGGAGTCCCACTAGGGGCAGTAATGATATATGGGATGTAATATGAGTTGCTATATGTTCTACTCATCCGTTTTGGTACCTTATGCTAGATCGTGGGAGATATATGTTACCCAGGAAGCGGTTAATTTATTTTTCATGATTTAATGCTTTATGTTTCTAAGATTTACGACGGTGCTATTAATCTGTGTAATTTGGCAGGACAAGATCCGGGGACAGATGGTGATCTTCAAGTACTGTGGATTCTTTGGCTTCTCTCGCCTGCTTTTTTCGTCCTCTGACAAATTAGAACAGAAATAATATATTTCGACTTCCATCTTTTTTGGCTTTTAGTTTTGCTGCAAGGCTGATGCTAGGATTACTGAATGGATACGTGCATTTTTGCAGTGGTTAATTGTCTCGTCTTGAAGTTGTGTAAAAGTGCATTTTTCCTCCAATTCTCTTTGGAGGCAGGTTACCTTTTTTTTTTAATTGCTTCAAACGACTAATGTAATGTGCAATTGTGATCATACTTTGGGTTCTCTTTTTTTATCTTTATCCTTTTAGTTAGGGAGATTCCTTTTAAAAAGCTCTGCTTATTTCTTTAGACAATGGTTCCCATGTATTCAATTTTTTGTGCTTGGTGTTCTATGAATGAGCCATTTAAGCATTTAACTACATGCTGCAATTGACGCATTGCTGACTTGCACTGAATGCTGGCATGTAATCTTTCTCTTTTTTAAATAGGAAGGCTTTTGGAGAAGATTGTCTTAATTTTGATGCAAATATTATAAATTGAAGTGTTCGAAGTAGGTGTATTTTATCTTCACTTGGTTCTTATCTGCTAATATGACAATACAATGTCATGTGGATATTGTGAGGATGTGTTGTGACGCCATTGGTTTGGTTAACCTTCTTAGTCATTCGTTGTTATATGACCCCAACTCCTTCAAAGTCTTTCGTGCAACATACTCGTCACAAATCCTTGCATGTTTCCAATTGAGGAAATATTAGATTGTAGGGAAATGGGACAATGCTAGTGAGCATGTGCTTTCTTGTTCAGTTTCATACTTGGGATGTGTTAGGTATGGAGGAAAAAAAAATTCTGGAAAATATTTTTTGGTTTTATCATGTCCGTTTTCGTTAGAAAATTTTGAATTTTTTTTTTCTAGAAAAACAAGTTTTTTTAAAATAAGAAAAAATGATTTCCTTAATCAACGTAGAAAAAACAAGCATTCTTACCCATCTCTTACCCTATGTATACGTGTATATTGGACCTACAGATACACTGGTTTACATTCTAAGCCCACATTTACATCACACACCCGGCCCACAATATATGTGAACAGTTAGTGGGAACACTAAGCATGTCGGATATTTTTTCTTTTCATCTCAATAAAGTTGAAGGCTTTTTCCTCTTTTACTTTACTCTCTCTTTCTCTCGAATGTTCCAATGATTCGCAGATATCCATTGATGGTTTTTGTTTGGTTTTTACCCTAACATGATATCAGAGCAGCGTGGATCGATCCTCCCATTATCCATGTCCTTCCGATCTTACCTGTCGGTGACAGAAGTTCAGTCGCGTAACTCCAATTAACGGCGATTTCAATTAGGGTTTGCTGAACGAGGCCTTTTCTCTTTCAGGTTTGCGAAGGAGAATGGTAAACAGTGCCTATAACCCTAATTTCTTCGACATTTGGTGATAATCCCTAATTTGAACCGTATATTACTGAAATCTAGATTTTTGTTGACATGGATTTGCTGGTTATAGCTGAGATTGAGCTTATTAGGTTTTATTAGTAGTATCTCCCTATTGTGTTGTTGTGTTTTGCTTCTAGAAGTTGTTGTATAGACTTGTTCGATTCATTGTTGTAGCAATATAACTAGTACTCACTGCTCACGGACTCATCTATTCCATCTCACTAAAGATGACAAACCTTCAGAGTACGAGCACAACTACTACATCACCTAATACTGATGGATTTGAAGAACTGACTTTGGATCCTTCTCATCCATACTATATTCATCCTTCAGAAAACCCTAGCCATTAGTTAGTGCCAATAGTCTTCAATGGTTCTGGTTTTGCTATTTGGAGGTACAGTATGATAACTTCCCTTTCTGCTAAAAATAAACTGGGTATAGTTAATGGGAAGTTCCCTCAACTTGATTCTCACAATCCCTATTTCCAATTTTGGGAAAGATGCGATCACATGGTCAAAGCATGGATCACCAACTCCCTCTCTAGGGACATTGCAGTTAGTGTCATGTGTCTACCTACAGCTAGAGATATTTGGAAAGACATTAATGATAGGTTTGGTCAATCCAATAGTTCGAGATACATTCAAATCCAAAAGGAAATTAGTTCCACAGTTCAAGGGTCTTCAAATATAGCAATCTATTTTACTAAGATAAGGTCACTCTGGGATGAGTTAAATGCTTCTTATGTTGGTCCTGAGTGCACATGTGGTGCATTACCAAAATTCATCTGTGACCAACAATTATTTCAGTTCCTTAGTGGTCTGAATGAAGCATATTCCACTGTAAAGAGCAATACTTTCATAATGACACCTCTGCCATCTATCAGTAAGGGTTATGCTCTTCTCCAACGGGATGAAAGTCGAAAGGAATCCCAATCTGGACCTCTACACTTCTCAAGTGATTCAACTTCATTCACTGCATCCACATCTGCTCCTAATCATCCTCACAGGCCTTTCTTCAAAAAGATCAATTTCAATTCCAACAAATCTCAGAATGGATCCTTGATTTGTAAATATTGCAAAAAGTCTAGACATAGTATTGAAACTTGCTATAGGCTCCATGGCTTCCTACCTGATTTCAAGTTCACAAAGAACAAAAAACCTTCTATTGCATGTGTTCGGATATTGGATTCTACTGCTCAACCTCCATCATCTGATTCAATCTCCAAACTATGTATTTCATCTTACATAGAAGACTCTGTGTATGGTTTTAGTAAGGAACAGTACCATCATCTTATGAACCTCTTTCAGCAAGCTCAAATTGCCTCTCTGAGTCAATCTCAAGTTAATCCTGCAGAAAATTCTAGTTTTGCCAACTTTGCAGGTTTGTCAAACAGCTCAGTTTTTACTACTGATGGTTATAGTGTATGTTCTTCATCTCAACTCCTTCCAACCTCCTGGATATTAGATTCAGGGGCTTCTAACTATATAACTCCACATAAACACCTTCTTCATAACATACAACCTTTAGCTCATCCTTTTTTAATCACACTACCTAATGGTTATAAAGTCAAGGTAGTGTCTACTGGATCACTCTACTTGAGAGAATATATTACCTTAGACAATGTGCTATTAGTTCCATCATTTCACTTTAATTTACTATCAATATTTCAACTCCTCAACCAACTCTCATGCCTGACTATTTTTTTAGTTTCTTCTTGTCATTTACAGGGCCCTTCTCTGAAGGGGCCACTGAAAATTGGTAAGGCTTCCTATGGGTTGTGCTATCATCATGTTGATCCCTCTACCACATTACAGATTCCTTCTTTTGTTTCCAGTTGTAAATTTGTTTCTAGTTCTGTTTCTCATTATGCTAATATCAACCGTGTTGCTCTATCTGTAATCCAGTCTTATTGTAATTCTTCTGAAGTTTCTAATAAAATGGGAATCTTTTGGCACCAAAGACTTGGTCATATGCCTTATAATAAGATGAAAACGATTCTTTTTTTACAAACTCAACTTTCTCCCCATCAATCATTTACATGTGATATTTGTCCACTTGCTAGACAACAAAAACTTCCTTTTCCACATAGCACTATCTATTCCACATTACCTTTTCAATTAGTACATATTGATATTTGGGGACCCTACAACACCAAAACTTATAATGGCTACAGGTATTTTCTTACCCTTGTAGATGATTTTACTAGAGTCACATAGACTCACCTTATCACTTGCAAGAGTAATGCTCTTCCTATCCTTAAGGCTTTTGTCTCTATGGTCAAAGTACATTTTTACACTTCTGTCTCGTCTTTTAGATCTGACAATGCCTATGAACTTGACAGCAGTTTTGAAGCATCCTCATTCTTTGCTGAAATTGGAATCCTTCATCAAACCACCATTTCTCATGCACCACAACAAAATGGTGTTGTGAAAAGAAAACACAAACATCTTTTGGAAACATCTAGAGATTTATTGTTTCGATTTAAACTCCCAACCATGTACTGGGGAGATTTTGTACTCACTTCTACTTACATCATAAATAGACTCCCATCTTCTGTTCTATATGGTTTGTCTCCCTTTGAAAAATTACATGGTTCACCTCCCACATATGATCATCTCAAGTCTTTTGGATGCCTTTGCTATGCCACCACCCCTCCAGTTGGAAGAGGCAAATTTTATCCCAGGGCTATTCCCTGTGTTTTTCTTGGCTACCCTTATGGTAAGAAAGGGTATAAGCTACTGCATCTCTCTAACAAATCTATATTTTTTCTAAGGATGTGTTCTTTCATGAACATATCTTTCCTTACTCTTCTTCTATTTCTTCCCCTCCTCAATCTTCTTTCCTCTTGGACTACCCTTCTCCCTCATAGTCTATCCCTATTCCTTCCACCTCACCTATCATTCTGTTCCTGCATTATTCATCCTTTCACCACCGACACCCACTCATCCTTCTTCTTCAACCCCTGCATAACCTATTTCCTCTATTCCCCTGAGAAGATCCACTATATCTGTCTCTGCTCCCACATACCTTTGAAACTATGTATTTTATTTTGTAACTTCTGCTCCACCAACTGAGGCTACTGCATTTAAACCACAGTCTTATCAACAAGTTGTTTCTCATCTTGCCTGGCAGGATGCTATGCTCAAAGAATTTCAAGCCCTTGAGGCTAACAACACTTGGGATCCTATCCCACTCCATCTACATAAGAAGCTCATTTATTTTAATGGGTGTACAAAATCAAACATAGAGTTGATGGTTCCATTGAAAGATATATAAAGCAAGATTGGTCATTAAGGGTGACACTTAAAAGGAATGGATTGACTATAATGAAACGTTTTCCCCAGTTGTCAAGTTCACTACAATCAAGGTCCTCTTGTTTATAGATGTTAAATAGAATTGGACAGTATACCAATTAGATATCAATAATGCATTTCTTCATGGGGCCTTCATGAAGAGGTTTATATGAAGCTACCTCTTGGACTGGAGGTATCTTCCTCTACTTTTTCCCCTGCTCCTTTGGTTTGTAAATTGAAGAAATCTCTTTATGGGTTGAAACAAACATCCAGACAATGGTTTTCTAAGCTTTCTGAAGCTTTATCTCAAATGGGTTATTCTTATAGCAAAAATGACTATTCATTGTTCACCAGATTTGTTGCTGATTCTTATACTGTGTTGGCTGTATATGTGGATAAAATCCTCCTTGCTGGGGATGACATTCATGAGTTGGATACTCTCAAACATTTCTTGGACTCTCAGTTCAAGATTAAGGATCTTGGATCAGTGCATTACTTTCTGGGTTTTGAGATCACTTCCCATCCCTAAGGGTATCTCATATCTCAAAAAAAGTTCACTTTTGAACTTTTGTCTGAATTTCACTGTGCTAATTTCACACCTGTTACTGCACCTCTTAATCATTCTGTTAAGTTGACAACTGATATGGGGATCCTCTCACTAATCTCTCTGTGTATCGTCGACTTATAGGAAAATTAAATTTTCTTCAACACAAGGGACCTGATATATCATATTCAGTTCAACATTTAAGCCAATTCCTTCAAGCTCCTCAAGTGCTTCATCTTCTTACTGGGCTTCATGTTCTAAGATATTTATTACATGCACCTGATTAGGGTCTGCTGCTTTCCAAGTCCTCTGATATGACTATGCTAGCATTCTCTGATTTTGATTGGGCTGCATGTGCCCAATCTCGTAGATCTGTTACTGGTTATTTCATCACTTTAGGTGGTTCCCCTATTTCCTGGAAGAGTAAGAAGTGTAGACACCTAATTTTGTCCCTCCCGAAGTAGATTTTTATTCATTTTTAGCTCATTTTACCATATACCCGCACCCATGTGATTATATCCCACAAAAATACAAAAATAACAAATCCCTAACCAGCCTAAACCAAAATATTCTTGTGATAACTAATTAAAAACCCTCTCCTATGAAATTAAGACACCTCATCCTAACAACCTACCCACGTGGTTCCCACCTACCTTTCCACATATTTTTTTATCCATCATAAAAGTATATACCAACAAATGGACAGCTGTACAAAATAGAATTCACCCCACCCCTACGTCACCCCCTACCCCATCCTTTACATGATTTTCCTTTTTTTTTCTTGAAAAAAAATACATACACAAGAAAAAGGGACCCAGGCCCATTGTAGATGAAGCAATTTTGGGAAGGGAGCCCACTAGGGATTCTAGTCGTTTCTTTTCATATATATTTCTAGGTACAAGAGAAAAAGGTGGCTCAATTTTTTTGATAAGCACACACACACACAGACGCCATAAATTCCCCATTTTTCTCTCCTTTTCTGGTTCATGGACACACACATGTATAGGAATACACACACATATGCACCAAATCACTAAAAAAGGAACCCACACACAATGGGTATAAGGAGAAGAAACAACGATGGCATGAAAATTTGAGGGAAGGGAAGAAAATGAATCTTTAAGGGTTTTGATTTACTATTCCGGTGGTAGCTCTGTCGGAGTCGTCTTTTTCGTTCGTCGTTCTTCTAAACCAGTCTCAAACACGCCAAAAATCATCTCGGCTCTTTAGATTCCTAGTCTGATTTTATCAAAAGACACCATGGATTCACTGGAATTTGTCTTGTTTCATCGATTTTGGGGCGCTATTATCTCACCGGAGCTCCGATCGTGTATATCTTATCAATCTTTTGTTCGATTTATTTTGGGGTTCACGAATTGTTTGATTCACGCTGGTGGGATTTTCTGTTGGACTGTCTTCTCCAGGAATATTCCATGCTCGAAAGTCAGGTGATAGGCGAGATTCCTTATCTGTTGAGGTTCTATTTGGGCTTTCAAACTTGGATCTCTTTAAACTCGTTATTATCAACAAAGATTAATTATTGAAAGGTCCATTTCTTAACTCGTTCTCTATTCCTTATTTTAATGTGTTGAATGGGTTATGATTATATCTGGTTTGACTATGTTTGTTTGATCTAGTTAATGTTATGATTATGTGCTAGATGCTTTGTTTTTGGTGATATGTGAATATTTAAATAATCTCAATGGTGATTGATAAAAGGGAAGTTGGGGTGGAATTGAAAAATTAACAAAAAGGATAAATTCGGTTTAATTTTGATTTATTGTTTGGCATGAATCGTGATAGGTTTACAATGGGTTGAAACGGATAGGCAATATAGGTTCGGGTAGGCAAATTTTAGAACTTGTTTTGGTTGAATGTTGGAATGTGTGTATGAAGGCTTCCTTCTAGGTTTATTGGGTTTAATTCAAAATGTATTCATTTGGCCGGGGAATGCCCCGAGGGATTTGTATTGATTTATCCGGAGAATGCCCTGAAGTATCATGTACTTGAAGACGGCGCACGATTGAGGCCTGAAACATCGGAAAAAGCAATGGAGTATAGTTAGAATTAGCCTAGAATAGAGTAGGTTTATATTTTCGTATTTTTTTTATTTTTTTATTTTTATTTTGTGACTGTATAATTGGATTGAACACTAAATTTTGAATTGTTTTGTTTTGTTTGTTTGTTTGATTGTTTCAAGTGTTTTGTTTGATCTATACATTTGTAGTGTCAGAATTAGCCGATACGCTCTACCAAGTGACCGTGGTCAAACCACGGGACTGAGGGGTGCCTAACACCTTCCCCTCGGTCAACATAATTCCTTAGCCGAAATCTCTATTCGCAAACCATTTTAAGGAGTCAAATGGTTTTGAAAAGGATTTTCCAATGGTGACTTGACACATCAGATTATGCCAAGTGGCGACTCTGAATAAAAAAATGTAAATAATTCTTTTTCGAAACAAACTTTCAACTTTTGTCACCTTAATAATAAAAACTCTTTCGAACTTAAAACAAATCCTTTTAGAGTTAAAAAAAGGGTGTGACCGCTCTGGCGACTCTGCTGGGGACCATTTCAGGATTTGAGCTTGTTTTTGGAGTTGTATGGGCTTAGTTTGGCACTATAGGTGTATAAACATTTTGTTCGTGTTATTTTGTGTTATTGTTTTATCATTGTGGAGTGTTTACGTGATACGTGTTTACAATTTTTCTCTTATATGTTACCGTTTTACATCTGACATCATTTGCATAACCCGAGTCAATTCTTTCTGCAACAAGTTCTGTAGTACACGTTGTGCACATGACCTATAGTTGAGTCACCCTTATTTTTAGGAGGGAGAGCCATCGGCTAGTTTGGAGTGGGTGGAAATCTAGTGCAGCCACTATCGACCATACGCTCCCCTGAATAGCCTTGTTAGTAAACCCCAGCGTAGGTCAGCCTTTAGTTCATGCTTATTTGCATCATATTGAGATCTAGCGGGACCCACGTGGCCCTTTGTAGAAGACTCACCTCTGAAGCATCCCTACGTGCTAAATGTTACATCTTTGAGGGCAACGAGGTTATTTGACAGACTGATTTGGGCAAAAGCTTGAGTTAGAAGCAAAGTGTGTAGGCAAGAAATTATTGAAAAAAAAAAGAGTGAAAAGAGAAAAAAAAATTGGTAGTTTTTAGGGTTCTTTATGGCTTTTGTTTTTCACAATTCAAAAAAAAAAATGTTTTTTTTTGCACTCCTTTTCCAAAAATATAAAATGTTGAAAAGATTTTTCTTTTATTTCTTTAGTAAGTATTCACAATTCAAAAATTCCAAAAAAAAAAATTCCTTTTAATAGGAGCTTTGTACATTTTTATATAACGAAAATATCAAAAAGATTTTTCTTTCATAGTTGTTGGTGTTAGTTTCTAATAAAAATACAAAAAAAATTTTATTCGTATCTCTTTAGTTGTGTCTTTCAATTCAGGGTTTAGTTTGTAATTTAATCATTTATTGTCCAAGATGGATAAACTACGCGTACCTAATTCTCATCCTTCGAGACGGGATATGAAGGCAACCCTCGGTGGGTCCGGTAAAATTTTATTTTGGTCACTATCTTAGTCCTAGCTTGGGGTCTCCCCCTTTTTAGTCTGGTCTAGGGTCGTCGGTTAATTTTGGCCAAGTAGGCTGACCGCACTTAGTGGTACCATTTTTTTTAATCTGAGTCTAAAGTGGTTTGTTTCTGCATGATAACCTGTCCGTGTCAAAATTTTGAGGGTCGCCAACTTCTCCCCTTTTATCAATTGTTAAATCATAAGCCTTGTGTGTTGTTACAGGATGGATCTGCCTCCAAGGTCTAAAGTCCTAATGGTTTCTAAATTGCCCAAAAATTTAATCAAGTGGCGGGGCACGTTCAACTACTCCGAAAGGCATGAGTTATCAAAGAAGCTAGGCATTCTCACTTCTCTTTTGTCTGTCATGCCCCGTCTAAACTTGATCGAGGCTACATTGAATTTTTGGGATCCAACTTGTTTGGTTTTAGGTTTGGGAGTTCTGAAATTACACCTACCCTGGCGGAGATATCTGGTTTATTTAAATTGCCCTACATTAAAAAAATGATGATTCGAGTGCGGTGTCATTCTCCCAATAGGTTTCTCCACTGTTATGGTTTAAAAGTTAATGACCATCTGGGTTGCCTTAACCAATCTTGGATCTCTTTTGATTACTTGTATGCTCGTTTGGCCTCCTAGACGGTTTTGATTGTTTTTGGGATGAATTTTATAAAACTAAGAAGAATTGGGAGAAACGTCGCCTTGAAGTCTTTGCCTTTGTTCTGTTAGGCACTTTGGTATTCCCCTTGGAAGATAGGCGTATTAATACTCAGTTGCAATCTGTAGCGATGGCCTTATTTAACAAGGATAAGGGAGACAAGGTCACTATCGTGCCTCTGATCTTAGTGAAAATATACAAAGCTTTGAACGATATAAAATGGGGTATGCAATTTTTTGAGGGGAGCAACCTAGTGTTATAACTATGAATGGTGGAGCATTTGCACGCCCCTTCTTTGCTTAAATCTGATGTGATTGACCGTTGTCTGCCTAGTCGAGTGGAAACCATAGAACATAGAATGGGTTTTGCTAAATTCCCATTGCCTATAGAAGGCGGCGCTTGGGTTAAGTTCCTTGAATCAAGAACAGATAGTAATGTCTTGTAGACCTATCTATGGTTCCGACCGAAAGAAATCTTGGTTGGATCTGGCATACACCCACATCTAGTTTTGTTGGGGCTTAATTATACCCGATCATACACTCCTCTTGGGGTAATGCTTCAATTGGGTAGAGTGAAAGATGTTCCGCCAATAAGGGACTTTCAACAGGTTGTGGAGTACTTTAGGGACCAAGCCAGGTGTGAGATCAAGTATGAGCAATTCTGGAGTAATGCAACATGGCAGGGCATGGATACTCTCAGGACAGGTTTAGATAATCCCAGATACACTCAAGGATATAGAATCTGGTTATAATCTATTCCTCGGGGTGTCAGCATACCATTACCATTGCAGCTTAGAGGGAGGATACAAGATGAATGCATAGTTGGCGACCATCAGGATGAAGGGGCGGGGGCCAAAGTAGAGGCACTAGAGTTCAGTTATTAGGTTCGCTCAAAACTGTAGAGGGGTATCAGAACAGTCTTTTCAAGTGTACTCCTTATGAGTCAGGAATACGTGCCAAAGGCATCTTCCCAAATATCAAAGGATCCTTACAAGATATGCTACATAGTTTGAATGAGAGAAAGAGAACTTCACGGGCAGGTCCATCTCAACCAGGGTCATCACGCAGAGCACCAGTTTGAAGGAGCATTTCCTATCTTTTGTTTAGTTTGAGTCCTTTACTTTTCTACCATTTATAGTATCGTGTCTTTGTTAAGTTGGTGTCAAGTTTGCTTTAACTTTGGAATCTTTATTAGGAGCATTATGTATGTTGTCATGTTAGTCTAGAATGTCATTCAGTCTTTGTTGATTAGTATCGAGGTTGTATTAATTTCGTTGTGTGTTTTTGTTGTTTCTTTCATCAAAATATTATGATGTTATGTCTTTCTTTTGTTTATTTGTTTTCATTTTTCGTGAAAAAAAAACCTTCAACTATGTGATGTTTATGCATATGCATCCCGAACTACCCAAAATTTGATTCATGAATAACATGATACGTAGGTAACCTACTTTTGGGTTCGATTTAATATTTTGTTTCTTTGATTTTTCCCAATTTTTCTCTTTTAAAGAAAAACAAAAGCCATAAAGAATGATAAAAAGAAATGAGATAGCGAGAGAAGAAAAGAAAAAAAGAGCAATGAGAGAAGAAAAGAGGAAGAGAAGAGTGATGCAAAAGAAGAAAGAAGTGAGGGTGAAAAGCAGAAAAGCGAGGTGTGATAATGCAATGGGGAAATTGGGATGATATTAAAATAGCCTCATTACCCTCAAAGGTCGGTAGAAATATGCATAAACCTAGGATGTGTACAATGTGATTTCTATGCTTATTGCTTGACCTAATCCTAATGGGTTTTGTCTTTGATGAGCATGTTCTTTCAGATAAGTGGTTGGTTTGTAGCACTCTGGCTAGTCACCCGTACTTCACTAGATCAAAAACGAAGCTTGCCATGGCTAGTAGGGAGATTGAAAATTCACTCGTTGATCCAAATCAGGATCTCAGGGAAGAAAGTTCAGAACGTAATGATGAGGTATTGAGACTTAGACAACAACTGATAGATCTGCACCGAGCATGGGCTAGTGGCATGCCTCCTCCTCCACTTCCTGAAGATCTTGGGAATATCCCCAATTGCCCACTGCTCTCTCAGGTATAATTCTGATCTTGGGAATATCCCCAATTGCCCACCGCTCTCTCAGGTACAATTCTTGTTCCCATTGAGTCATATGAGCATACGCCAGGATTCACTCCACGACAATATTATTCAGGAACTTCTAGTATGCCCCTGGCAGCACCCCAACCAAGGCCTGCCACTCAGCCGGCGCCACCAGCAACACTTATATTTGTCGCTCCGCCACTGCCTGAAGCTCCCACCCATGCTGTGCGTTTGATAATGGTACTTCCTCGGTCTGCCAGTGAACCAATGTTTAAAGTTTCAGAGAATCAGTATTATGCCCCGGAGCCCACTTTGAAGATGAATGAACCGTATGGGTACACTCAGCCACCTGCATTTCCATTTGATACGGAGAAGCCTATTGCAACAGAGGAACAAGAAGTCATGGTGCAGAAGTTAAAGAGTTTAGAACAGTTCATGAGGAATTTGCAGGGAGCCGGAGGTTATAAGAGTGTTTCCTATAAAGATCTTTGCATGTTCCCAGACATTAACCTTCCCCTTGGTTTTAAATGCCAAAGTTTGAGAAATACGCAGAGCACGGTGATCCCGTGGTGCATTTGAGACGTTATTGCAACCAATTGAGGGTTATGGCTTTCTTTGGCGAGAGTCTTTCTGGTCTTGCTTCAAAATAGTTTGTCGATCAGGATATTGACAATTGGAACAACTGGGATGACCTATCCAATGAATTTATGCAACATTTTCAATATAACATCGATCTGGTTCTTGATGAGAAATCCCTAGTCAACATAAAGAAGAAAAGTACTGAAGGCTTTTGAGAATACGCGATAAGATGACGTGAACAGGCCGCAAGGGTAAAACCTCCAATGAAGGAGAGTAAGTTGGTAGAGGTTTTCATTCAGGCACAGGATGGGAAAGTCATTTAGTAAAGTCCTAAAAATGGGAGAGATGATAGAGGACGGAATCAAGACTGGATGGATTGTGAGTTTTTTCGCATTAAATGCTACCACCCAAGCAATTCAAGGTGGCTCTGGAACTTTTAGAGGTAAAAAAAAGAAAGAGGACGTAGTGACTATTGTAGCTGGATCCCATCCCTATCCCAAAAGACCGCCTCGCCCCTATCACCAACCCCAAGCCTAAGCCTATACCCAAGCTCCATATATTCCTTCCCATCATTACTACCCTCCGCAAAACCCACCATATGCCATTCCACCCCCTCCTTGCCCAGTATATAGCGCACAACCATATGCCCAAACCCCTTCTTACCCGTAATGGCATGTGCAAGCTCTACAAAATAATCCATCAGCTCCACCAAATTACCAAAACCCCTCCAGACCTGGTTTCCAACCTAGGCCCGAGTACAAGAAAGAGAAGGAGGTTAAAAATTATTTCACGCCTCTCGAGAAGACATATGCTAGCTTATTTGATAGGTTGAGAAAGATGAAGGTCTTAAGCCTAATTCAAGGAAGGCTTTCAAATCCACCTCCCAGGAATCTCGATTATTCTTTAAGGTGTGCATATTGTTCTAACATGCCAGGCCACGATATCAAGAAATACTGGTATTTAAAAAGATCCGTCCAAGATTTAATCGATGCAAATCAGATTTTGGTCCAGGCCCCGGAGGTTCCAAACATTAACCAGAATCCATTGCCAACCCATGCTGAAACTAATACGTTAGAATTGATATATGATGGGAAAGAGTCGTCAAGGTGTTATAAGCCTATTGTCAGAATACAGACCAATAAGGGTAAATCAGTGAATGTGGCGGACTCATTGAAAGTAATATCATTAAGCCAGGAAGAAATGGGAGAGGATAAATTCCAAGAAAGCACGAAGAAACTCGTGATCACAGTGAAAAGAGTCCGAGCAGTCGTTGGTTTAAGTCAAGACAAGCCTAAGTTGACGGTGATAGGAGCTCCAGGTAAGCCTATATTAACGGTGAAAGGAGCACTTGCAATACCTATTATCATCAAATCGGTGACCCAGCCTCTGGTAGTAGATACGTAAAAGGTTCCCTGGAACTATAAGTGGACTATGATGACTTATCAAGGGAAGGAAGTAGTGGAAGATGTAGATGAGGTAGGGGGTTTGACTCGTTCAGGAAGACGCTTCGTGCCTGAAGGTTTAAAGAAGTTCAAGCCAATCATGAGTGGGCTTTCATCTATTAAAAATCCTGTCACCGAAGAAGAAGCCTAAGAATTTTTGAAAAAGATGAAGTTGCCAGAGTATTCAATAATAGATCAGTTGAAGAAAAACCCTGCTCAAATTTTCCTCTTATCTTTGTTGTTGCATTCTAAGAAACATCGTGACATTATACTGAAGGTATTAAATGAAGCATATATTCCAAGGGAGATTAAGGTAAATCAGCTTGAGAAAATGGTCAGAAAAATATTTGAAGTAAATCGAATCAGCTTTTCTGATGATGAATTACTAGTTGAAGGTACGGGACATAATCAGGGTTTTTACATTACCGTGAAGTATAAAGATTTATACATCACTCATGTCATGATTGACAGAGGTTCTGGTACAAATATTTACCCTATTTCCACTTTGCAAAAGTTGAACATTGGTTTTGAGAGGATCAGGCCCAACAATGTATGTGTCAGGGCTTTCGATGGAGCAAAATCAAACTCCATTAGCGAAATAAAACTGATGTTGATTATAGGGCCTGTTGAGTTCGCCATAGAGTTTCAAGTATTGAATATTGACTCCTCTTACAATTTGTTGTTAGGAAGACCATGGATCCACAAGGCCAAGGTGGTTGCATCTACATTGCACCAAATGTTCAAGTTTGAGCATGATAGGCAAGAAGTGGTTATTCATGGTGAAGGGGATTTGTCCACCTACGAAGATTCTCCCTTGTCCCTTATTGAAGCAAACAATGTAGAAGAGACATTTGTCTATCAAACTTTTGATACAGTGTCAATGAATCGTGTCTTTGAAGGCCAGGTTATTCCAGGGCCAAAATTTTCTCCCGCTTCTGTCATGATGATAAATGAAATGTTAAATTATGGATTTGAGCCAGGAAGAGGTTTGGGAGTGTCTCTTCACGGTATAGTTCATCCCATATATCTGAGGGAGAACATGGGCACTTTTGGTATGGGTTTTGAACCTACGGTTGAAGATCTGAAGAAGGCCAAGGAAAGGAAGAAAGAAATATGGTCACTCCCTCACCCCGTGCTGCTACTCAATAAGTCATTCATCAAGAGAGGCGTCGTGAAGCATGTAGAATTTGAAGCTGAATTGGTTGTTGACTTCCAGAACCTATTGATTGAAATTGACATGGTTGAAGCAGGAGAAGGTACCAGTAAGGCGGAAGTGGAGTTCATAGGCCCAGCTGTCTGTCTCAACAATTGGGAAGTCACTCTTCTCCCCATCAGGAGGGAGTTTTGGTAGTTTATTTTGTTTTCCTTTCAGTTTTTCGAGTTATTCCAGGGTTGTAACTTGGAATTTAGCTTGTTTATATTCTTTTGTTTGTGTTTAAACCCTCATATCTTTCCCTTTTAATAAAATGCAATGTCCCCCTTTCTTTTGTGTCTAATACATTTTGTTTTTGTCTTTTTCTTTATACAGTTCACTTTATGCTAATTCTAATGACATGATGTGCATGAAAAATTTTTAGCCTGATCTTAAAATCCAAATTAATCAAGATATAATGAAGCAAGAGGGTGAATATGATGAAGAAGAGGTACTAGAAGACATAAGCAAAGAGTTGGAATAGTTTGAAGACAAACCAAATCCTAATTTGAATGAAACTAAGCCAATTAATCTAGGGAATCAAGAAGATGTTAGGGCAACTAAAATCAGTGTACATGCTTTGCCACAACTAAAATATGGAATGATTTAAGCATTAATTGATTATAAGGATGTTTTTGCATGGTCTTATGATGATATACTTGGTTTAAGCACTGAATTAGTGGCTCATAAATTGCCAACTGATCCTGTCGCCCCCCTGTGAAATAGAAGTTGAGAAAGTTTAAAATTGACATAAGCATCAAAATCAAATAGGAAATCATGAAACAACTTGAAGCCAAAGTCATTCGAGTGGCTCGTTATCCTACGTGGTTATCCAATGTTGCTCCTGTCCCAAAGAAAGATGGCAAAATTTGAGTATATGTTGATTACCATGATTTGAGCAGAGCAAGTCCAAAGGATGATTTTTCATTGCCCAATATCCATATTTTGCTGGACAATTATGCTAAACACGACCTCTTTTGTGGATTGCTATGCCGGATACCACCAGATCATTATAGATGATAAAGATGTGGAAAAGACGTTTTTTATCATACCATAGGGGACTTATTGCTATCGAGTGATGCCGTTTGGTTTGAAGAATGCTGGAGCAACATACATGAGAGCCATGACCGCTATGTTTTATGATATGATGCATAAGGAGAATGAAGTCTATGTAGATGATATGATTATTAAGTCAAAGGAGTCAGACTGACCATGTTAAAGATTTAAGAAAGTTCTTTGAAAGGCTTTGTAGGTATAATCTCAAGCTCAACCCGACAAAATATGTATTTGGAGTTCCGTCTGGAAAGCTGTTGGGGTTTGTAGTCGGCCGTCAGGGAATCGGATTGGATCCCTCAAAAATCAAAGCTATTTAGGATTTACCCCCGCCCAAGAATAGGACGGAGGTGATGATTTTGCTGGTTAGACTAAAATACATCAACAGATTTATTGCTCAACTCACAACCACGTGTGATCCCATATTCAAGTTGCTAAAAAAAAGTGATATTGTTGAGTAGACTGAAGAATGCCAGGAAGTGTTTGATAAAATCAAAAGATATCTTTCAAATCCATTGGTGTTGGTGCCACCCAAGCCTGGCAGGCCTTTGATTTTGTACTTATCGGTTATGAATAATTTATTTAGTTGTGTATTGGGGCAACATAATGTAACATACAAAAAGGAGCAGACTATTTCTTATCTTAGCAAAAAGTTCACTGCATATGAGGCCAGGTACACTCTTCTTGAAAGGATGTGTTGCGCCCTAACTTGGGTAGCACAGAATTTGAAGCATTATCTTTTATCCTACACTACTTATCTCATCTCTCGTATGGATCCTTTGAAGTATATCTTTTAGAAACCTATGCCAACAGGTCGATTAGAAAAGTGACAAATATTACTTACCGAGTTCGACATTGTATATGTGACTCGAACAGTCGTGAAAGCCCAAGCTTTGGCAGATCATCTTGCTGAGAATCCCATTGATGAAGAGTATGAGCCGCTAAAGACATATTTTCCTGATGAAGAGGTATTCTGTGTCGAGAAAGTCATTATAGAGGCTGATCCAAGTTGGAAGCTGTTCTTTGATGGAGTTGTTAATATGAAAGGAGTCGAAATAGGTGCAATTCTTATATCTAAATTGGGGCAACATTTCTCGGTAACAATGCAACTTTAATTTTATTGTACAAATAACATGGAGGAATATGAAGTGTGCATTCTTGGTTTGAGGTTAGCTGTTGATATGGGAGTCCAGGAGCTATTAGTTTTGGGGGATTCAGATTTGCTCGTCCATCAGATTCAAGGCGATTGGGAGACGCGATACTTGAAGCTTATACCATATCGACAATGCTTGCAAGAGCTATGTCAACGGTTTGTGTCAGTAAAATTTAGGCATATTCCAAGAATTCATAATGAGATTGTTGATGATTTAGCCACTCTGTCTTCAATGCTCCAAAATCCTGATAAAGCCTACATCGATCCAATGCATATACAGAGTTGTAATCAACATGCTTACTGTAATGTAGTTGAAGAAGAGCTCGATGGTGAACCTTGGTTCTTTGATATCAAGCGATACATTCAGTCAGGAGAATACCCAACACATGCCACCAGCGATCAAAAGAGGACTATTAGGCGTTTGGCTAGCTGATTTTTCTTAAGTGGCGGAATCTTATACAAGAGAACCCCAGATCTGGGACTTTTGAGGTGTGTAGATGCAAAAGAAGCCTCGACAATCATGGTTGAAATACACGCTGGAGTATGCGGGCCTTATATGAATGGTTATGTCTTGTCAAAGAAGATTCTTCGAGCAGGTTATTATTGTCTTACTATGGAGAGAGATTCTATTCGATTTGTTCAAAAATATCATTAATGTCAGGTACACAGTGATCTGATACATTCTCCTCCTACAGAGTTACACGTGACGTCTGCTCCATGGCCTTTTGTAGCTTGGGGGATGACGTTATTGGACCGATTGAGCCAAAAGAGTCAAATGAGCATAGATTTATTTTGGTGGCCATAGATTAATTCACAAAGTGGGTAGAAGCAGTAATGTTCAAGTCAGTAATAAAGAAAGTAGTGGTAGATTTTGTTCATACCAACATCATTGGTAGGTTTATAATCCCAAGGATAATCATTACGGACAATGTTTTCAATCTCAATAGTCATTTGATGCAAGAAGTGTGCCAACAGTTTAAGATCGCACATCGAAATTTCACTCCATATCGTCTAAAGGCCAATGGTGTTGTGGAAGCCACCAATAAGAATATCAAGAAAATACTGTGAAAAATAATACAAGGGTCTAAACAATGGCATGAGAAGTTTTCGTTTGCTCTGCTAGGTTATCACACTACTGTTCACACTTCAACAGGGGCAACTTCATATTTACTAGTGTACGGGACAGAAGTAGTCATTCTGGCAGAAGTTGAAATTCCCTCTCTTCTAGTCATTTTGGAAGTAGAGATTGATGATGATGAGTGGGTCAAAACCCAATTGGAATAGTTGAGCTTGATTGATGAAAAAAGACTAACATCGGTATGTCCTGGCCAATTATATCAGAAGAGAATGGCTCGAGCGTATAACAAAAAGGTACGACCCAGAAATTTTAAAGTTGGTCAGTTGGTGTTAAAGCGTATCAATCCTCATCGGGTTGAAGCAAAAGGCAAGTTCTCCCCAAATTGGCAAGGTCCTTTTATTGTGAAGAAAGTGTTGCTCAATGGAGCCTTATATTTGACAGCTATTGAAGGCAAAATGGCAGAGATGGCTATCAACGCTGATGCAGTCAAAAGATATTATGTATGATATTTTATCATTTGTTGGTCCTATTGCATGTTTAGTACTTGTATTTTTAAAGATTGATATGATGAAGGCATTTCATTCTGCTATCCAAACATTGTATCATCCTTTATTTACCCCGTTTGAGCTTAGTTTTATTTTTTCTTTCATATCCCTCTTTTGGAATCAGAATAGAGTCAAAGATAAATGTCAGGAAAATAAGTATAAAAGAAAGAGTTCAAAAATAGAAGAAAAAAATAAGAAGAAAAAATCAAATCAAAACAAAGAATAAGCTGATGGAACTACATAAGACCTGATTCTCCTCTTTCGGGAGTGAGATACGTAGGCTGCCCTATTTTGGGCTCGGTCCAACCAAATAAAATTTTTAGAGTCACCCAGTCAACAAAATTAGGGCATGAGTTAATGTGTTGTTTGAGTCAATTTCAAAAGTTGTAAGTCCCACCCCGTTTCAAGTGTCATTTGAGCCTCTTACTATCCTTTTCTTTTAACCTTATCTAAAAGCCAAGTTACAACCAAAGAAAGACCTTCAGATCAATCTTAGATAATGTTAAGGCTAAGCATGCAATGAATATGATGATGCATTTTGGGGTATCACTTGTCTTCCTCAGCATAAGAAATCAGGAAAGAAATAAAAATGAAAGAGTCTTATTGGTGAAAACCCTCGAGGGCACCATAAGACGGTGGTGAGTTGAGAGAAATAAAATGAGAGAGTCTTATTGGTGAAAACCCTTGCGGGCACCATAAGGCGATAATGAGTTGAGAGAAATAAAAAATGAGAGAGTCTTATTGGTGAAAACCCTCACAGGCACCGTAAGGCGATAGCGAGTTCGAGAGAAAAGTGAAAAAAAAAGAGGTTTACGACAAAAATCTTTCAAGATGTCGTCAATTGAATGAGATATATAAGTCCAATGGGTCTAAAGAAGTGGCAGTGGTAGCGGTAAAGGAACGAACTCAACAACAAATGGGAAGTTTGGATAGGAAGATCAGACAGTTTAATCCTAAATGCATGTCACAGTCATTGAAGTTGGTTGCCATCTTCAGATAAGTTTTCTTTTTGAATAAGGGAATTGCCCTTTTCTTTCATTTATGCATTCATATATTTGTCCTTTTTATGTTATTTATCAAATTAAAAGTCACCGTCATTTCTTTATACTTTAAGTCAAGTCTGTGTCAAAACAAGTGAGAAAGGGTTTCAAAACTTGCTACCAGTCTTTCCAATTGTATGAGGAAAAGCCAAGGACCAGCACATGAAAGAAATATGATCCTAATTCAACACAAGGCAAAGAAAGTCTATCAACCGATAGGCTACTGGATTCGTGGGAGTATTCAGATTTGAAAAGGGTGCATCTCAGAGGCATGGAAACATGGAAATTCATTGTTTGAGTCAGAACTCATTTCCCTCAATTCAGATCTGGGTCAATGACACGACAAGACAGGGGTAAATGTCAACAATCTGAAATAAAGATGAAAGGAACAAGTGTTGCAGCAGATGTCTGGAAAGCCAAAGTACTGCAAACCACCACTAAGTTTTTAACTGAAAAAATTATCTTTGATGAAACAGGGGCAAATTTATTTTCAACAAGTTCAGCTATCTTTGGGAAGGCATATCTGAGATTTTAGTTTATGTTCAGGACCCTCCTAAAGAATGGGACTTTACTTTCTGTTCAGGACCCTCCTAAAAAATGGGATTTTACTTTATGATCAGGACCCTCCTGAAAAATAGGATTTTACTTTCTGTTCAGGACCCTCCTGAAAAATAAAAATTTACTTTCTGTTCAGGATCTTGCTGAAAAATGAGATTTTACTTTCTGTTCAGTGCCCTCCTAAAAAATGAGATTTTACATTCTATTTAGGACCCTCCTGAAAAATGGGATTTTACTTTCTGTTCAGGACCCTCCTTAAAAATGGGATTTTACTTTCTGATCAGAACCCTCCTGAAAAATGGGATTTTACTTTCTGTTCAGGACCCTCTTGGAAAATGAGATTTTATATTTTGTTCAGGACCCTCCTAGAAAATGGGATATTACATTCTTTTCAGGACCCTCCTAAAAAATGGGATTTTACTTTTTGTTCAGGACCCTCCTGAAAAATGGAATTTTACTTTCTGCTCAAGACCCTCCTGGAAAATGGGAATTTACTTCATGTTCAGGACCCTCTTGGAAAATCAAAATTTACTTTATGTTCAGGACCCTCCTAGAAAATAGGACATTATTTTCAACAAAAAATGAATGAATGAAATCTTTCTTTATCATAATCTTTGCTTGGGATAATTTGCGTTGTAGTTTTGATTTTGGTTTCAGGAGCCTGCCTAAAGAATAGGGTGATAAAATTGAAAGTAAGGAGCCCGCCTGAAGAATAGGGTAATTAAAATTGAAATTCAGGAGCCTGCTTGATGAATAGGGCGATGAAATTGAAAGTCAGGAACCCGCCTGAAGAGCAGGGTGATGAAATGTCAAGTCAGGAGCTACCTAAAGAATAGGGTGATGAAATTGGAACTCAAGTAGCAAGGTTAAAAGATTGAAAGTCAAACAACAAGTTGAAGAAATTGAAAGCCAAACAACAAGTCGAAGAAATTGCAAGTCAGGAGCCCGCGTGAAGAATAGGGTGATGAAACTCAAGACAAGAGTCCAAAAGAAGCTCCATAGATAATATTTTTGTAATTTTGTTTATTTTTAACTTGTAATTTTCATTCTGATGTAATAACAGAGCCACGGACCGGAACCTCGATGGGACCTCACTCGACTCTCCAACTCGATATAGTCCATCTTCCTTCCAATTGTTTGAGATACCCGTCACTTGATTCCTTCATAACTTGGGTAGTTAGGATATCCTGGTGTAGACTCAGTTTCCCTCTTCTCTTTTGTTTCATTCTCTTTGAATAATGGTTGGGATAAAATTCTGTCTCATTGTCTACTTCTTTGTCTGAAAACACTTTGTGTTTATTTTCAAAGAGGGCATGTTGTAGACACCAAACTTTGTCCCTCCCGAAGTATATTTTTATTCATTTTTAGCTCATTTTACCTTATACCCGCACCCATGTGATTATATCCCACAAAAATACAAAAATAACAAATCCCGAACCAACCTAAACCAAAATATTCTTATGGTAACTAATTAACAACCCTCTTCTATGAAATTAAGACACCTCATCCTAACAACCTACCCATGTGGTCCCCACCTACCTTTCCACATATTTTTTTTATCCATCATAAAAGAATATACACAACAAATGGATAGCTATACAAAAAAGAATTCACCCCACCCCTACGTCACCCCCTACCCCATCCTTTACACGATTTTTCTTTTCTTTTCTTGAAAAAAAAAGACAATACATACACAAGAAAAAGGGACCCAGGCCCATTATAGATGAAGCAATTTTGGGAAGGGAGCCCACTAGGGATTCTAGTCTTTTCTTTTCATATAAATTTCTAGGTACAAGAGAAAAAGGGGGCTTGATTTTTTTTATAAGCACACACACACACAGACGCCATAGAGTCCCCGTTTTCCTCTACTTTTCTGGTTCATGGACACACACACGTATAGGAATACACACACATATACACCAAATCACTAAAAAAGAAACCCACATACGACGGGTATAGGGAGAAGAAACAATGATGGCATGAGAATTTGAGGGAAGAGAAGAAAATGAATCTTTGAGGGTTTTGAGTTACTGTTCCGGTGGTAGCTCCGTCGGAGTCGTCTCTTTCGTTCGTCGTTCTTCTAAACCAGTCTCAAACACGCCAAAAATCACCTTGGCTCTTTAGATTCCTAGTTTGATTTGATCAAAAAACACCACGGATTCACTGCAATTTGTCTTGTTTCATCAATTTTGGGGCGTTATCATATCATCGGAGCTCCGATCGTGTAGATCTTCTCAATTTTTCATTTGATTTATTTTGGGGTTCTCGAATTGTTTGATTTGCGCTGGTAGGATTTTCTGTTGGATTGTCTTCTCTGGGAATATTCCGTGCTCGAAAGTCAGGTGATAGGCAAGATTCCTTATCTGTTGAGGTTTTATTCGTGCTTTCGAACTCGGATTTCTTTAAACTCGTTATTATCAACAAAGATCAATTATTGGAAGGTCCATTTCTTAACTCGTTCTCTATTCTTTATTTTAATGTGTTGAATGGGCCATGATTATATGTGGTTTGACTATGTTTGTTTGATCTAGCTAATGTTATGATTATGTGCTAGATGCTTTGTTTTTGGTGATATGTGAATATTTGAATAATCTCGATGGTGATTGATAAAAAGAAAGTTGGGGTGGAATTGAAGAATTAACAAAAAGGATAGATTCGATTTAATTTCGATTTATTGTTTGGCGCAAATCGTGATAGGTTTACAATGGGTTGAAACGGATAGGCAATATAGGTTTGGGTAGGCAAATTTTAGAACTTTTTGTTTTGGTTGAATGTTGGAATATGTGTATGAATACTTCCTTCTAGTTTTATTTGGTTTAATTCAAAATGTATTTATTTAGCCGGGGAATGCCTCGAGAAATTTGTATTGATTTATCCGAGGAATGTCCCGAAGTATCTTGTACTTGAAGACGGCGCACGATCGAGGCCCGGAACGTCAGAGAAAGCAATGGAGTGTAGTTAGAATTAGCCTAGAATAGAGTAGGTTTATATTTGCATATTTTATTTTTATTTTTATTTTGGGACAGTATAATTGGACTGAACACTAAATTTTGAATTGTTTTGTTTTGTTTGTTTGTTTGATTGTTTTACATGTTTTGCATGGTTTGTACATTTGTAGTGTCAAAATTAGCCGATACGCTCTACCAAGCGACCGTGGTCAAACCACGGGACTGAGGGGTGCCTAACACCTTCCCCTCGGTCAACAGAATTCCTTAGCCGGAATCTCTATTCGTAAACCAGTTTAAAGAGTCAAATGGTTTTGAAAAGGATTTTTCAATGGTGACTTGGCACATCGGATTATGCAAAGTGGTGACTCTGAATAAAAAATGTAAATAATTCTTTTTTGAAACAAACTTTCATCTTTTGTCACCTTAATAACAAAAACCCTTTCAAACTTACAAAAAAATCTTTTGGAGTTAAAAAAGGGGTGTGACAAGAAGCATCCTACTGTTTCCCTTTCTTCAGTTGAAGCTGAATATAGGGCCTTGCGCAAAGTGTTGGCTGAAATTTCATGGCTGGTACACCTACTTTCTGATTTTGGTTGCCCTATATCTGACCCAGTCTCTGTTTTTTATGATAGCCAGGCTTCTTTGCACATTGCCAGAAACCCTGTCTACCATGAATGCACCAAGCATATCGAGATCGACTGTCACTATGTTCGTGATTGCTTGCACTCCGGTCTTATCTCCTTGAATTTCGTTTCTTCTGCTGGTCAGCTAGCTGATATATTCACAAAGCCACTCCCTGATCCTGCTCATCATAATATTCTTGGCAATCTTGGCGTGTTTACACCCTCCAGCTTGAGGGGGTGTTGGAGTTACTACATAGTAGCACTTGTATATACATTTTTATAAGCATGTATACGTGTATATTGGACCTACAGATACACTGGTTTACATTCTAAGCCCACATTTACATCACACAACCCGGCCCACAATTGTATGTATATATATATATGTAAACAGTTAGTAGGGATACTAAGCATCTCAGATATTTTTTCTTTTCATCTCAATAAAGTTGAAGGCTTTTTCCTCTCTTACTTTACTCTCTCTTTCTCTCGAATGTTTCAATAATTCACAGATATCCATTGATGGTTTTCGTTTGGTTTTTACCCTAACACCCCCTTCCCCCACCCAAAAATAAATATATATTTTCTCTAACAACCCCCTATTGCTGCCACCCAAAAAAAAAGTTTAATTTTTAAATTTATTTTTTAGTTCAAAAATTTTTTCGTACCACCTCCACCCACCCTCCAAATAAATCTTTATTTTTCTGCATTTATCTTTTAAGAAAATTTCAAAACATTTTCTTAACCACACACACTCACAAAAAAAAAATTTCTTTTTTATTTTTTAATTCTTTTAAAAAAAAATTTAAATAATAATAATTCAATTGTTTTCCATATCCCACCTCTTTCCTTTGTTAGTTTTCATTATTTTATGTTAAATATATACAAATATTTTTCTACTTATGTGACAAACACCAGAAAATAAATAAGAAACTTGTTTTCCTAAAAAATATTTTTTGAAAAATATTTTCCTTCATTTTGAACACATCCTTAGGATCCGTTTGGCTATAGATAAGTAGTTTTGGGGAGGAAATTGACAAAGTGTTTGTTCATACGATTTGTCATTATTTGGCAAATATTTTTTACAATATTTCAAATTCCCAAAAATTAGAAAAATTTTGCGTCAAATTCTATTATTTGGGAACTTATCCCATCGGATTGGGGCAGGATGGATGAAGTGGAAGATCGCCTCAGGAGTGTTGTGTGATAAGAAGGTGCTGCTCAAACTTACAGAAAAATTTCACAGAGTGACAGTCCGGCCGGCCATGCTGTATGAAGCGGAGTGTTGGCCAGTGAAGAACGTCCAGCCGGCCATCTTATTTCATGCTTTATTATGAATTTGCTATGCTTTATTATGAATTTGCTTATTATTCTTTGTCCTGAGTCGGGGGTCTATCGGAAACAGTCTTGCTACCTCTCCGGAGGTAGTGGTATGGACTGCGTACATTTTACCCTTCCCATACCCCACTGTGGGAATACACTGGGTTTGTTGTTGTTGTTGTTGTTGGGAACTTCTAAAAATTTAAACTTTATCCCAAACGTTTATATTCTATAACAATATCCCACCGTTTCTTAACCATAACTAATATCTATTTGTCAACCAATCCTATTAATAAACCTTATTATTTGACTCAAGTGTGTAATAATATTGTTTTATAGCACTTGTTAAAAGTAATGTAAATAGAAAAACTGAATGCTCATTTTTGAGTTGAGAAAGTCTTGGTAGCTCCTACACTGATGTGTGAAATTGTTTATAAGCAGGTTAGAACTTATAATTTGTGAGTTTGATTGTTATCATGAAACATATTCATTATAAAATGATAATACAAAATTATGGATAGTTTTAATAGTTTTTAGAACTTATGGATATATATCATTTTTTTTTAAAAGTCAAATATTTTTTCTCAAAAACTATGACGAAACATAACTATCAAAAATGACTTATCAAAAATATTTAAAAATCTATAGTCAAATACTAATTTTGTTTATTTTTTATGCACTGAAAATATTTACACAATCAGATTGTCTTTAAATCGTTATGATAACTATTACTCCACTATTAGTTGATTAGAAAAAATAATGCTCCTCTCTTTAATTTATGTCGCTCCATGCCTTTAATTTACTAATTTGACCGTAGTGTCTCGCACGTATAAGTTTGATTATTTAAAATTAAATAATTTTATTTATTACGATGATTTTTAATGAAGTATAAAAGTTTAACAAATACAACATGCTCTTTATCCGCAGTGAATACAACTTTCTATACATGATAAAATAATGTCTAAAATAATAATCAATCCAACCTTAATATTGCAGGGACACTAATCAAGTGTTTTACTCTATCAGAATAAGTCGACATATAATTACATATAAAGGATAGGAATTAGAATAATGGTGTATATTAAGTTAAACTCATAATAAATTAATCAGAAGAGAATATGAACCGGGAGCATGTATTTGACCCGAGTATGATTCATCTCTCTAGGGTCTTTCTCAGTAATGATACTTCTTAAATTTTTCTTATTCTAAAGTTTTTATATTTATTTCTAGATTTTTTAAATGCTTTTAAAATCAAATTTAGTTGATTTAGAATTCTTAGAAAGGTTTTATCATAAATATATTAATTTTGATGTCTTCTAATAAAGAAAGGTTGTCTCATAAATATATTTAGTTAATTTTTAATTCTTAAATATTAGAAAAAAATAGTGAAAAGACGATTTTGTCTAAAACAAAAAATTTTAATGAAGGACAAAAAGTTGAAGCAACATTTCTAAGTTCTTTCACAGTTTTAATATATTAAAGATAAAGATTATAGATATAGATATAGATTATAGATATAGATATATAATTATGACAACATTTCTAAAGTCTTTCATAGTTTTAATATATTATAGATTATAGATATAGATTATAGATATAAATATATAATTATAGATATAGAAATAGATATAGATTATAGACTATTGATTAAAAGAAGATACGTCTTTTTTTTCTTTTTTTTTTTTGGCTGACAAAAACCCAACTTGATCGGCTTGATCCTTTCATTTTTTGTTATAGATGATATGATTTTACGTCCACAAAAATGTCATGATATGTAAGACTATCAAGTTTCATTAAAAAACTTGTATTATTATTTTCTATATATAGAAATTGTAACTCAGAAACATTTTCATTGTGATTTGTGACTACAATACTAAACTTGGTCGTTTTAAATTGTTTTCATTGTGACTACAATACAAGGTAGTTTCAAATTGACAATCACATAACGGAATGAAGAAAGGAAAACAAACGGTTAGGCGCTCGTTTGGTCCAAACAGAAGGGACAAAAATTTTCTTTTTTTTTTTGGAAAGGGACCTAATATAATAGGAAATTACACGATATAGCCTCCATAACGGGTGACTTTATTTTTTTATCCCTAATAAAAAAAAAATCTTCAAAAATTAGTCGTTCTTCTTTTTATATATAGTACAAGTACATTATTGTTCCTCTACACCTCAAATATGGGACAAAATTTTTCTTTTTTTTTTGGAAAAGGACCTAATATAATAGGAAATTACACGATATAGCCTCCATAACGGGTGACTTTATTTTTTTATCCCTAATAAAAAAAAATCTTCTAAAATTAGTCGTTCTTCTTTTTATATATAGTACAAGCACATTATTGTTCCTCTACACCTCAAATATTTTTATATTTTTCATGCCCATTTGTCTCTCAACTTCTATTTTTATTTCTTGTGGGTTAAGCCTTACCTCAAAGGCAACAGTGATAGAACATAAATTAAGATACGGTGTGGCAGTGTCAACTCTTATCCATGGGGCATAACTTGTTGTTTGAAAGTGATTGGACTTGGTCGTGCCTCTTATTCAAGAGTTATAGGATATCTCATAAATCAAGATATAATGTGGTAATGTCAACTTTTACCTAGGGACATAACATGTTGTTTAAAAGTCTTTGATTTATAAAATATCTCATAAATCAAGACACAATGTGGTAGTGTCAAATCTTGTCTATGGGGAGTAACTTGTTGTTTAAAAGTCCTTGGGCTAAGTCTTGCCTCTATGATAATAGTTATAGAGCATCTCATAAATCAACCATAATGTGGTAGTATCAACTCTTATCCATAGGGCGTAAGTTATTGTTTGAAAGTTCTTGGGTTAATTCTTACCTCTAAGGCAAGATTTATAGAACATCTCATACATTAAAATACAATGTGATAGTGTCAACTCTTACCCATGGGGCATAACTTGTTGCTTGAAAGCCCTTAGACTAAGTCTTGACTCTAATAAAAGAGTTATAAAAAATCTCATAAATCAAGATACAATATGGTATTGTCAACTTTTATCCGTGGAGCGTAACTTGTTGCTTAAAAGTCTTTAGGCTAAGTCTTGCCTCTAAGGCAAGAGTTATAGAACATTTCATAAATCAAAACATAATGTGGTATAACTCTTATCCATAAGGTGAAATTTGTTGTTTGAAATTCCTTAGGCTAAGTCTTGTCTCTAAGGGAAGAGCTATAGAACATCTCATAAATTAAAACACAATGTGATAGTGTCAACTCTTATCCATGGGACGTAGCTTATTACTTGAAATTCCTTGGTCTAAGTCTTGTCTCTAAGGAAAGAGTTATAGAACATCTAATGAATCAGTACACTGTGATAGTGCAATTCTTATTCATAGGGCATAACTTATTGTTTGATGATCCTTGAATTATATATTGCGTTTAAGACAAGAGTTGTAGAGCATTTTATAAGTAAAAAATACAATGTGATAGTCTTGACTCTTTCCCAATGTACGTAAGTTGTTGTTTGATAATCCTTGATATAAGTCGTGCCTCCAAGGTAAGAGTTGTAGAACTTTTTATAAATTAAGACATAACGTGGTAGTGTCAACTCTTACCCATGGGGCATAAACTTGTTGTTTGAAAGTCCCTAAGCTAAGTCTTGCCTCTAAGGCAAGACTTTTAGAACATCTCATAAATCAAAACACAATATGACAGTCTCAACTCTTATCCATAAAACATAACTTATTATTTGAAAGTCATAAGTCTTGTCTGTAAGGTAGAACATATCATAAATCAAGCTATAATGTGGTAGTATCAACTTTTGCCCATGGGGCGTAACTTGTTGTTTGAAAGGAATCAAAGAAAAGAAAAGAAAAAATAATAATAAAAGTTGCGAAAAAGAAAATGAAGAAAGATATTTAAAAATAAAAATATCAAAGAAAAAAAAAGAAAATATAGAAGTTGAGAGTATAAAAGAAAAAAATAATTAAGATTGAGAAAAAAACAAAACAAAAATAAAGGTTGAGAAAAAATAAAAAAGTGAGAAGAATTTAAAAAAAAATAGAAGTTGAGAGGAGAAAAGTTAAAAAAAAAATAAGGTTTGAGAAAAAACTAAAAAGAAAAAAAAAAGAAATAAGTAAAAGAAAAAAGAAAAGAAGAAAAAAATAGAAGTTGAGAGGAGAAAGGGAAAAAAGAGTAAGGGTTGAGAAATTTATTTAAAATAAATAAAAAGACAAAAATAAAAAGAGAAAAAACAAAGAAGTTGAAAGATAAATACGTATAGACTTGTTTAGAAATATTTGAGATATATAGGAGCAAAGAGATAATTGTCCTATATATAAGAAAATAGGGAGGCTACTTTTATAGGATTTTTCTTATGAGGAATAAAAAGGCAAAATGACATTCTGGACCCTTGTACTATATTGGTTTTGTAAGTTGGACACTTTTACTTACATGTTTGTCATCTGGACCCCTGAACCCGCTAAAAAGTAATATTTCAAACCCTTTGACCGTTGACTTTGCCTATGTGGCATTAAAACGCTGATTGGGACTTGGAGAGTGTAGTCACTCGCTTGGAGTGCGAGCGAGGATTAATTTTTGGCCAATTTTATATTAAAATAATTTTAAAAAATTAAAATAATATTAAAATTATTTTTTAAAAAAAAGTATTTTTCCTCCATCTTTTTTAATTTAAAAATATTTTTAAAAATAATAAATTAAAAAAAAAACTTTCCCAACCCCTTCCTCCCCCTCCGTTCAGCCCTCCCCACCCCACCCCAGCCCCTGTCCAGGCCCCCACCTTACCCCAACTCCCGCCTAGCACCCCCCAAAGCCCCGCCTTCTCCCCCGTTACCCCCCACTATTTCCCCAGCCTTCTTCCTCAAGCCCCTCTCCCCTATCCCAGCCTCCAACCCCTCTCCTCCGCTGTCCCACTAGTTCCCCAACAACAAAGAAACTTTCATTCAACCAATTCACAAAAATTTCAAGAATTTTCAACATTGAATTTTAACCAATTCACAAAAATATCCACATTGAATTTCAAGAATTCCAACATTCTTGAATTACCTAAATCACAAGAAACCCCAAAAAAAATAAAAATTGAATCTTTACTTTGAATTTTAAGAATTTTCAACTTTCTTGATTTACCCAAATCACAAAAAGTCCATAAAAATTGAATTTTTACATTGAATTTCATGAATTTCAAACTTTCTTGAATTACCCAAATCACAAAAAGTCTAAAGAAAGCATAAAAATTCAAGTTTCTTGAATCACCCAAATCACAAAAATCTCCAAAAATTTCTTCTTTTCATACTTCTTAAATGTTTCGCCCCTCACTTTTTAATTTTTTCGTTGAGCAAGAAGAATAAGAAGATAAAGATGATAAAGGAAAAGAAGAATGAGAAGAGGAGGAGGAGGAAGAAGAAGAAGAAGAAGAAGAAGAAGAAGAAGAAGAAGAAGAAGAACGGGAAAGAAAGAAAAAGGGTAAGAGAGAGAAAGAGGGAGGTTGTTTATTTATTTATTTAATTATTTATTTTAATATTTAATATTTTTTTATATATAAAAAATGACATGAAAGATGACGTGGAAGATGTGACAGTTGACGTGGCAGCTGACGTGGGACAGTGTATTACACTCGCCAAAAAAATGTTTAAAATGTTGTTTTTTAGTGGGTTCAAGGATCCAGATGACAAACATATAAGTAGAAGTGTCCAACTTACAAAACCGACATAGTACAGGGGTCCAGAAGGTCATTTTGCCGAATAAAAAAATAAAGAGATCCATTATGAGGGTCATTTATGTACGAAGACAAGGTCGGAATTTGAAGTTTGTGGGTTCTAAAAAAAACATAAAAAGTAAAAAATAAAATATAAAAATATATATTGTTTGTGGGGTTCGAAACTCACATTGAGGCAGAAGAGGCCTCAACAATCATGGATCCACCACTGGGCCAAGCGACGGACTTTATATGTGGGTTCTCACTATATAATTATATATATATTCAGAATTTATTAGTACAAATATAGAGTCTACACAAAAGCTACTAGGTACGCCCAAGCCCCGTAGAGTATTATCGCTTCGCCCCTGTTTATATGGTTTACCCCATATATCCTTCAAGTATTGAAAATGGTACACAAATATCCTCCTTCCGTCTTTGGGATCTAAATACCCTTTCATCCACTTAAATGGCTTTAAAATATTACACCACTTAACAAATAAGTGATTAGGCTTTTAACTTAACACATGGTAGCTTGTTATTGGATGTAAGTTTAACTAATTAAAAACTAATTATTTCCTAAAATCCAACTCGATTTCCACTTAAATTGCCCGCTCAATCCTTCTTTCACTTAATTATCTGACCCAATATCCTTCTCCGATTAACCAGCGACAAATTCCAGCAGTCCAGTTACACCATCTGCTGCTGCTTCTCTTGGTTATGAAATTTCACAATTATATTTGCTGGCTGTATTTCGAGCAACTACTTTGAGCTTGTATTGGCAAGTAATTTGATATATTACTATAAATCTAGTATTAATATATATATATTGTAAAATTATTACCAAAATTATTTATTAGTGACTTTAATGCATGTACATAATTGATGAGGTTATTCGAAGAAGGGTTTTGGACTGGGTAATTAAGTGGGAATTGAATTGGATTTTGAGAATAATTAGTTTTTAATTAGTTAAACTTTCATCTAATAACAAGCTGACATGTGTTAAAGTTAGAAGTCTAATCACTTATCTGTTAAGTGGAAGGATATTTTAGAGCATATAGATGAATGAGAGAATATTTTAGAGTCTAAAAATGGAAGAAATATATTTGTGTACCATCTCCATAATTACTTAAAATGTATATTAGGCCCTAATTCATTTTTTTTTACAAGAAAACCTCTGGTTGCTACCTACTAAAAGCGCACGAGGTAAATAAGTCGTACTAGACGAGATTGATAAAAATACATGCAATAGATTTTAAACTTAAGACTCCTTATTTGAGAGATCACCTGTTCAATCAACTTACTAACTAACGACGAGAAGGAATGAAGTTGGATATTTCAATTCCTTAGCATGTGTGAGTGGATGATATGCCTTTTGGTCGCATGCTCAGTACGAAATACTCCTATTATGGATTGATTAAAGCGAATAGATTAATAGTATATTTTATTTGCAAAATGTTTCTATCGAACTTGGTCAAAAAAATAAATTTGACTATGGGATGATGGAGCTCTCTAGTTATGTTTGAGACCACAATAAAATATTGTTAATGTTGGGTGTTTGAGGTGCGAATGAAAAATATATCAAAGAAAATGGTGTATGTTAAAAGGCATCTTTTTACTTTGAATTGTTGTGACCTTTTCGATAGGCTGCAACACTTTTGATAGGTTGTGACTTTTTCAATAAGTTATGACTATTCTAATAGATTATCAATTTTTCAAGCACCTCTTCATTGCATAAATTGAGAGGACTAGCCTCAGTTTTAAATTAAAAAAAAAAAATTGAACTTCATCTTCATATTTCTTACAAATAAATATTGAGTGTTTGTGTGATTAGTTGCTAACTTTGAGTTTGACGAAGTTATTGGCGTTTGAGGTACCGCTACACCAATAATGGGTATATCCATTTTATACTGGATGAGAGTAATCCATAACCTTAGGTATAGTGAGGGAATTAAATTCCTTAAGGACACATAAGAAAATTATGAACTCCGATATTTAATAAGTTCTTACTTTTCTGTTTTTCAATTTTTTTTTTTACTTTTTTGGGTTTACTATTAAATTTTGACACATGGAGACAACGAGCTTAAGGGATTTAAAATCAATTACTCTCTTATTTAAAAAAGAATGTACTTTCCTTTTTAGTTCGTTTAAAAAAGAATGATCTCTTTTCTTTTTTGACAATACTTTAATTTTAACTTTCTACATGGCATGTTTAGGATCACAAGATTAAAGGGCGTTTTGGTACATTTGACACAACTTTAATCAAGGCCACAAGATTCAAAAGTCTTCTTTATTTTCTTAAACTTTGTGCCAAGTCAAAGTAGGTCATTCTTTTTTAAACGAAAGGAGTATTATTTTGTGTTTGTTGTGACTGTTTGAGGGGAAACTTGAAAAAAAAAGACAAAATAGTGCAGTAAATAATTCTGCATTTTTTGTGTTACTTCTTTTTTTTTTTATATAAAAGATTTTAATCTTTGTAATTGAATTTCACTAGAAAATGGTGTGAAGTCAGTGAGATTTCAAATCAATCATTATAGTTGTAAGTGATTTTATTAAAAATAAAACAGAAAGTTTAAGTTGTTTTATTTTGTATAGAGATATTCTCTTCTCTTTTATTCTGGTTTGATTGGAGAATAAAATCTTATAATTTCTACTTCGTTACTTGATTCGAATAAAGAAAATTAATCGAGCTAATAAGAGTTTTGTTTCTCTCAATTTGAAGAATATAAAAATTTCATCGAGTGAATAAATTTTTTTTATTGCTAACCAGTTTATTAAATTTGTTTGTGTGTGTTCAAATAGAAATAAAAGAACCAATAGATAACGTGATGACTTCTGCATCTGCGTCAACGACTGTTGTTTCGTTAAGTCATGTAACTCCTGTTATGACTGCAACAGAAAAATTTTAAAAGTTTTTCGGTAGTGACTTCAAAAGGCGGCAACAAAAAATGTTGTTTTATTTGACCACTCTTAGCTTGTAGAAGTTTTTTGCAGAGAAGATTTTAACCTTATCAGATGACACTCTAGAGAAAGATCAATTTATGATAACTGAGGCATGAAATCATTCAAATTTTTTGTGCAAAAATTATATTCTGATGGATTTGAAAGATAGCCTGGACAATGTTTATAGTATCTGCAAAACTTCAAAAGGTATTGCGATGCTTTGGATAAGAAATACATGACTGAAGATGTTGGACTAAAAAATTTTGTTGTTGTCAAGTTTCTAGAGTTTAAGATGGTTGACAACAAACCTGTCATATCTCATGTCCAGAAATTGTAAGTTATCATCTATGATTTACTTGCTGAAGGAATGATCATTAATAAAGCTTTTCAAGTGGCAGTCTTTATTAAAAAATTATCTCTTTTGTGGATGGACTTTAAGAATTACTTGAAACATAAGTGAAAAGAAAGGACATTGGAGGATTGATTATTCGTCACAAAAAAATTACAGAAAAGAAAACTAATACAAAGTCATCACCGCAGGATCAAACAATGTTGAAACTCCTTCAAAGAAAAAGTAAAGAAAGAAGTCTGATAAAGAAGAGGATGCATCAAAGAAGAAAAAGTTTAAAAGAAATTTCTACAACTGTGACAAGTTTGTCCACATATCTTTAGTTTGTTGTGCTCCTAAGAAAGATAAGAAAAAAGATCAAGCAAATATGAATGAAGAAGAAGACAATCTGTGTGCAATTCTCTCAGAGTGTAACTTGGTGGAAAATTTTAAAAAGTGGTGAGTTGAATCGGGTGCTACCACTCATGTTTGTTCCAACAAGAAATTGTTTTCATCCTATACTTTTTTAGGATAAGGTGAGAACATTTGTATGGTGAACTCAAGGCAGGGCAGCCCGGTGCACTAAAGCTACCGCTATGCGCTGTGTCCGGAGAAGGTCCCCATCACAAGGGTGTATCATATGCAGTCTTACCTTGCATTTCTGCTAGAGGTTGTTTCCAAGGCTTGAACCCGTGACCTCCTGGTCACATGGTAGCAACTTTACCAGCAACAACAAAAATAGAAGAAACTAACAAAATTGACTTGAAGATGACTTCGAACAAGATAGTAATCTTCAACAATGTCCTTAGAGTTTCTGAAATGTGAAAGAATTTGATCTCGACATCATTTTGAGTCAAGAATTATTTTAAGTGTGTTTTTGTATTTGATAAAGCTAATCAGTAAGAATGACATGTATGTAGAAAAAGATTACCTTTCTGAGGATCTCTTCAAACTATATGTAATTTCACTTGATATGAATAAAATTTTTGTTTCTTCTTACTTGCTTGAGTCAAATCATTTATGACATGCACATTTAGAATATGTAAATTATAAAATTATGGAGAAAAATAATTAACTTGAAAATATTTTCTAAGTTTGAAAGTAATAATATAAAATGTCAAGTATGTATGGAATCTAAGTATGGAAAGCATCTTTATAAGTCGGTTTAAAAAAATTCAAATTTCTTAAACTTAATTCATACATATATTTTTAACATGAAGTCAATATCATCTTGTGGTGAAAAAGATACGTCATAACTTTCATTGATGATAGCACTTGATATTGCTATGTTTATCTGCTTAATAACATAGATGAGGCAACTGACGCATTCAAGTAATACAAAAATGAAGTTGAAATACAACTTGATAAGAAATCAAAATGATTAAAAGTGATAGAAGTGCGAATATGAATCTACTTTTGAAGAAATATGGTTAGAATACGACATAATTCATCAAACAACTGCTTCATATTCACCCATCTAATGAAATTGCGGAAAGAAAAAATAGAACATTAAAGAATAAGATGAATGCTATGTTGATAAGTTTTGATTTACTCCAAAACTTGTGGGAAAAAAATTATTCTTGTAGTACATAAAATACCTAATAGGATTTTCTATAGCAAAACACAATCTATTTCATATGAAAAGTGAAAAGAATGTAATTCCAGCTTGAAATACTTTAAAGTGTGGGGGTATTTGGCTAAAGTATAGATCCATAAATACAAAAAGATTAAAATGGAATAAAAAATAATTGACTTGTTTTGATTTAATATGCTACCAATAGCAAAGCATATCATTTTCTAATTCATAAATAAGAATATGACATTTATGTGATACAGTAATTGAATCAGATAATGCTGATGTTTTTGAAAATATTTATCCGTATAAGAATGAATGTGAGTCGTCTAGAGAAATATCTAAACGACCTTGGGAAGAATCAAAGGAAGGTATACCTAATAAGGAGAATTCAAGATGTAGTAACTGTCAAAAGACATTAACTTTTTTTGGTCCAAATGGTTTGACATTTTTAGTAGAAAATGAACCTAAAACTTTCAAGGAAGTAATGTCTTCATCAGAATCACAATATTGAAAAGAGCCAACCAATAGTGAAATAGAATTCATATTAAATAATCATATATGGGAATTGGTTGATCTTTCTTAAGGAAATAAATCTTTGGATTCTAAATGGATCTTTAAAAAGAAAGTGAAAAGAAGGTGGCACAGTTGACACCCAATTTTGACTCTCCAAACGTGAAATTAACATATTTAGACTTTGTGATCGTTAAATGGCACAAAATGTAGCTTTTCACATATTCTTTCTAATTTTTAATAATTTATTGATAATCGTCATTATTTTAGTTTTTTTTACTAATTTATTATCATATTATAATTTTACATAATTTATGGATAATTATTTTTAATTTCATAAATTTTAGAATTTTTATCAGTTATTATTATTTTAATATTTTTGTACAATCATTTGCATACGTTCATAGAACATCACTGTATTTTTTTACTGCAAAGTATAATTTTAATTATTTATAGCATAATATATTTTTAAGATAATTATATTTTTATTTGTTATTTATATTTTTATGTAATCATAAATTGGTATTCATTATTTTATACGTTATTCAATACAACCTGCAAAGATGAGTCGATTTAATTATTTTAATATAAGAGTAAAAAAATTAGTCAAGTCAAAAATCTTCTCTCTTTTAAATTTTCCTTTTGACTTTGTTTCACATAGTATCCCCTAATTTAAGGGATATATTGGAAAGTGTTATAAAACAATAAAGAATAGAGAAGAAGGAGAATAGAGAATAGAGAGTAATTGTTATTTCTCTTGAGGGATGATTTACAATGAAGGAAGCCCTTCTATTTATAGGGGAAATTTACTCCTTGTCTGAGTAAAAGACAGATGCTTCAAATCCTAATAGATATCAAAGTAGATCTTGATAGACATTCACTACAACTGATATACATTAATATCATAACACTCCCCCTTGAATGTCTAACAATACGCATATAAGCTGCCTCATTAACAATCTTACAAGGAAAATCCAATGAGACAAAATCTCGTAAGGAAAAAAGAGTACAACGCATATTAACTCCCCTTAATAAGAACATCCTTGAATCTTTACATTCCGATCTTGTGCATCATCTTCTTGAAAGTTGCAGTTGGAAGAGACTTGGTGAATAAATCAGCCACATTATCACATGAACGAATCTGTTGTACGTTAATATCACCATTCTTTTGGAGCTCATGTGTATAGAAGAGCTTTGACAAAATGTGCTTCGTTCTATCTCCTTTTATGAATCCACCTTTCAGTTGTGCTATGCATGATGCATTATCTTCATATTAAATTATGAATACTTTGTCATATTTCAAGCCACATTTTTCTCGAATGAAATGTATTGTGGACCTCAACCATACACACTCTCGGCTTGCTTCATGGATAGCTATAATCTCAGTGTGATTCGATGAAGTGGCTACGATAGACTGCTTTGTTGATCTCCAAGATATATCAGTATCCCCACATATGAACACATAGCCTGTTTGAGACCGAGCTTTATACGGGTCAGCTAAGTACCCAGCATCAGCATAACCAACAAGATCAAAACTGCAATCTTTAGAATAAAATAAGTCCATATCGGTAGTCCCTTTTAAATATCGTAATATGTGTTTGATCCCATTCAAATGTCTTCTAGTGGGAGAAAAACCATATATTATTAACAAACTAACTGAAAAGGCTATATGAGGTCTTGTAGTATTATCAAGATACATTAGTGCACCAATTGCACTAAGATATAGTATTTCAGGCCCAAGGAGTTCCTCATTCTTTTCTTAAGGTCGGAATGTATCCTTATTCACATCAAGTGATCAAAAAATCACCGGAGTACTTAATGGATATGCTTCATCCATATAGAATCATTTCAACACCTTTTCTGTGTAGGCAGATTAATGAACAAAGATACCGTTTGTCAAATGCTCAATTTGCAAATCAAGGCATAACTTAGTCTTTTCGAGATCTTTCATCTCAAATTCTTTCTTTAGGTAATCAATTGCCTTTTGAAGCTCTATTGACGTTCCAACAAGGTTTATGTCATCGACATACACAGCAAGTATAACAAACTCCAATGTTGTTTTCTTTATGAAAACACATGGTCAAATTTCATCATTCGTATAACCTTCCTTAGATAAATATCCATAAATACGGTTATACCACATCCATCCTGATTGCTTCAAACCATACAATGATCTTTGCAATCTAATGGAATACATTTCCCGAGGCTTTGAACTATATGCTTTCGGCATTTTAAATCCTTCGATAATTTTCATGTATATCTCATTATCAAGTGATCCACATAGATAGGATTTTACCACATCCATTAAATGCATTTCAAGTCTCTCATGGACAGTGAAACTAATAAGATAATGCAATGCTATTGCGTCCATAACTGGTGAATATGTCTCATCATAATCAACACCAGGTCATTGTGAAAATTCTTGTGCAACAAGGCGTACTTTATATCTTTATATTTCATTTTTCTCATTTCTTTTTAGTACAAAGACCCATTTATAGCCAACAAGCTTAACACCATTAGGTGTTTGAGTTATAGGTCCAAAAACTTCACGTAAAGTGAATACAATTAAGATTGAATTGCTTCTTCCATTTTGGCCAGTCATTTCTTTGTCGAGATTCTGTGACAAATCGAGGTTCAAGATCCTCGCTATCTTGTATGATTTTCATTGCAACATTGTATGCAAAGACATGATCCACTACTATTTCAGATCGATTCAAATTAGTTTCAAAATTACTTAAATTTATGGATAGTTCCTTATTTTCTTGAGTCTCAGTCTCATTAATTCCTTCAGGAATATAAACATTGCTCAAATCTTGAGCTTCCATATGAGGATCTTTCGTAGTGTCATCTTGACCATTTATTTTTATTTTTCTAGTATTTTGATCCTTAAAACCTAATGGTCTGCCACGCTTCAAACGAGCTTTAGATTCATTAGCTATGACACTAGTGAATGGTCCTTTAGAGACATCAATTCGAATCGGGACATTCTCTGGAGGAATATGTGATTTAGTGATCCTTTTCAAATCTATAAATCCGTCCGGTATTTGATTTGTAATTCTCTGCAGATGAATAATCTCTTGTACTTCTTGCTCACAAATAGAAATACGTGGATCAAGATAAGATAGTGATGGATTTTTTCACAAATTTTCTCTTTTCATGTCACTATTTTCTCTCCCTAATTTTGGAAAAACTATCACATTAAACTGACAATCTGCAAATCAAGCAGTGAACATATCTCCCGTTAAGGGTTCAAGATAGCAAATAATAGAGGGTGATTCAAACCCAACATAAATTCCTAACCTTCTTTGGGGGGCCATCTTGATGCGGTTTGGTGGTGCTATAGGCACATATAAACCGCACCCAAAAATTCTCAAATGATATATATTAGGCTCTTGACCCAAAATCAATTACAACGGAGAAAATTTATGATAATTTGTTGGCCTAAGACGAACAAGTGGTGCAGCATGCAAAATTGCATGACCCCAAACAGAAGTGGGCAACTTAGTTTTCATAAGCAATGGTCTTGCTATCAACTGCAAACGTTTAATTAATGATTCAACAAGGACATTTTGAGTGTGAACATGGGGTACAGGATATTTCACTCTTATCCTAATTGATAAGCAATAGTTATTAAAGGCTTGGGATGAAAATTCTGCAGCATTATCAAGGCGAATAGACTTAATTTGATTATCAAAAAACTGTGCCCGTAATCGTCCTATTTATGCCAACAATTTTGCAAATGTCAAGTTGCGAGATGACAATAGGCACACATCAGATCATCTAGATGAAACATCTATTAGGACCATAAAGTATCTAAATGACCCAGTAGGTGGGTGAATGGGTCCACAAATATCCCCATGTATGCATTTCAAGAACATGGGGGAATTAATCCCAACTTTTATTAGCAATGGCCTCACAATCATCTTGCCTTGATAACAAGCATTGCATGAAAATTCACCATTCGAAAGAACCTTCAAGTTCTTTAATGGATGCCTATTTAAATTATCTATGATTCGTCTTATCGTTATTGATCCTGAATGTCCTAGATAATCATTCCAAAGTACAAAAGTACTGAAATCAGTAACTTTCCTATTTACTATAGAATGTACCTCAATTGCACAAATCTTTGTCCAATACAGGCCAGAAGATAAAGCAGGGAATTTTTCAATTACACATGTCCGCACAGAGACATTCTTTGTGATACCAAGATATTCAAGATTCATCTCATCAATTGTCTTGATATGATAACCATTTTCACGGATATCTTTAAAACTCATCAAGTTTCTCCGAGACTTGGGAGAGAACATAGCATTATTTATGATAAGTTTAGTTCCCTTGGACAAGATTATAATGGCTTTTTCAAAGCCTTCAATCAAATTAGCGCTACCAGAAATTGTAGTAACATTAATCTTGCCCATGTTTAGATGAGAGAAATATTTCTCGTCTTTGAATATCATATGTGTTGTGCCAGAATCAATCAAACAAATATCTTCACAATTGGACAGCTTACTTTGAAAACTATCCATATCTTCAAATAAAATGACATAGACCAAATAAAATATATATTAAATTTTTGTACAAAGTGAAAACTTATACTATAAAGAATTATTAATCTCCCTTTACTAAGCAATTAGATAAAGTTGGTGAGTGACCATGTATGCTTTTGTCAAAGTTGTAGGTTATAGCATCGGACAACACATTAATTAAGCAAGTTATATTTAACCTTGGTCACATTAATTAAGAAAATTACATTATCCAAACTGTACATTGTTGAAGGATAAACAAAATAATTGGTGGTCACGTGGGACCTAACGGATGAACACAATAGCAAAGAGTAAAACTGCGCAAGTACTATATTAATCTTATATAAAGAATATAATATTATTATATATAGAAAGTGCTTGCTTTGCAGTTTGCATCCAAAAGGTAATGGGGTTCAATCCCTGCATCTCTACGCATAAAAAATTTTCTCGCATATATCGTTGTCTTTTTCCTTTCCTTTTTTTTCAATAAATAATGGCATAATTTAAATTCAATTCAATAATAAACTATAATAATATAATTGAACTTAATCAATACTAATTAAAAATTAATATTCATGCAAACAATTACTTTTACATAATTCTTTATTCACTAATTCTTATCAATAATAATAAAAAAAAAAGCATTCATTCTTCCATGTTTACAGAACCATCACCAATCAAGTGATCAATCTTTCCTTCAGGGTGCTCAAAAAAATCTGCTACATCCAAGCTTGTGATATCAACAGCATTTTCAGAGAGAAAGTTAGCCTCGGGATTTTTCTCTTTCATCTTTAGGGATGCTTGATAAAGATCAACCAAGTGCTTGAGAGCACGACAGTCACGTGAATAATGTCCTTTTCCACCTCATCGGAAATAAGTAATTACTTCATGTTTTTCATCTTTTCTCTTTTTATTCAATGGACGATTAACACCCGAAACAGGGTTCATGATCACGTCCACGATCAGGCCGCGACCTTTTCCATGCCTAGCATGGTGAGCGTGCACATCATTCATCTCAAGGAGTGGTGCAGATTCAGTAGGTCGGTTCTCGTGATTTTTCATCAACAAATCATTATTTTGTTCAGCCACGAGAAGATGAGAACTCAGTTTAGTATACTTCTTGAAATATTTTTCTCGATATTGTTGCTGTAAGAGAACATTCAAGGCATAAAAAGTGGAGAGTGTCTTTTCCATCATATCATCATCATTGACCGTCTCTCCACATAGTTTCAATTGAGAAAAAATTCTGAACATGGCAGAATTGTATTCATGAACAGACTTATAGTCTTGAAATCTTAGAAGCATCCACTCATATTGTGCTTTTGGGAGGATGACCATATTTAAGTGGTCAAACCTTTATTTTAAGCTATTCCACAATACGAGTGGATCCTTAGTAGTAAGGTACTCAATTTTCAGAACTTCATCAAGATGATGACGTAAGAAAATTATAGCCTTAGCACAATTTTGACTAGATGTTGTATTTTCATTCTTTATGGCGTCTCCAATACCCATAGCATATAGATGGAGTTCAGCATCCAACACCCATGAAATATAGTTCTTGCCCGAACTTTGAAGGGCAACGAACTCACACTTCGTAAGATTGTTAGCCATATGGAAAAAAAGAAGAAAAATAATAATACCTTAGTCTTAGCCTTCAAATTTGAGACGGTATAATCTCATGTTGATAACGTGTTATAAAATAATAAAGAATAGAGAAAAGGAGAATAGATAATAGAGAGTAATTGTCCTTTCTCTTGAGGGATGATTTACAATGAAGGAAGCCCTTTAATTTATAGGGAAAATTTACTCCTAGTCTGAGTAAAAAATAAATGCTTCAAATCCTAATAGATATCAAAGTAGATCTTGATAGACATTAACGACAATTGATATACATTAATATCATAACAGAAATGGTAAATTTGATTAATTATTATTATTTATTTATTTTTCATTTTAAATACACCACACATACACACACTCCACACATGCATATACACGTACAGATCTCTCTCTCACACACACACATCTCACTCTTTCTCTCTCCCTTCTCTCTATCTTTTTCTCCCTTTCCCTCAAAAGCCATGGCAGCCGCCCATTCTCCTCCCTCACCAGCCACTACCACCAAAAGTCGCGGCTCCCTTCTCCCCTTTTCCTATCGCCCAACAAACCAACTAACTCTGGCGGCCACCTAAAACCACCACCAAACCTCCAACCAGCCGCCAATGTCGCCCTTCTCCATCATACTGCCGCCTCAGATTTAACCACCGGAAGGCGAGCAACGACGGAGCTTCACTATTACTTCATTACCCTTTTCCTTTACTTTGCTTTGCTATTATATATTAAAAATAATGGCATAGGTCATTAATGTCCAGATATGGCCGAGTTTTGCAATTTTAGCGTTGCTCCGGCATCCGTCGTTGAAGCAACGCCACCAGTCCCTCTTACTAATTGTGTGTATTTTTAATTTTGGTTGCGTATTCTTTTATTTTGGACTGATATCGTTATTTTGAGATTTTTTTTTTGGTGACCTATTATTTTAGTTTCTCCCGGTGAACTTGAAATTTTGATAATGATTTAATAGTCTATTTTTTATGTGCGGTTCTTTTTGATACTCCCATGGATGTGCATTGCTCTACTTTATAATTTGGAGTTGCATTTTGGATAGTATACTTTGACTATTCTATTTATCTATTTATTTATTTTGTTTAGTTATTTGTTTAATCAACTGTCAACTTTTCATAGGCTTTTGCCACTTTCAATGTTTTGTTGTTCTTTTAGGAGTCGTTTGGTAGAGTGTATACGAATAATGCAAAATATGGTGTATTAGTAATGCCTGTTTAGTAATGCTTGTATTAGTTATGCCTGCATTAGTTATGCCTGCATTAGTTATGTCTGTGTTTTTCTTATGCAGTGTTTGGTTTGATGTATTAAAAATAACATGACTTAAATAATTTCTTTAAAAAAAAATCTTTTACAAAAATATCCTCCATATATATGTTAGAAAGAATGTGAAAAAATTTTTGTGGGATAATATTGTCTTTAATCATGTTAATGCATGTATTGGATTCATTGCATTGGTAATACCATGGATTTTAAGGTATTAGTAATACACACCTTAATACACAATGGAGTGTATAACTAATGTCAGCATTAGTTATACATAGGGTGCAAAAGTATATCAAACAAGGTATTAGTAATACACATTAAAGTGTTATCCCGTTTGTGGATTATTGATTTAGGTTTGAGTATTTCTTTAATATTGATATTTTTATCATTTGTCATTAATCTTGCTTTGATTATTAGTTTGATATTTTGATATGGCTCATTTTTATTTTCCTGCTGCTTGGTGGATTAATGTGCTACTTTTGATATTTTGTCCTCATATTATTTACAGGTTATGTTAAATTAATAATATATTATACATGGCCAATGAAATTATCTCTTCATCTGGATATTTGAGGCCATCTCATTGCAAAAGATGGACTTTATTTTATCAAAGTTATTATTTTATATTAAGGATCGTTTGACCATAATCTTTTTCTCTTTTTTTCAAAAAAATTTTCACTTTTTTTTGGAAATTATGGTGTTTGGCCATGAAAATTTGGAAAATTATTCTGGAGTTGGATTCCAAAAAGTGAAAACAACTTTTTGTTGTTTTCACAATTTTTCACTTCTATTTTCAACTTTCATTATTATTACATATAACCTCAATTTTTAAATTTTTACACATACCCCTCTTATAACTACAATCAACCACCAAGAAAAAATTATTATTTATTTTCTATTGTACAACATCATTTTTAATTATTACAGATATTCTAATCTCTTTTTCTTCTTTTAACCAAAATTTACTAACGTGAAATAAATGGCAATCTATGGCGGAAATATATCAACTTTTATTTTGAACAAACTATATTATAAAAATATAAGGCCTAGTATATTATGTTATTTAAAAATGAGAAATTTAATATTTTTTCTTTGTCATTCTAATTTTCTGTATATGTCTTGTAATGGCTATTATGATTTTAATAAATTATTAAAAAGTGATCAATAAAGTCGCATATCAAACATAACGTAACGATCCATATTTACGATACAATAATATTCAAGGAAAATCAATATAATCAATAAGGAAAAAGCAAAAAATTAGCACTAATCTATTCAGAAATAATTCATTCGTAAATTTTTTTAAAAAGACTAAATTCAATAAAATAATTAATTCAAGTGAAAGTAATTAAAAATTTTCATCAACAAATTTAAGAATATAAAAAATATATTTATATCCATCAATTATATTTATTAAAATATATTTTCTCTATTCAATTAATTATGGTTAGATAAACTTATTTAGCTCGTGCTTGTGATATTTTTATTCAAATTTTAGAAGAATAACAATCATAATAATTAGTTTGTTGTTAATTATTTTATCAATTGAAGACATATAAATTATTTTCTCAACATTTGGTTGTATGTTAGTAGGTAAATTAGTAGTTGAGTGATTTTTATAATTTTTAAAAGTTGAGGGCATAAAATCATATTTAAAAAAGATTTTTCAAAAGTCTAAAAAAAAATTTCAAAAAGACATGGCCAAACACAACTCTAACTTCAACTTCATCTTCAGCTCCAACTCCAACTCCAACTCCAGAAAAAAGTAATTTTCATGATCAAACGGCTACTAAGAGCCGACACTTGGTTGATGAAGAAATTTTCCCATTAATTTTTGAGGCCTACGCAAATAAAAAGACGGATATTACGTATATAAATATGTAATAAAATAAATATTTTGGGCGATGACGAAAATTTTATAACAATGCAAAAGATTTTACGATTCGTATCTGGTCAAGACGATTTAGGACGGCTAATCAATTGAGCAACCACTTCGTAGCCATGACGTATTTAGAATTTTATCCGAGCCCACCCTTTTAATGAAAATTATATTTTTTATACATATATGCACACATATCTTTTTAATTTATTTTGATAATTATTTATTTGTTACTAACATTTTATATACAAGTGTTTATACAGATTATTGGAAATACTCACCGGAAATAGTATTGAAAGAAGATTTTAATTTTTATGTTTGTATTTTTATACTTTTACACTTGTACGAATATTAAACTATAGTGAAATCTTTATTTTTGGGGTGTTGGGAGGGATATTATTTATTTACGCAATTTTCATCACGCGTTAGACAAATTTAGGTCGTTACGATTTATATAAAATAATTAAATTGATTTACATATTTAATAGAATAATTCATATTCTTACACTAAAAACATTACGTAATCTTTTCCTTTGAACAAATTTTTTAATCTTTTCATTTTTTCATACATATTCTCATGTACTTTTGTTTATTTTCATATACTTTTTATACACATATTTTTACGATAACATATGTAACACATTCTTTATATATAAATTGTTTATATTGTTTTAATACGCATTTTAGATTTATACTTACAAACATCAATTTTTCCTCTTTCTTTTAAATAAAACTAAGTCTGGCCGGGAACCACATTTGTGGATTCTAAAGGGTGCCTAATACCTTCTCTTTGGAATAATTTGAACCCTTACCTAGAATATAAATTGGTTCCGTAGATTAGAATAAAGTCATACTTATTAGATAAATAACTAGGTTTCCTATTTTTCCTTAAAAATTAGGTGGCAACTCTGTACAAAATTTATTCTTTTAGAGTTCATAATGTCGTGCTTGTTTTGACCTTAGGTAAAAGTCGGGTATAAGAGTTTGGCGACTCTGCTAGGGATGCAAGGTTCCAACCATTACAGACTTAGGTAATTATTTACGTTTTTATACATTGTTATTTGTTTCATATTAATTGTCTTGATTTATTTTATTTATGTGGCATAAATTATTTATTTTTATTATTTTGTATAGATTGTTTATTTGTTTATCACTTTATATACATTGACATTCTGTTCATATTTCTTCCATTCGGAAAAACTGACACAATCACACGTACACGTGGGGTGTGTTTCGCGCACTCGCGAACTTCTTTCAAATTCCAAATTCTAAGAGAGTTGACATATGCGCGGTGTGTCCGAATCTTTTTCTGTGTGATCGCGTAGCCTTCTCACTCGAGTTGTCCACTCAGGAACCTTGTGTCTAGTAAGCCAAATCTCAGAAGAACTTAAGATAGAGCTTCCCTAAATATAGGTGCATGCATCATTAGACAGCTCTATGTCCAAAGCGTTCCCGACCCAAGTGACACATTATTATAATCTTTGTACATATTTGAAGGATTATTGTGTTTGTACGTCTTTATTTTTTCTAGATTGATTATACTTTAGTGAGGCATAGTCAAATATTTTGTTTTGTATAGCGGCTCAGTTAAAAAATGCACCCTAGCAACATCGTCATTAGTTGCAAATAGGTTTGAACTACGTTTTGACTTGATTCTTGTTCTGACACGATATGTAGGCAGCCCTACATTAGGGTTCGGTTTCTTCACTGTTTCAGGATGATTTCTCTGGTATGCAAAACTGAGACAAATTTTCTGAAATAGTTCAAAGACGTTCTCTAATGGCATTCAAGAGCGCAAATCAATAGCTCCTCAAATCCAAATCTCAATTACATTAGTGCCTAGCCGACCTACCTCTAGATACTCACCCAATTTTGATGCGAGAATATTTAGCTTCTTCTTTCGAAAGTCATAAATCATTAAATTTATGGCTTATCAATCCTCACTTTCAAAAGCAAGATTTTAAATTTTTTTCAGTTATAATTATCCTGTCAACTTCGGCGAAATAATGTCATAATTTCTTCAATATCTGACTTTTTCAATCTTGTCAGCATACCGAAGTTGTGTCAAAGCTCTCCCCATGCTTACATTCATTCTCTCGATCATTTGATCAAATAATTTTGATGTTAAAAGCAGTTTTTTTCTGATCATCTTTCGTATTATTTTCAAGGATGACCATTTTTTACAATTATACATTGCACATATGAATTTACAAATTTGTCTGAACTACGCAGACCTATTCTTGTTTTCACAAGATACGTAGGCAACCCTCATTTGGGTTTGGTCCCATTCTTTTCAAAAAAAAATTGACTTGGTATATACCAATACAGTTAGGAGTGTGCATGAGAAAGAATAAAGTGGTATGATGTAAATGACTGATTTCATGGTCAATCATAAATTCTTTTGATACCTTTTATCACACCTGAGTAATGCTTGAAAAAAATTCTCTTGCATGCATCTAAGACAAGAAAAAAGCCAACCCCATCGTTTTACGTGCATCGTGTATAAACTTTAGTTTAATTCATTGCATTGCATTATTGATCTAGAACTTGGCTTGAATGTTTGTTGAGGCGAAATTCTGAGTTACACTTGATTTAGGAAAGGACCGCAGGCCTTATTTGATCCAATTGTGTCTTTCACAGCCCACCAAATGACATTAATCCCTAGCATTACCTCTTTCGAGCCTAAAACCTTTTCTTTGGACAACCGCATCTGAGCATATACCTTTTGGAATGCTTGCATGCACTATCCTTCTCTCGGCCCTACCTCCTTGAGCGCACTAAATACGTGCAAATTGCAGACAAAGATTCAAGATCAAAGACACAAAATGCAAAAAATATGTTATCCAGATGAACAAAAATGAAAAACGACTTCAAAAGGAGCAAAACCCCACAAAAAAAAAAAGAAAAAAGAAAAAAAGAAGAAAATATATAGTTTCTTGAAAAAAAAAAGGGAAAAAACTCCAACGCAAAATTCAGAAGAAGTCGAAGCAAATGCAAGCAAGGGACAACGCATCACAACAAAAAAGATCATGCATCAAAGCACAAATACAGTGCAATGCTCATTGAGGAATTAGTCATTTTTATCCTAAATATTATCTTACCTGTCCCCAAGCTTACATTACAAGCCGATAACAAGCCCTGCAAGATCCTGTTTCAAGTGTTCTCACATTGGTGGATACTTACATGAAGGTCAAGCCTACGGTATCGCAATTGCATGCATTGAATTCCTTTCTGAGTATGAGTGTATTTCTTCTTACGTCCCGAAATTCAAAAAAAATAACTCAAATATGTGCGAAATGTGATTTTCTTTTACTCTAATATGTGCGAAAATGAGACTTTTTTTCTTGAGAGGTCACTTGAAGCATGAGGATAGGCATAGCTCGAATCATTTATTTGAAGCAAGACAAAAAATCTTGTCGATATTTAGGCGTGTTTGAGGTACCACTTGAAACTTAGGAGTTGCCCTGAAGTCGATCTTGGTTAGCTGGGAAAGATATGGGAAAATTCTTATGCACACTACTAATTATTGATACCAAGTGAAGTCAAGACACGATTGTGCCTTTTTCATCTTTCAGCATTTTTTACCAAAAAATATAGTATTTTTCTTTCTTTTTCCAAGGCACCCATTTTCACATACATACATGCATTTTTACTTTTTATTAAAGGTATCCAGTTTTGAAATACGACATTTGACCTTTTCTTTCAAGCATATACCTTTAAATATTAATATTTTATTTTTCAGTCAAACGCTCATTGTTGAGTATTTTTATATTTATGTATAGCCCCTCAAGTCGAGAGCCTGTTACATTTGTTTTGCAGTCTAGAGCCTTTTACATTTCAATAGCCCTGTCAGTTGAAAGGCTATTAGATTTCCGCCACCTTATTAGTTGAGGGTCTTAGTCTTCGTAGACAATCGGAGACGGTAAGCAACATCAGTCTTCGTAACAATTGGAGACCTTATACATCTTTTCAAGAATATTTCTTTCTTTTCAAATAATATTAGTCATAGATCATACACTGAGGCAAAATTTAAGAACTGCCTCAACAATTTATTCTATTTTTCTTATTTTGAACTACACTGACCTGATTCTCGTAATACACAGGATATGTAGGAAGTTCTACGCAGAGTTTGGTTATCACAACCCCATAATCATTCTTTCTCCCCAGCAAGTACACAATCTTGCATCCCGCAACATCTTAAAGCTCGATACTGGGGCAATTTTGAAAGCAACATCGGGAATATATAATTACTTTCATTCCCAAATATTTCTTTTCTCAATATTCATTTCACATGAGGTTTGTCCACCATAAAATAGGGTAAATTGGGTCGGTCCGCCCTCCAGTAAAATAGTTATGCATGTATTTCTTCAATTAAATAGTTATGTTTTCTTGCCTTTACTTGCACATATCGACTATATTTATTTATTTTTACACTATATGTTATTTTTGTCTTTACTTGCACGCATCGCAATTTATTTATTTTATCATTTGTTATTTAAGAATTGTATATTTTTTTGGCCTTTATTTGCACATCTCGTAATACATTTATTTTGTTATTTAAGCACTGCATTTCTTTTTGCCTTTGCCTGCACATACCGTAATGCATTTATTTTATCATTTAAGCACTGTATTTTACCTTTGTCTTTATTTGCATACATCGCAATGCATTCATTTTAAGAACAATATTTTATTTTTGTCTTTACTTGCACGCATCACAATGCATTTATTTTATCATTTAAACACTGCATTTTATTCTTGCCTTTACTTGCACGCACCGCAATGCATTTATTTATTTTATCATTTAAGCACCGCATGCTATCTTTATCTTTATCTGCACGCATCGCAACGCATTTAAGCACCGCATGTCATTGTTGCCTTTACTCGCAAATATTGCAATGCATTTATTTTATTATTTAAGCATAGAATGTCATTCTTGCCCGCACTTATAGCAATGCCTTCTATTTTATCATTTCAGCATCGCATGTCATTCTTGTCTTTATCGGTGCATATTGCTATGCATTTAAGCAGTGTACGCACATATCGCAATGCATTTTTTCATTTAAGCACTGCATGCTTTGCAAATATCGCAATGCATTTATTTCATTATTTAAGCACCGCATGTCATTTTGCCTTTGCTGGCACATATTGCAATGGATTTATTTTATTATTTAAGCATTCCATGCATATATCGCAATGCATTTATTTTAGCATTTTGGCACTACACGCCTTGTAATTATCGTAATGCACTTTTCTTATCATTTAACCACTGCATGTCATCTTTGCCTATGCTGAAAACATACTGCAATGCATTTAGTTTGTGATTTAAGTATTGCACGCACGCATAGCAATGCATTTTTTCAGTTAAGCACTGCATGTTTCGCAATATCGCAATGCATTTATTTCATCATTTAAGCACTGTATGTCATTTTGTCTTTGCTGAAACATATCGCAATGCATTTATTTTATTATTTAAGCACTGCACGCACATATTGCAATGCATTTATTTTAGCATTTAGGCACAACACGCCTCGCAAATATCGCAATACATTTATTTTATCATTCGCATTTTATCTTTGCCTTTACTTGCACATCGTAATGCATTTACTTTGTTATTTAAGCAGTGCATGCTTTGTCTTTACCTGCACATATCGCAATGCATTTATTTTACTATTTAAGCACTACATGTTATCTTTACTTATATCGTTTTTCTTAATTAGTTAAGCACTGCACTTTGCCCTTTAAATTTCTTGAAAAAAAAAAAGAGAGAAAAAAAACAATAATAAAGGGAAAAAAAATCCATCTTAGTTTCTTAAAATTTTTGCAAACATGAATTGGGTTCGTCTATCCTAAAATAGGGCATTTTGGGTTAGTTTGCCCTCTAATCAGACCTTTTATGCATGTTTGTCTTCAATTAAATATTTTTCTTGTCTTTGATTAAAATCTTGTTATGCCTTTATTTATTTATTTATTCTTATATTAGTTATGCACTACATGTCATTTTTTGAAATTTCTTGAAAAAAAAATCAAGATTAGTTACTTATTTGTCTACTGTTTTTTAGTTTCATAAATTTAGCAGGCATAGAGTGCAAGGACGCGTTAGGTTTGTCCAACCCAAAATAAAATGTTGGGATAGCTTTTGAACTATGCCTGATTTCATCCTCATGCAACTCTAAATTAGAGTTTACTCGGATTCTTTATCAGAAGTAATTTTTTGTCGAGCAAAATTGGCTATACGTCAACGTTTTCGTTTGAAGATTTCTACATTATCTTCAAACGAAAAGGGACAAACTGTTGACACCCAATTTTGACTCTCCAAACGTGAAATTAACATATTTAGACTTTGTGATCGTTAAATGGCACAAAATGTAGCTTTTCACATATTCTTTCTAATTTTTAATAATTTATTGATAATCGTCATTATTTTAGTTTTTTTTACTAATTTATTATCATATTATAATTTTACATAATTTATGGATAATTATTTTTAATTTCATAAATTTTAGAATTTTTATCAGTTATTATTATTTTAATATTTTTGTACAATCATTTGCATACGTTCATAGAACATCACTGTATTTTTTTACTGCAAAGTATAATTTTAATTATTTATAGCATAATATATTTTTAAGATAATTATATTTTTATTTGTTATTTATATTTTTCTGTAATCATAAATTGGTATTCATTATTTTGTACGTTATTTAATACAACCTGCAAAAATGAGTCAATTTAAATATTTTAATATATAGAGTAAAAAAAATTAGTCAAGTCAAAAATCTTATCTCTTTTAAATTTTTCTTTTAACTTAATTGTTTCACATAATATCCCCTAATTTAAGGGATATGTTGGAAAGGGTAAATTTGATTAATTATTATTATTATTTTTTCTCTTTTTAAATACACCACGTATACACACACACGCATATACACGAACAGATCTCTCTTTCTCACATCTCACCCTTTCTCTCTCCCTTCTCTCTATCTTTATCTCCCTTTCCCTCAAAAGCCATGGCAACCGCCCCTTCTCTTCCCTCACCAGCCACCATGGCCGGAGAAAATCCGGCCACTACCATCAAAAGTTCCGGCTCTCTTCCCCCTTTTCCCGTCGCCCAACAAACCAACCAACTTCGACGACCACCCAAAACCACCACCAAACCCCCAACCAGCCGCCACTGCCGCCCTTCTCTATCACACTGCCGTCTCGGATTTAACCACCAGATGGCGAGCGATGACGGAGGTTCACTATTACTTCATTACCCTTTTCCTTTCCTTTAGTTTGCTATTATATATTAAAAATGATGGCATAGGCCATTAATGTCCGGATCTGGCCGAGTTTTGCAATTTCGGCGTTGCTCCGGCATCCGCCATTGAAGCAATGCCATCAATCCCTCTTACTAATTGTGTGTATTTTTAGTAGCCGTTTGGCAATGAAAACTAAAATTTTTCGGAGTTGGAGTTGAAATTGGAGTTGGAGTTGTGTTTGGCCATGTCTTTTTTGAATTTTTTTTTTGACTTTTGAAAAAAAAAATTAAAATATGATTTTATGCCCCAACTTTTACAAACTATCAAAATCACTCAATTAACATTTATCTACTAACGGAAAAAGAACACAATTAGCCACTTTTATAAAAAAAATTGCATATACATGGTCATATTTAATGAATTTCAATTATGACATATATAATATTTACATTGATAGCCGTTTTCTCATATTTGAAAATTTTAAATATGGATTTTATATTAACAGATCACTGTTTCCTATTTTTTAGGTAACAAATAGTCAAATATTATCTTTCAAACAAATTTATTTTTTTAGGAATTTATTTAATTTATTTTCTTTATTTTTCATTCCTAAAAGATAGATAGGAAATGATGAGTTGTAATTAATAGATAGGAAATGATGAGTTGTAATTAAATTATAGGGTGCCGCTAATTTATTTCTTTAATTTTCTTATACATGAAAGATTTTATTGTGTGTGAATAAATTATTTCTATGTAAAACATACTTTGCATATTTATGATATATATTATATCATATACCATAAATATATAAATATGCTTAGTATTTTTTTTTATACTTTGTATGTTTATATATGTGTATATATGTATATATATATATATATATGAAAAATATGTATCACCGATTTATATTTTTAGCATATATATGGTATAAACTATTTATATTTGAATAGTATAATAAAGATGCACACAATATAATATATATAATCAAATTAAAAATGAGAATAATTTTTGGCAGTGGTAAACTAATCTGCTACAACCTTATTAATTTCATAAATATAGAAAATGATTATCCATTATTAATTACACGACTATAATTCCTTAAATGCATGTATCACAACAGAAAAATTATTATTATATTATAGTAATTAGGATCATCAGCAGTAAAATAATGTCTTAAATAAGGGAGAAAATTAAATAAGGAAGAAAAATAATGATGAGAAAGAAAAAAAGATATATATTAATTAGGATAGCATTAAGTTTGAAATTATAATTATCTTATTCTTTAAAACTGTTATATACGTAATATTGAAAAAGTAATGTTATAAGGAGAGTTTTATGTAAAAATTTAAAAGATTGGGGTTATATTTAATAATAATAAAAGTTGGAATTGAAGTTGGAAAATTGTGAAAACACCAAAAACCTGTTTTCCCTTTTTAAAAAAAAATTTCGAAATTATTTTTTGAATTTTCATGGCCAAACACCACAATTTTCAATTCCGAAAAAAATATTCAGAAAAAAGGAAAAAATTTTCATGGTCAAACGGGCCCTTAATTTTGGTTGCGTGTTCTTTTATTTTGGACTGATTTCATTAGTTTGAGATTTTTCTTTTTTTGGTGACCTATTATTTTAGTTCTCCCGGTGAACTTGAAATTTTGATAATGATTTAATAGTATATTTTTTGTGTGCGGTTCTTTTTGATACTCCCATGGATGTGCATTACTCTACTTTATAATTTGGAGTTGCATTTTGGATAGTATTCTTTGACTATTTTATTTATCTATTTATTTATTTATTTTATTTAGTTATTTGTTTAATCAACTGTCAACTTTTCACAGGCTTTTGCACTTAATGTTTTGTTGTTCTTTTAAAGTGTTATCCCGTCTGTGGATTATTGATTTAGGTTTGAGTATTTCTTTAATATTGCTATTTTTATCATTTGTCATTAATCTTACTATTTTTATCATTTGTCATTAATCTTGCTTTGATTATTAGTTTGATATTTTGATATGGCTCATTTTTGTTTTCCTGTTGCTTGGTGTATTAATGTGCTATTTTTGATATTTTGTCCTCATATTATTTGCAGGTTATGTTAAATTAATAATATATCATACATGGCCAATGAAATTATCTCTCTGTCTGGATATTTGAGTCCATCCCATTACAAAAGATGGACTTTATTTCATCAAAATTATTATTTTATATTAAGAGCCGACACTTGGCCGATGAAGAAATTTTTCCGTTGATTTTCGAGGCCTGCGCAAATAAAAATACGGATATTATGTATATAAATACGTGATAAAATAAATATTTTGGGTGATGACAGAAATTTTATAACAATGCAAAAGATTTTACGATTCGTATCTTGGCAAGACGATTTAGGGCGGCTAATTAATTGAGCAACCACTTCATAACCATGACGTATTTAAAATTTAATTTGGGCCCACCCTTTTAATGAAAATTATATTTTTTATACATATATGCACACATATCTTTTTAATTTATTTTGGTAATTATTTATTTGTACTGTAACATTTTATTTACAAGTGTTTATATGGGTTATTGGGAATACTCACCGGAAATAGCATTCAAAGAAGACTTTAATTTTTATATTTGTATTTTTATACTTTTACACTTGTACGAATATTAAATTATAGTGAAATCTTTATTTTTTGGGTGTTGGGAGGGATATTGTTTATTTACGCAGTTTTCATAAAGCGTTAGACAAATTTAGGTCGTTACTATTTATATAAAAGAATTAAATTGATTTAGATATTTAATAGAATAATTCATATTCTTACACTAAAAATATTACGTAATCTTTTCCTTTGAACAAATTTTTTAATCTTTTCATTTTTTCATACATATTCTCATGTACTTTTGTTTATTTTCATATACTTTTTATCCACATATTTTTACGATAATATATGTAACATATTCTTTATATATAAATTATTTATATTGTTTTAATACGCATTTTAGATTTATATTTACAAACATCAATTTTCCCTCTTTCTTTTAATTAAACCTAAATCTGGCTGGAAACCATATTTGTGGATTCTGAAGGGTGCCTAATACCTTCCTTTCGAAATAATTTGAACCCTTACCTAGAATCTAAATTGGTTTCGTAGATTAGAATAAAGTCATACTTATTAGATAAATAAATAGGTTTTCTATTTTTCCTTAAAAATTAGGTGGCGACTCTGTATAAAATTTTTTCTTTTAGAGTTCATAATGTCGTGCTCGTTTTGACCTTAGGTAAAAATCGGATATGACAGGCACTATTGATAAATATAAGGCAAGACTAGTTGTCAAAGAATTAAGATAATGAGAAGGTCTTGATTATTTTAACACATATTCGTCGATGACAAGAATCACTTTTATTCGAGTGTTAATAGCATTAGTCATCGTTGATGGTCTTCAAATTCACCAAATGGATGTGAAGATATCCTTCTTAAATAGAGAACTGAAGGAAGAACATGGACCAATCCGAAGGGTTTGTAGTCCCAGAATAAGAAAAGAAGGCATGCCGATTTGTTAAATCACTTTATGGACTTAAACAAGCACCCAAACCATGACATGTTAAATTTGACCAAACAATATTGTCAGATAAAGATTAATGAGTGTGATAAATGTGTTTACATTAAGAACACTCTAAATTGTGTAGTTATTATATGTTTATATATTAATGATAAGTTAATCATGAGTTAAGACACTATTGATATAAATTCTACAAAGCGTATGCTTGCTAGAAAGTTTGATATGCAAGACTTAGGAGTTACGGATCTAATCTTAAGAATTAAAATTCACAAGACTCCTCAAGGTCTAGCATTATCATAATCTCACTATATTAACATGATACTTGAAAGATTTAAATATTTGGACTTTAAAGTAGCAAGAACTTCAATTGATTTAAATCATGCTCTTGTGAAGATAAAGGGCAAAGCAAGTCTCAAACGAAATATGTTAGAGTGTTGAAAAGTTTGATGTACATCATGAATAGTACACAATCATATATAGCTTGTGCCATAAGTAATCTAAGTCGATGCATCTCGATCAAAATTATTGGATGGCAATGAAATGAGCATTGGGATATTTAAAATATATCCAAGACTAAATTTTGAATTACAATTCGGATCTTGCAATTATTGAAAGGTATTATGATACAAATTGGATCACCAAATCAGTAGAAATTAAGTCTGCAAGTGGATATGTATTTATCATTAGAAGAGGAGCAGTATCTTGAAAGTCATCCAAACAAATATGCATCGCTCGCTCAACAATGGAGTTTGAGTTTATACCTTTAGACAACGTCGGGGAAGAAGTTGAATGGCTCTAGAACTTCCTAAAAGACATTCTATTTTGACCCAAATCATTGACACCTATTTGCATACATTGCGATAGTCAAGCAACAATAGGAAGAGTTGGGAGCATTATGTATAACGAAAAATCTAGTCATATTCGATGAAATAACCCTTAGACAACTATTCTCTAGTGAAATTATCACAATTGACTATGTAAAGTCAAAGGATAATATATTGAATCCACTTACAAAAGGTCTAACTAGAAGGAGTTAAAAAATCATCAAAGGAAATGGGACATAGCCGAGGGCATGTCAATATGGCGGTAACTCTATCTAGGAGCGGAAACTGGAGATCTCAAGATTTAGGTTCAAAGAGAAAATAAAGTTGTGATTGACTGTTCAACATTCTCAAAATAAAGTGATGGTCCATTCTTAGATGAAGACAATGTTCAGTATTGACCGAGTATATCCGATATATATTCACTCCAAAAAGTTTAAAGAAAAATTGACTTATCTAAATGCAATTAATCCTTACTTATGAATCACATGGTTTTTATGCATGTTTTAATTATATAGTCATTTCCCATTCACGTGGGGATTGTTGGGTGTTTAAGAGGTGTGAATAAGAAATGAATAGACATCGAAAAAAATGGTACATGTTAGGAGACATCTTTTCACTTTGAATGACTGTGACCTTTCCGATGGGTTGTGACTCTTCCGATAGGTTGTGACTTTTTCGATAAGTTATGACTTTTCTGATACGTTGTGACTTTTTCAAACACCTCTTCATTGATTATAAATTGAGAGGATTAGACTCAATTTTTAAATAAATAAATAAATAAATAAAAATTAAAAATTCATCTGCATATTTCTTATAAATAAATATTAAGTCTTTGTGTGATTAGTTGGTGGCTTTGAGTTCGATGAATTTATTGGCGTTTGAGGTACCGCTATACCAATAATAAGTATATTCGTTTTATCTTAAGAGAAAGTAGTCCATAACCTTAAATACAGTGTGGAGATTAAATCTTTTAAGCACACAATGAAATTATGGACTCAATATTTAATAAGTTCTTACTTTTCTTTTTTCATTATTAATTTTTTTAATTTTTGGGTTTATTATTAAGTTTTGAACAAGGGAGACAAGTAAGTACTCTACCTTTTTATTACTATAATGAATAAACTAGTCGTCTCCAAGTTGTCTCGACTTATTTGTTCATTTCCTGGAAAGTCTCTGATCACCAAACACTAGAAGCTCCAATCTTTCAAAGTTGCACTGTTTACATTACTACTTTCCCGAGATACAATATTACTCTGAAAATCTTCAATCTATGGTACAGCTCTTAGAAAACTTCCTTTCTTGAAAATTTGGTCAAAATTTGTGACAGTGTTAATAGTATGGAGTTGCTAAGATTAAGGCCCACAGGCATGGATATTCGTTTAAATATGAGGACTGTGGCATTAGGTGTTATTTCAGTATCGATTTTGTGGGTTTTATTGTTTAAGGGTGAACAGGGTAGTGCTAGTTTGACTGATGACAATGAATCAGGGACTTGTCATTTTCCAGCAATATTCAACTTTGGGGATTCAAATTCTGATACTGGAAGTGTATCGGCAGTGTTTGGTTGAGTTGTTCTTCCTTATGGTCAGACTTTCTTTGGTAAACCTTCTGGCAGGTACATCGACTGACGTTTTTGGTAAACCTTATGGTCAGAAGTTTGCTTATTGATTTTATGGGTAAATACATCTAACTTATTTTTCCTCAACTATCTGCACTTTGTTTGGATGTGTTAAGAATTCGTGCCCTACTGATTTTCTTATTTTCGCCTAACTTTTGCTTATGATGGAACGTGTTGCCTGACATGTTCCACTGACGTGTTTCAAGGAAGCAGTAAACAAAAAGTAAAGAACACAATGATTTTTACGAGGAAAACACCCGGCTCAAAAGGTGTAAAAAATCACGACCTGCACCTCTATAGGATTTAACCCCAACTTCACTAAAAGAACTCTGAGCCTCAACAACAACTGATTACAAAACTCTTGTAACCAACAAATAGGAATTATAAACTCTAATTCCTATAACTCAACAACTAGGAATTATAAACTCTAATCCCTATAACTCAATAACTAGGAATTATAAACTCTAATTCCTAACTACATACACCTCCCAAGGTATGTGTTCCCAAAGTCTCTGAGTTTTTCCAAACTCAAAGATTAGCTCCTAATTCAGTTTATAACACACTGAAACTAATATTACATGAATAGCTCAAACACAATGAACAACTCTAAAAATCAACGCTAAAACTCTTTGCTGGATTCTGTACTGAGGACCAGGTTCTTCAACGTGTTTCTTCAATGATTGAGTAGCACTTCGTGAAGTCAATCTGTCGATTGAGCTTTTCTGCTTTTTTAAGTGCGTGAATTACTCTGAATGATCCATCTTCTATTTAAGCACAGCTCTCCAAAGAGTTATTCTTTATTTTAAACTCCTTTAATCAAAACTCTCATTACATAGAGTTTTACTTCAAGTGAGACTCTTTCTTTAATTCCAACTCTTGTCTCCTTAGTGTTGTAGTAAAACTCCAACTCTTTTAAATCAGCACATGCTTATTTATCAGAATCTTTCTCCTCCCACACATAGGACTCTTCAAGATATACTCAGAAGTGAAACTCCTTCTTCACGTAGGACTCCTTTTTCAACTCAAATTGCTTTCCCTTATCATTAAGTGTTTGAATCAAATTCAACTTGTTATATTCCCACATGATCATTAGCTTGAGTATATCAGAATTAGGCTTGCTTATTCGTTCTTGTCTTTAAGCAATCTTGTCTGCATCTATCAGTGAAACTGGAAATCTGCTTTCCTATGTGTGGACCAGCTCAAGTAACATTCATGTGTCAGTTTGTCAATCATCAAAACTACATAGTACCCAACTGGATGGTTGTTACATATCGTTCCATTATGTATCGTATTGTATTGTATTGCACTGAATTGTCTTGATGAATAAAATGTATGTATAGATTGTGTTCTTTCCCATCGTTACATAAAGTCACACCTGAGCAATTTGAAGGACAAATCTATAAGAAAAGTAGGGTACGAAGTAGAACTATTATAGAACGACAGTGTAAAGGATTAATAGATAATAAACAAAGATAAAATGTGAGGGAAAAAATTAGGTAGATCACATCAAATCAATTGTTACATAAAATTGGACTTTCCGTTGTTACGTAACGATGAATGTAATGATACAATACATTATAATTTAAGTAACGATCAAAACAAACATTATTGCTAATACAACAGGTAACAACCATCCAAACAAGCTGTTAATCTAATGTAGAGGTGGAGATTGGGCGTGTTTCATGGGGCAAATGTAGCCTTTCGATGAACCAGTTACTTTTGATACCGAGTATACATAAATATATATATATATATATATATATATATATATATATGTAAAACAAATTCTATCAAAATCTCAAATTTAACTTTGTATTATCCCTGTTTGAGTTGCATTTGATCCCTTGAATTACACCATTTGACCTGTTTTTACCCATATTTGATGGATCATATGGGGTTCAACCCATTCTGTCAAGTCAACAAACATGTCATAATTGATAATACAATGCGTTTAAATTTTGGGGGTTACTAAAAATGAGTCAATTTCACTATCTTTAGTCCAATGGTTGTAGCAACTTTTTCTGTATGGGATTAAAGCTAACATATTGGGAAAGACCGACAGGTTTATATGGTCCTATATATTTTCTGTCTGTGTTTAAAGGTATGATTTATTTTGCAGTTGAAGAACTGGGATTTCCTTACCTGAGTGCATAGCTGGATTCTATTGGGTCAAATTTCTGGCATGGTGTAAATTTTGCTGCAAGTGGATCGACCATCCGGCGGCTAGATGCCAAACTTTGTGCTGCTGGCTTCGATCCTCTTACTCTTGAAGTACAAATCTCGCAATTTGACCAGTTTAAAGCGCAGACTGTGGAATTACATGACCAAGTGTAAAAATACTTTGCTAAGACTCCATTGATGGAGCTAAGAAGAGGAGAAGAATCAAAATTATAACTGCTTCAAAACTTGTTTGTTACAATCAGATTGTTGTGCCTTATATAGGCAACAAAATATCTAATAACTACCTTTCTTCTAGAACACTCTATTTGACAGCTCATTGCCACTCACTAATCATTGTCTAACAACTTCTAACAACTTATACAGCTGACTCAGCAATATGCTCCTAACTAGTTGAATGCCTACTCCTATCAGTATTACACATCAGTGGAACAGGTAGTCGTGTATGTTCCAAAACACTCCCCCTCAAGCTACAGGGTGCAGAACATTCAGCACACCAAACTTGCTAAGTAAGTAGGCATGTTGAGCAAGACTTAGGCCCTTGGTAAGCAGATCAGCAAGTTGATTTGTAGAGTGAACATGTAGGACCTTAATCAATCCATCCTTGATTTTGTCCCTAATGAAATGACAGTCAATCTCAATGTGTTTGGTTCTCTTATGGAACACAGGATTGTTGGCCAGTTGAATGGCTGAATTACTGTCACTATAAACTGAAATGAGGAGGTTGATGGGGACCTTAAGTTCCTGAAACAATCCAACCAGCCAAGTGAGTTCTGCAACTGCTGAAGCCATGCTTCTGTACTCAGCTTCAGCAGAATTCCTAGAAACAGTGTGTTGCTTCTTGGACTTCCATGATATGAGTGATTCACCAAAGTAAATAGCATAACCAGTAACTGATCTTCTGGTGTTTGGACAGGCAGCCCAATCGGAGTCACACCAGCAAGTCAAAGTATTAACAGGTTCAGCCTTTAACCAGACACCTTGGCCAACAGAATTTTTTAGGTACCTGACTACCCTAGTAGTTACTTCCCAGTGAGACTTCTTGGGATGTTGCATGAATTGGCTGAGAGTCTAGACAACAAAGTTAATGTTTGGCCTTGTAATAGTGGCATACATAAGCTTCCCAACAATCTTTGGTAAGAGGAAATATCAGACAACTGTTCATCACCTTGTGCACCTGTTGCTTAATCTTACTCAATAGAGATGAGCCTAGCATTAGACTCTAAGGGAGTAATAGCAGGCTTAGCACTACTAAGACCTGTTTCAGCAATCAACTCTAGAATATACTTCCTTTGGTTCAGAATGATCCCTGATGTTGATCTTAAAACTTTAATACCCAAAAAATACTTGAGATCCCCCAAGTCTTTCATCTTAAACTGTTGATGCAATTTGTATGGACGCATACGATTCACCTTGTCATACCTCTCTTTCAAATCCTCCCAAACTGCACAAGCATTTGTGGCATAAACAATGCCAGATAACAGTCTCTCACTCATAGTGTTCATTATCCAGGAAAGTACAATCGCATTATATGTTTCCCACTGCTCATGAAGTTCCTCTCTATATGATTCCTTGCTGCAGGCACCAGTGACAAATCCAAACTTCTTCTTCCCTAAGAGAGCAATACGCATCGATCGACTCCATAAACTATAATTTTCTGAACCAGTTAACTTGATTCAAACAAGTACAGCACTGGAGCTCTCAGATGCACTAATGAAAAATGGATCATTTTGATCGATTTTAGGCGCCATGATTGATAGAATGCAGCTGTAATATAGATCGAAATTGTGAAAAAGGAGTTGAAGGCAGAGATTCAAAAAACGCAGAAAACTTAGTGAAATGTGATCGAAAACACACACTTAGTGTGGAGCTCATGGCTTTGATACCTTGTAAAAATACTTTGCTAAAACTCCATTGATGGAGCTAAGAAGAGGAGAAGAATCAAAATTATAACTGCTTCAAAACTTGTTTGTTACAATCAGATTGTTGTGCCTTATATAGGCAACAAAATATCTAATAATTACCTTTCTTCTAGAACACTCTATTTGACAGCTCATTGCCACTCACTAATCATTGTCTAACAACCTCTAACAACTTATACAGCTGACTCAGCAATATGCTCCTAACTAGTTGAATGCCTACTCCTATCAGTATTGCACATCAGTAACAGGTAGTCGTGTATGTTCCAAAACACTAAGGTTAGGAAAATATCATTTGAATATCACTTCAATGGAATATGATGGTTCCTTCTTGTACATGTGACACAAATAGTACGTCAATGATTAAAATGGTTTCATCCTTCTGATAAATGTGTCCTTACGTTTTCAGGAAAAAGCTCAGACATCCAAAGCAAATTGCCTAAACCTAAGGACTTCTCAAGAGCACTCTACATGATGGACAGTGGGCAGAATGATATTCATTATGGACTGGAATATATGATAGAAGAAGAAGTGAAGAAATCTATTCCTAATATTATTTCTCAATTCACAGTGGCAGTGGTGGTAAGTAGTGCAGTCACTACAGAAGTTTGTCTTTTACGAGTATCTAATATGAAGCTGCAAGATATTTTTGTGCAACCTTTGATATAAAAGGTTTTGCCTTTCTTTAGTTACCATACAAAATATCAGGTTAGAGCTGTTATCTACAGATGCAATATAGCAGTGTGATTGCTTGATTATTAGAAAAGGAACTAAGAACATTTAAATTCTTTCTAATTATGTTAATACCAGGCTGTACCATGAGGATGAAAACAACTTCATTGACAAGCCAGTACATGTGTCTTAGGTTCATTTTTGATCTTTTGATTCTACTTGTTTTCATTTTTAAATCTAGAATTCAGAATTTTGTGGAGAAGATTTTGGGAATTCAGTTGCACAAAGATAACACCTTATGAATGCTTAGCTAGTAAATATCGTCAATTTGACACTAAATGCTGGTGATCTAATCTAGTTGGAACTGCATTTATCACTGGAGCTTCCTAAAATAACTTGCAAAGTTCAAGTGACTGAAAACATAGAAATCCTACTAGTCACCATGTAGAAACAACTAATCTCTCACCTGAAAGCTCCGTCGTCGTTGAGAACAAAATTTGGATTTCTAGGGTGACTTGTTAAGAGGACAGAATAGAGTCAAAGGGAAAGCAAATGGTCTCTCTAACTGATCTTTTCTACAAAATCGCAGCAGCTTTTCTGAGTTGACAAGGAAGAAAAGAAAAAGAATTCCTCATCTGCAATGCAAGAGTGAACAACTTGAGAATCAAACTTGACCGAGGGGTTGGTGTCTTCAGTAAAGCCAAGTGACAGGCTGGTAAAGACCATCAAGCACTGTCCATATGCTATGGACTTTCATAAACTACAGTGCAGTAATCCTTGATTTAACTTCTCCTTGTAATTTCTTCTTCCCTAACACTAACAACCCCCTCCCCTCAAAAAAACAAAAAAGAAGAAAATTGAGAAGTATTTGATGGCAGTGTACAAGAATATTTATTTGGAGCATTTGCTTTGTAAGAATTTGAATGATTGTGCCACAAGTGAGTTTCTGTACAATTGCTACGTAGATATAGTTCAGTGTCTTGCTTTGATAGGTGGCCCAAAAGTTCAGTTGTTAATTTTGGCAATGTGGTGTCTGATAGCACTAATTAAAGAATCAAGGAATTTTCCCCTACTTGGGTCAGAGATATATGGAAATCCTACACAATATATGTTAATGATAATGTGTGCATGGTTTTGTCATCATCAAAAAAGGGAATTGCTGAGAAGCCTATGTTTATATATCTGATTCCTGTGTAGTGTTTTGATGAATGACAAATGTTTATGAGAACCAGGAATGTTTATGAGAACCAGGTTCATCCACAGTACAGAAGCAAGTAACCTGGTCCATGAAGAAAGCTATTTATGGTTATTATTAGTTGCTTTAGGACTGCAGTATTTATTTATTTTATTTCCTGTATTTCTTTTTTAAGTTATTAGGAGGTAGGTAGCATGGTTAGCACCATGACTTTAAAGTAGGGCCATTATCTATTTCAGTTTTTAAAAGAACACTTTATGTAACTACTCTTAGATAGAAAGTAAATCTCTCTGCACAAGTTTCTCTCTCTCAGTGATTTTCTTCATTCTCCTGCTTCTTTTCTGTAGCAATCTAGATATTGTTTGCATAGTGTTATGTGCGATTTGTCTATTTAAAACTAACATTTGGTATCAAAACTTTCATCTGAAGGGATCTGTGATTGAGTTGGAGAAGTCATGGATGCAGAAACCAGTTTCTCACCAATCGCTCCGCCGGTCTTTGATGGAGATAACTATCAGGTTTGGGCAGTACGAATGGAGACATACTTGGATGCTTTAGATCTATGGGAAGCTGTGGAAGAGGATTACGATGTTCTAGCCCTACCGAATAATCCCACCATGGCTCAGATTAAAGCACACAAGGAAAAGAAGACAAGGAAATCGAAGGCTAAGGCATGTCTATTTGCTTCTGTATCGTCAACAGTTTTCACACGAATAATGTCTCTGAAAACTACTAAAGAAGTATGGGATTATCTTAAGGAAGAGTATACTGGACATGAGAGAATAAAAGGTATGCAAGTTTTAAACTTAATTAGGGAATTTGAATTGCAAAAAATGAAGGATTCTGAAACAGTGAAGGAGTATTCAGATAGACTTCTTAATATTGCAAATAAAGTGAGGCTACTTGGCTCTACACTTGCCGACTCAAGAATTGTTGAGAAGATTCTGTTAACAGTTCCTGAAAGGTATGAAGCAACAATTACGACCTTAGAAAATACTAAGGATTTGTCAAAAATTAGTTTGACGGAGTTGCTCAATTCCCTGAAAGCTCATGAGCAAAGAAGACTCATGAGACAGGATGTTACAACAGAAGGGGCTTTTGTCAGTAAGCACCAGGTTGACGAATTTTTGAAGAAGAACAAGAATCAAGCGTTGAGTGAAGGAGAAACATCAACCAACCACAAAGGTAAGGGAGGAAGTGCGAAAAACTTTCCCCCTTGCCATCGTTGTGGAAGAAAAGGCCATCCACCATTCAAGTGTTGGAGGAGACCAGATGCTAAATGTAAGAAATGCAATCAACTTAGACATGAGGCGGTGATTTGCAAAAGTAAAGCCCCGCAGCAGGAAGAAAATGCTCAAGTTGTTGATCAAGAAGAGGAGGATCTTCTTTTTGTTGTAACATGCTTCTCAAGTAAAATCTCAACAGATTCTTGGTTAATTGATAGTGGGTGCACAAATCACATGACTCGTGACAAGAGCCTATTCAAAGAGTTGAAGCCCACTAAAATTTCCAAGGTTAGGATAGGAAATGGGGACTATCTTCATGTCAAAGGAATTGGAACCATAGCTATCAAGACTGACACAGGCATAAAGAAAATTGCTGAAGTTCTTTATGTTCCTGAGATTGATCAAAACTTGCTAAGTGTAGGACATCTGATGGAAAAAGGATTTAGACTTTTCTTTGAAAATAATCACTGCTAAATCAGTGACACTGTTGGAAATGAAATTTTTAGGGTGAAGATGAGAGGAAGGAGTTTTTCCTTTAGTCCAACAGAGAAGGAGCAACTTGCTTATTCCATGAAGGCAGATGTAACGAAAATCTGGCACAAGAGACTTGGTCACTGTCATCTACAAGCATTATTGTTACTGAAGAAGGAGGATATGACAAGAGGACTACCAACTCTCGTTGATCACTTACCAAGTTGTCAAGCTTGTCAATTTGGTAAGCAGAATAGGAAACCATTTCCTAAAGCATCATGGCGCGCTTCTCAAAGGTTGCAATTGATTCACACAGATGTTGCAGGACCTCAAAGAACATCGTCCTTTAATGGTAGTCTTTACTATGTTATATTCATTGATGATTATACAAGATTTTGCTGGATTTTTTTCATGAAATACAAATCAGAGGTGGCTGGAATATTTTGGAAGTTCAAGAAGATGGTGGAAAATCAAAGTGGTTGCAGAATCCAATCCCTGCGTTCTGATAACGAAAAAGAGTACACTTCTGAAGAATTTAACAAATTCTGTGAGGAAGAGGGTATTTCTCATCAGCTTACTACTCCGTACACTCCGCAACAAAATGGAGTTAGTGAAAGGAGGAACAGGTATATAATGGAGATGACGCGGTGCATGTTGCATGAAAAAGAGTTGCCAAAAAGTTTTTGGGCTGAGGCAGCTAATACAACAGTATTTCTCCACAATCGGCTTCCCACTAAAGCGTTGGAGAGTAAAACTCCATTTGAGGCTTGGAATGGATTCAAACCATCTCTAACCTTCATTAAAGTATTTGGTTTTGTTTGTCTCTTTCATGTGCCGCAGGTTAAAAGAGACAAACTTGATAAAAGGGCCGACCCGGGAATCTTTGTGGGTTATAGCTCATCCTCCAAAGCCTACAAAATTTATGATCCACAAACAGGGAAGATGATTATTAGTCGAGATGTGCACTTCAATGAGGAAGAGAAATGGGATTGGAAAAACAATCAACTTTCAGTCAAAGCTTCGGAGGAGCAGACATTCGATCAATGGCAAAATGAGTTAGTAGATGATCCTCTAGTTAGAGGTACAAGATTACTTTCTGACATCTACCAACAAAGTAATGTGGCAGTTTGTGGGCCTGTAGGGCACAAGGAAGCGCTTCAAGATGAAAAATGAAGAAATGCGATGGAGCAGGAGATGCTAATGATCAAGAAAAACAACACTTGGGAGTTAGTTGACAGACTGAAAGATAGAAAGGTCATTGGAGTAAAATGGGTATTTAGAACCAAGCTTAATTCTGACCGTTCTATCAACAACTACGAGGCTAGGCTTGTCGTCCAGGGATATGTCCAAATATTCGGTGTTGATTACTCGGATACCTTTGCTCCAGTAGCCCGACTAGATACCATCAGAATGTTGCTAGCAATAGCAGCACAAAAGGGTTGGAAAGTGCTCAACTAGATGTCAAATCTGCTTTTTTAAATGGTGTATTGCAGGAAGAAATCTATGTAGGGCAGCCCGAGGGTTTCATTGAGCAAGGAAAAGAAGAAAAAGTTTGTCTGCTTAGAAAGGCTCTTTATGGCTTAAAACAAGCCCCAAGAGCTTGGTATAGCAGGATTGATGATCACTTGTTGAGTTTGGGGTTTGTTCGAAGTTTGTCTGAAGTTACTCTTTATGTCAAACACAAGGGAACTGATCTGCTTATTGTTTCCCTTTATGTTGATGATCTCTTGGTGACAGGAAACAATGTGCGGCTGGTTGAAGAGTTTAAGAAGAAAATGATGCAAGTCTTTGAGATGACAGACCTAGGACTAATGACATACTTTCTAGGGATGGAAATCAAGCAAGGTTGCAATGAAATCTTTATCTGCCAAAAAAAGTATGCTAGGGAGATACTAAAGAAATTCCATATGGAAAATTGCAAGGTAACAAGCACACCGATGAATCCAAAGGAGAAGTTGAGCAAAGAGGATGGAACTGATAGAGTTGATGAAGGAAACTTTAAAAGCTTGATTGGATGCTTGATGTATCTCACTGCTACACGACCTGATATTCTATTTGCTGTAAGTCTTTTGTCTAGGTTTATGCATTGTGCTACTAAAATGCATTTGTAAGCAGCAAAAAGAATTATTAGATACATCAAAGGTACTGTCGAGTATGGGGTCAAATTCAAAAAGTGTGAGAATTTCAAGTTGTATGGATTCTCAGATAGTGATTTGGCCGGATCCACTGATGACATGAAAAGTACATCAGGATATTGCTTCAGTCTGGGATCGGGCATTTTGTGTTGGTGTTCCAAGAAGCAGGAAACTGTGGCACAGTCCACGGCAGAGGCTGAATTCATTGCAGCAACAACAACAGTAAATCAAACCTTGTGGCTGAGAAAAATATTTTCTGATTTGCATATGGAACAAAAGGTTAATACTGAGATTCATGTCGAGAATCAAGCTGCAATAGCTATTTCACATAATTCAGTGTTTCACGGGAAGACTAAGCACTTATACATTAAGCTTTTTTTCTTGAGGGATGTGCAGAAAAAAGGAGAAGTGATTCTTGTTTATTGCAAATCCGAAGATCAACTTGCAGATGCATTTACGAAATCCCTTCCTGTCGGCAAGTTTAAGTTCCTAAGGCAGCAACTTGGAATTTGCAGCTCCTAATGCAAGGAGGAGTATTATTAGTTGCTTTAGGACTGCAGTATTTATTTATTTTATTTCCTGTATTTCTTTTTTAAGTTATTAGGAGGTAGTTAGCATGGTTAGCACCATGACTTTAAAGTAGGGCCATTATCTATTTCAGTTTTTAAAAGAACACTTTATGTAACTACTCTTTGATAGAAAGTAAATTTCTCTGCACAAGTTTCTCTCTCTCAGTGATTTTCTTCATTCTCCTGCTTCTTTTCTGTAGCAATCTAGATATCGTTTGCATAGTGTTATGTGCGATTTGTCTATTTAAAACTAACAATGGTAACTGAATATGTACAAAGATGCAGGGAAGGGAAGAATCCTGCAAGGACTCTTGTTAAAGTAACCGCATCTTGTAACGATTGTGATTTTCCTTACCGAATAATTCTAGGCTGCATAGCGACAACCTAATATTCCATGACTATAAAAGGATCCTTCAAGGCAGAATTGGAGCAGCTATTGCATTCAATACACAGGAGTTTTCTACCAAGCAATAGTCAAGGCAAGGAGGCGTTCGTTAAGTCAAGTGCTGGAAGAGAAGGACTAGCTTATCTAGGGTAGTTCTATCTAGTTCGAGTCTGTAAACTGTTGTTCAAGTTGTTACTTTTTTTGCTAGTATAGGTACTAGTGATTGTGTAGGTAAAACTTGTAAGTTTCAGAGACTAGAGTTTATAGTCTTTGAATGGGTTAGCAGTTAGAGTTAACTGCTGAGTTGAGATACTAGAGTTAGTCCCTTAGATTATAGAGTTGTATCTGAATCCGCTCTTTGAATTAAGTGAAGGTTTGGTTGGAAATCCTACACATCGTAGGCCGTGGATTTTACTCCTTTGAGCAAGGAGGTTTCTCCGCGGTAAACTTGAGTGTTCTACTTTACAGTTTTAAGTTCTGTGTAAGGAACCAGGCCAGGCCCCCTTACGCTGGGAAGTAATCTTGACTCCTATCAAGAGTAATACTGAGATGAATCAGGTGCTAGTTTATTTCGAATGCCTTCCCTTGAAATTTCTCCATACTTCCGTCATATCAAACACACTCTTGGATTTATATTTTTTGAAAATTTTTATTGGAAACACCTGAAATAGTTCTTTGCTATAACCTAAATAAGCTTAGGGGGTTAAGGGGTGACATTGTCTATTTACACTTTTTGGACACATGGTTTTGGACATTTTGCTTTTTCCATTTTTTTATTGGGTCAAAACAACAGTCAAACACTTCACAAAATCATGATTGACCTTATCACATAATAACATAAGACGTGTATGAAATGTACATAATTCATATGTAAAATATTCTAGTTACTCGGACTCTCCAAAAATGTGACCGCACCTGTGTCGGATCCTTCAAAAGTAGTGTACTTTTGAAGGATCTGACACACACCCGATGACATTTTTGAAGAGTCCAAGCAATACACACAATATCTTTATTGTGTACTCTCTTCACAGAAAATTGATTGTTTTGGATTCTGCTTAGTCAGATCATGTTACTTCTCTCCTTTATCTGTTTCAGCAACTCTATGAGAAAGGCGCTAGAGCTTTTTGGATCCATAATACAGGCCCCATTGGATGTTTGCCTTACTTTCTTGTCGAGTATCCACCAAGTCCAGACAACGCTGATCAAAATGGTTGTGTGAAATCGTACAACGAGGTGGCTCAGGAGTTCAACAAGCAGTTGAAAGATAGTGTATCCAGGTTACGCGACCAACATCCAGATGCAGTCCTTATTTGTGTTGATCTTTACTCAGCTAAATATTCTTTAATTAGCAATGCAAAAGACTATGGTAAGACACTTCAAGTTGTCAATTCTAATAGTATAGTTGTTTAAATATGGTACATAAATATATGTGCATTATCTGGTCTTAGTACAGCTAACTTCTGAGGTAAAGCTTGACATTTCTTGAATGTGCAATCATCTTTTTTTCTGAAAGTGATGGACATCCTAAACACTGATGAAGTGTGTCACCATCTCATTTAAAAATTAAGATGTTAGAGAGAGCACACTATTGATTGTCTAATTATATCTTCAACACCTCTCCAAACATGAAAATTCTTTTTTGATAATGGGAACGAGTGTCAGTGTTTTCTTCATTGCCCTTTTTCCTTTTACATTACTCCTTTGTTTTGTTTCACTTGAGCCGAGGGTCTTTCGGAAATAGTCTCTATATCCACGAGCTAGGAGTAAGCTCTGCGTACACTCTATCTCCCACTCTGTGGGATTTCACTAGGTGTGTTGTTGTTGGAATGAGTGTCAGTGAGATTCGAATCCAGGATATTTGTCTTTTTAGTATCAAGTTGAAGTTACAAACCCTCTCATCTAAAAAATTAAGCTACTTCAGATCTTTTACACTGTTTTTGTGCATACATGCTTGTAGGTTTTGTAGATCCCCTCAGATGTTGCTGTGGGAGAATGTTGATTGTGGTAAGAAGACAATGGTGAATGGTACGGAAATATTTGGCTCTCTTTGCAGGAATCCACCAAAGTACATCAGCTGGGATGGCATACATTACACTGAAGGTGCAAATAAGTTGTTGGTCAAACATATAGCAAATGGTTCATTTTCAGAACCTCGAGTTTCAATCACGAAAGCATGTACAAAAAGTTCATAATCATAGCAAGACTTTGAATACAATAGTCTTCGATTTGTGGGCAATTTTGGGGGTGTACCAGCTGGTTGTTTGAACTGGAATTTGTAGTGCTTCCTTTACCTGTTGCTTATACCAAGTTGCTCTATAATGATTTTGTTGTGGGAGTTCATGTCAGTAAAAGCAAAATATAACTCCGTCCGTTTGAATTTCTTTGTTTGATTTTACTTTTAAATTTTGTATTTTTAAACTAGATAAGAGGATGTACCAAAATTTGTTTTAATCTTGTGGTCTTAAACATGTTAGTAGAAATTTGAAATTAGAAAAGGTTGTCAAAACGAAGAAAAAAAAAACTATTATGTAACAAAAAGACATACAATTGGGTGATTTTTATCAAAAGAAAGACAAAAGCATAAAAAAATTAAAGATACGACTTCACTGGGGATCGAACCCAGAATCTCTGGTTCCGTAGACCAGCGCCTTATCCATTGGGCCATGAAGTCGATCTTTGATTACAGAGAACCAACAGTGATACTTAACCCGTGAAAGACCAAAAATTAGGAGTATCCACCCATCAGGTTGATTTTATTTTTCATTAAAACCAAAAATGGGAAAATTACCCGATTGGTTGTTATTGGGCTTTTATTACCACTTAAAGCTTAATTTTTAATTAATTACGATTCATAGTCCCTTGTTGCCTATTAATTATTTCTAATTACAATTCATAATCTTTCTCATGTATTTTCTTTCTTTTTTAATTTTTTATTATTCTCTTCTTTTTTTTCCTTTTTCAGTTTTTTTTTCTTCAGCTTTTATTTTCCCTTTTTAACTTTCTCTTTATTTTTATTTTTTTACTTTTTTTCTCTTTTTATTTTTTATTCATTTTTTTTCTTTTTCTTTTTTTCCTTTTCATTTTTCTTCTTCTTTTTTTTGTGTTTTTTCTCCTTCTTTTTCTCTCATTTTCTCCTTTTTTTTTTTCTTTTGAATTTCTCTCCTTCCTTTTATTTGTGCGAATTAGCAAACACAAATACAAGTACGAACTATAAAAGACAAATACAAATGCAAACTATAATATACAAATACAATAAAATATAAATTCAAATGCGAACTATAACATATAAATACAAGTGTGAACTATCATTTGTATTTTTTAATTATTGAAAAGGAACGATTGATTTTCTTTCTACGAATACTTGTTTGTATTTATTGATACTAGTTGTATTTATTTATACAAACAAAATACAACTCAAATTTTTATACAAATACAATTTATACAAATACATATTGTATTTGTATTTGTATTGGTAAAATCATTTGTTTCATTTGTTTGTCATTGTATTTGTATCAAGTGATATTTGTTTATTTACAAATATAAATGACAATTTTGATATACAAATACAAAACGGTACATTTATATCAAATGATACATTACATATTTATATATTTTAGAATCACGAAAATACAATTAATGTACTTACTTGTTTGTATACAAATACAAATGATAAATTGTACATAGTCACGACTAAATACAATATGCAATCAACTTACAAATACAAAATAATTTCTTAAAAATAAAAAGGTAATGAAGAAAATAGAATACAAATACAAGTATAATCTAAATATACAAACACAATAAAACCATATTATAAATAAAATCCAATATAATATACAATCAATTATAAAATACAAATACAAAATATTTCTTTAAAATACACGTGTGAATTATATAAAATATAAATGATGGCGCAAACTAACAAATATAAATACAAGTGCGAGCTATTCAATACAAATACAAATACAAATGTGAACTATAAAATATAAATACAAGTGCGAACTTTAAAATACAAATACAAATACAGTTGTGTCAATAAATACAAAAATATAAATGACGGTATGACTACAAATATGATAAACAATTGTGGTATTTACGTTATCATCCATGACTTGTGCTCGACTAGTCATATTTTTTAAAAATATAAAATAGAACAAAAAAATAATAAAGAAAATAAGTACAAAAAATAAAATAAAAAAATCAAAGAAGAAAGAGAAACAGAAGTTAGAGATTAAAGATAGAAAAAAATAAAAAAATAAAAAGAAAGAAATGAAAAAAATAAAAGTAGGAAAAATAGAAAAAAGAAGAAGAAAAAAGGGGAAAAACATAAAAAATAAAAAAGTACAAAAAAAGATAATGATAGTGTTAGACAAGAAAATATTCAGTTTAACGAGATAAGCGTGATTGAGATTTTTTTCTTTTTAAAAATATTGAATTTCATTTTTGGCGCGACTAAATAGGGACTGTATTCATATTTTATATAAATACATACTATCTGTAAAACCGAATACAACGGGCATAAATCGAATACAACGGCTATAAATGATAATTATGTAAAATATGATTATAGAAGGTGGATTTTATAGCAAAATGTTGATATTTTTGAAAGATTCCCTTAAAAAATTATTAATTTAATTGTGTAGATTCATTAAATTTATAAATCAAATCCAACCAATATTAAGTTGGTTTTTCGAGTTCAATTTAAGTAGGTTCTTTCGATTTCATCAGTTTTTTTTATAATAACAATATAATAAAAGTGCAATTGATTATAACAATATAATAAAAGTGCAATTGATTTATATAAGCTTCGAAAAATATAAAATTATTGGGAATAAAGAGACTACTAAAAATTCAAGAGTAAATACTAACAAATAAACGCAAAAAATAGAGTTAATACATAAAAATGACCCTAAACTTGACACCAAATTATAACTTTGACCTTAAACTTTGA